>NW_003852405.1:34433284-34439101 GCF_000181295.1 Otolemur garnettii | reverse complement strand
ATGAAATCCTAGTGATACAAAATCAGAAAATTCTTTAAAGCTAGGCATTCAAGGGTTCTAAGCATCTGTGACTCTTCCCTCACGGAGTGTTCCCTCCCAGTAACAAAGGAGTAATAAGTATGGATGACAAGAGTCCACACCAGGATGGACACAGGTGGGGAGAGACGTATGGAAGCTGCGCTGCTTCAGTCTCGGCTCACAGATGTTCCCCTGTTGCTGAACTTGCCTGTGACCTTCTGACATTGGCAATGACCTCAGCCAGTTGAGAGCTACAGGAATGCCAGGGCTGCCATGTCTGAGGCATGCCCAGGAACTGACCAGAGGACTAGAAGAAACAGTGTGGGTTGTGTGTGTGTGTGTGTGTGTGTGTGCGCGCATGCGTGTGTGTGTGTGCATGCGTGTGTGTGTGCGTGCGTGTGTGTGTGTGCATGCGTGTGTGCATGCGTGTGTGTGTGCGTGTGTGTGTGCATGCGTGTGTGTGTGCGTGCGTGCGTGTGCATGTGTGTGTGTGTGCATGCGTGTGCGTGTGTGTGCATGCATGTGCGTGTGTGTGTGTGATCATTTTCATCTTCATTATCCTTTCCTTATTCCATCCCACTCTGTCCCCAAATTGTAAATTTTGTTTTTTCTACGTCATACAAAAAGTATTTCTTAAAAGACTTTTTCAAGTAAGTTTCTGGAAAAGATTATTCATTTCTCATTTTAATTTTGGCATTTGTCCTGGTTTTTCTATTTTTCTTTTCATACAAGTTTAGAAAGGCAGGATCTAAACTATCTTTTGAAAATCACAAATCACTTTTCTGGTGACCAGATGGCCACACCATCATGTGTGTTCTGAAACAACTGGACCAAATTCTTCCTGGGATTGATTTTTCACATGGTAACAAGTCCTCATAGAATAGAACTTTTCAGAGGGTCAGAATAAACTCCTGTCATTTTAAAGTAAGTATATATTTAAAAGTACAATGTAAGAAAAATCACCTTAACCTGTACGTCCAGGAATTTAAATAGAAGCATTTTGTTATTTTATCAATTTCTCATCTATTATGTATTATCTTTCAATTATGGTCAGTGAAAAGTAACTTTCTCAAAACCTTTTTCCAATACAAAGAAATGTTATTAGTACTCTACACAGGTGAAAATGAAATGAGAGTGATGAGGGTTCTTGACTTTTGCAATTTAACTGAGACTGGGCACTGTGCTGGTGAGCTCCTTACATGAGAGCGGAGTGTGGCTCATTTACATAGAGATGGAGGGAAGTGGGGACTAGATGGAAAGAGAGATGAGGGCTTAAGTACTGGGAAAAGTAGGGCAGGCAGAAGACAGCCACGGGAGAAGCAGGTATGAAAATCAGCCAGGTGGACCTCACGCATAGAGACAGGGAAATGGAGATGTCTCTTATTTCCATCAACATCAAAGCCTAAACTATCTGGTGTGGTTTAAAGTAAAACTGAAATTGAAAAATGATTCTAAAACCGGAGTGATTGTCAGTCTGAAACTCTTCTGTTGTGCAGAAGCCGATACGTGAAGTAGCCTTGTGGTCTTGCCCGAGGAGGTATATACTCATACCCTCCCCCCAAATCCTACATCACTCACAGGGAAGAAGGCCCCAGATTACCGGCCTGCCTTTACCCATCCGTAAGCAAATGACAAACCTTCCCCACCACCGTGGTCATGCCGGCCTCATTCCTGGCTTCTTAGCTCCTGACTCTCTTTCCCAAGCCTAATTTTTCTCCTCTGACAGTAGTAAATTTTTCACTGATTAGAGTAAATTTTCTCTCTAGTAGACGGAGCAGTCACAAAAATTCAAAAATAGATTGGTTTTGAACTGCACACATTTTTCTAAATGGTCTGTTGACAGGCTGAGACTCTCCTTGGTTCCCTGGCCCTCTTTCCCTCGCCTCGGTGATGGTGGTGTCAGGGAGAACTTTGTCCTGGGCTCTATAAAGACCGCATCGATCGATATCCATGGTAACCGCAGATTCTGCTGGGGCTGCGGAGGAGAAGTAGCTTCAAGAAGAAACAGCAGCCAGATGCACTGAGGGTCCTCGCTGTGGGCCAGCTCTGCCCGGGAACAAAGAACCAGTCAGTGAAAGGGCAGACTGATAAAATCGTACAGTTATAAACTTTTTAATTAAAAAAATGCTCAGCCTAATCTGTAGCCCCCGGAGAAATATTTCTTACACAAAAATATGCAGTTTTCTCTTGACTGAAAACCACTTTCTTCAGGGACATTAGGAAAACAATAGGAAGACAACACCCGTCTCCAAATAAGAAGGCACTTCATCCCTGATGGGGCTTTTTATTTCATTTATTTTATTTTACTTCATTCCATTTCATTTCACTTTATTCCAGCGTATTGCAGGGGCTCGAATACTTTGGTTGCCTGAATTGCTTCTGCACAGGTCAGGTCCGAGTTGTCAGTGTGCCCGTCACCCGGGCAGCGTGAGAGTGCCGCCAGGCACGGTGGCTCCCAGCCCCTCCTCCCCTGCGACCTTCTTGATTTCCACTGAATTTATTGACTTCCACTTGTGCACGTGAGAGCTGATGGATTAGTCCCACTTTAATGATTATGGGTGGTGTTTGTTTTTCTGTGTGTGTGAGTGAGATACGTCACTTAGGACCAAGGTCTCCTGTTCCAACCTTTTCTTATTACAAAAGGTATTATTCTACCGTTTTCTGATGACTGAGCAGTATTCCATGGTATACTGCAATTTATTAATCCACTCAGTGGGACTTTGAAAATAACTCTGTCTACAGTAATGCAACCCTAATCTCCCTGGAGTTTTGTTATCTTGAAGTAATGTAGAACCAATTGTTTACGTGACTGATAAGTACCTGCTCCTTAATTTCAACCCCTGGTTTAAAAGGAACTTTTACGCAGGAATCCCAATCCCAGCAGTTGCCGAGAGGCAAACAGCCACACACCAGTGTGCCTCCAAGTTAGGAGGGGTCACTGGGAGAGGTAAGCAGGTAGAAATTTTACCATAATGCAGTTTTTGTGGTTGGGGCCAATTATTGATAACATTGTTAGACACCCACCAAGAATCAATGGAAGAGGGTCTTTGAGATTTCTCATGTTTACATTTAGTGACATATGAGACACCCTCTCCTCCTCCTGCCTAACAAGTCCATGCCTCTGTCTGTTAAACTTGCCTCAGTGTGTTCTTGGTGGCAGCAACATTAGTTATTGTTTTGCAGCAGGGTAAAAATGCGCTGTTTGAGGTTGTATAAATTATAGCATGCGGAACAACCCGGAGGATAATTATAGGAATAGCTAGGGGCTCAAATCAAGTTCTGTTCCTTTTATGTAACTGCGTGCACTCTTACTTAGATTAATTAAATGTGCTCTTTTAAAACATAGCTTAATTGATTTACTATCATGTTATCCCTTCTAAGAAATCAATACAGCCATGCCCTGTGTTATACTAGGGAGATAGAATGAATATATTCAATCATATTTACTGTCCTCATATATAAAAAATTTGATTAGAGATGGTACATACATATGTATATCAACATATTTGTGTATATAGAGAGATGCTTATTAAAAAGAATTATTAGCCAAAGCAAAGGAAGTAAAACATTCCACAAAAATCAAAACTAAAACCCTTCAGAGGCAGCTTTGTGATTTAATAATAGTAACTGAATCAGAAAGAAGGGTTTGAAGAAATCAATGGAATACATTATTTAATGACCCATTTCAAATATTTATTTTGTTAATTAGGAGAGATAAAATGATGTATTTCTAATTGATTGATTTTGGTATTTAATTCATAGAAACATTTAAAAACTGACTATTTCTATTATTTATTAGATTTGTTCTCAGAAGCAATATGGACGGGAGGGTGAGGAAATGAGAACAGAAGAACTCTCTAACTTAAAGCAGAAGTGACAGCTGAATAGACATTCGTTAGTCTCAGCGTCACTTCTGTGTTGGACTTTTCTTACCTGATTCATTCTTCTTTAACTCAAAAAGCACATCCCTTCACCTCCTAACGCCAGGGCAGCAATACACCCGTTTCCATACTGAAGGACGTCCCTGTCACGGGACCAGGGGAGTCTTCTCGTCCAGACTGATTCTAAATTATTTCCTTAATAACAGTGCAAACCTCAAGAACGTCTGTCAAATCTCTATTAAGTCAGAGGTAGAAAATAAGCATTGTACAAAGTAAAGCAACACACAGAGTGCGGATTAAAATACTTAACTCCGTCAGTATTTGACATAGGTGTCCTTAAAACAAATGACTGTTCTGAAAATTGAGCTCACTCAGCAACATTTATACTGTCTTTGGGGATAAATCTAAATCCAAAATTGTAAAATGAGCCCAGTGCAATAAAAATGTCCCTAGTTGAATACGTAATTTGAAGACCTGGCAGGACAACTGGCAGATAATTCAGGATAGCGGCCAGATGAGAGGAAGCCAGGACAACGAAATGCTACGTGTATTTCAGCCGTTTGGTCCTGATCTGATTTACTCCACTACCCACACTCCTTCAGGTATCGTAAAGCTGAAAAAAATGGTTGTCACGCTTTCACCATCATTGTGAACATCTCCCATCTTGTTTTACTTTATTTTGGAAATGTATTAATATATCAATATCATCACAAAACAAATTGTAGGTTGAAAAGTGTAGACTTAGCCCTCATCTCCTCAATTTGCTATTATGGGTGCTCTGTGGTTTTTGCATTCGGTCAGTCATTTCCAGTTTCATGGCTGTATTTTTTAGGTTGACATTTAATCACAGGAGAATGTTCTTACGGAGTCCCCAAGTCAGAGATGCCTGTTTCATGTATCGGCTAGCTGCCATCCTAAGACACACGCATCCTATCACTTCACCTCTTCATCTGTCATTTGAGACACCGAAGTGTATCTTCACTATCCGACTCCGAAACATTCAAAATCAGCAAATATTTGCAAACCCTCCAGAAATGCTGCAGTGTGGCAACAGGATCCAGCATCACCACCACCTCCCCCCACCCCCACCCCGGGCAGGAGGGAGAGAGCCTTCCTGCTCCCGCTCTATGAAGGCGCAGAGCTCCCTTCCACGCATCTGTGCAAGTTTGTCTCCTAACGCCTGGAGAAATGGTAGAAAATAAGTTTTAGCATCAAACTAGTGTAGTTAAGTACTAATAAAACAAAGAGAAGAAAACCCAGCTTAATACCTTGGTTGTCATCATAAAAAGACTGTCTACCGCACACACCGTGGACGCGGCACCGTGAACACGACACCGCAGTGCACAGACGCTGCCGTAGTCGTCCTTCTGACTTTATAGGAAAGGGGTGAGGGCCACGGAGTGAAGGAGCACAGGGTTGGAGTTCAGTGTCGTCTGAGTCTGCCGCCTGCTCTTATCCTGTAGATCATGCCCAGACCCAACTCCAACCCCAAAACTGCAGGAAACTTTATGGCCTAGCCCTGTCGCCATGTTCCATGACCCTTAATATCAGGACTGTATTTGATACAGATTTAGCTCGTACTTTTTAGCAGGTTGTATTCTTTCTTTGGTCTCCTTTTCAGAAGAGTGAAGAAAACCCTAACACTGCCACAGATTTAAAAACAATTTCGAGTCCTCTTCATTTTTCTTGACCCTACACCAATCAAAATTTTTAGAGCTTTTTGAAATGTGCCTGTGTCCCAAATCTTTATTTTCCTTAATCGGAAAAATCTACAAGTTCTTTACTCAGAAAGAACAGAATCAGGAGCACTGAACATGACTTACCTAGCTATCATTTAGTTCATTTTTTGTTAATTTTGTTTCTCAATTATTTAGCACATCACACTTCCCGATTATATCCTCCAAGATTCCTAACATCC
>NW_003852405.1:34429329-34432296 GCF_000181295.1 Otolemur garnettii | reverse complement strand
AAACCGTCTCATTTTAAATGAGCTCTGATTCCTCAGAATCAGTTACTAAGCTATCTTTTGAGATAGTTCTGTGTTGTTCAAAATGCTCCTAAATATTTTTAGAATTCTTTTGGACTTAATGAATTGTGCTCTTTTGAATATTCTCAGTGGCATTAATTATGATGCTTTGAGGCAGATTTAGACTGTTGGAAGCCCGGGTGGTTCGAGAGCCAAGATGGCAGTAAATCGGGCGACCAAGTTAGATAATGCAATCTACTTCTCCATCTCACACTCTTTTATAAAAGAGCAGTGAGAATCATATTTATGATGATAAAGCCATTTCTTTTATATCATACAAAACCTCCCAAACACTTCCAGCTTCCAAATAATAAGCTTGACTAGCGGTAGGATGAATTTTGCATGAGCACTGCCAGTTGGTATCAAATCAACATTTCTTTTCTGTGGTTTTGACATAAATGCCTCCTTGGGTCATGTGCATATTGGGGTTTTTCCTTGTAAACTTTGACAATTTGCTTTTCGAGTTTACTTCAAAACACCATATTCCATCACCATTCTCCTCAAATACGTGTTATTTTGTCCAACTTCCCTTTGAAGGTTCCAAACAAATGTCAAGTCTTCTCTGTTTCTTTTTATCTTTCAAAATGGGTAGCACAGGCTTCACAGAAACCTCCACGTCTGAGCCCCCTTCAGCGTGAGTGAGAGTTCTCGGAGCCCACCCTCTGCATAAAGCCCGTCTCTCACATTTTCTGCGTTCTCCTCAGTCCTTTGTGATTCATCACCAGCATCCTGAGTGCTTTTCTCCAGTCTCTGTGCCAGTCAGAAATAGCTTCCTCTTTGCAGTTCCTCTGATCTGTAATCGTCCCTCTAGACGTCGTGTCATTGGGGTTTGTTTAACTTTATACAAAGTCTAGCGCTAATTCTCCGCTTCCTCCAGCTGTCACTCGGCACTGCCACCCAGCAGAGGGGCAGGAGCCGCACAGTCGCCCGGCAGCATGTTCCTGCCATGGGCACTTTCTCTTCTGTTTTGCCCAAAGCTCATCTAAGAACAGTAATGAAAAGATTTCTAAATACAGAATCTTCGCCCTATTTGTTTAATGATAAAGATCAAGGTCACAGGCACAGTATCTAAAATAGATGATAGAACTAATTCAACGAGTAGGAAATGGCCTTTGGCAAGTTGAAGAAATGCTGAAGAAATTGAACATGTCCAGCGTGGCCGTAGACTCTGTGCAATTTCAGATAGACGATTACTGTGAAGTGCACGTGAACTTGTGGCCCCCCAGATATCCTCCCTCAGCACCCTGATCGTTTTGTTACTTTTCACAGTTTCTTCTCAGTTCACAACTGAACTATTAGGAGGCGGGTGCCAGTCTGGTGGGGAGAGGAGGGCCATAGTATAATGTAGTATTTAATAGCAAGACCTCAGACAGCTGTAGTTCCAATGTTGGTCCTGCCCGTTTACAAGTTGTACGAATTACTTCGGACAGTTATTAATTACTTGGGACAGTTGTTAATCTTTCCCAATATTTGTGTGGTCCTCAGTAAGAATGGATAATCATAATTACCTCTTTGCGTCATTGTGAAGATGAAAATAGGTAGTATGTGTATGGTTCTTAGCACATTGTCACAGGGTGGATGGTAGCAATTAAATGAATGCAAGTTACTTTGTCAGTCATTAAAAACTGTCAGTAGGGGGCAGCACCCGTAGCCCGAAGGAGTAGGAGGCATAAGTGGAAGGAGTAGGTGGTGGGTTCAAACCCAGCCCCAGCCAAAAACTGCCAAAAAAAAAAAAAAAAACTGTCAGCAAGATCTGCTTGCTCTCAAAGAGTTCAGAATTAGTATAATCCTCAGCTCAGTTGTCCCCACAGAAAAAGAAAGAAACCATACCAGTAAGCTGCAGGCCACTCCCACTCTGTGACACTTGGAATTACGTTTTCTTCCTTGGATAGAGGATCCCTGGGATAATCTAATCAACAAAGTAATCCTCGAGCAACCCTTCCTGATTTCTTTCATATAGGTTATACATCAGGAAGCCAAAGCTATGTCCTGGACCCTGTTCAGTTTGTCTGGGTGGAAACATTCTTTGCTTCTCCGTGTGACCACTCTCCCTTAAACTGCTGGCCTTCCTCTCACCCATGAGTATTGTGCAGGTAGAGGAGGAGAGGGCAAACCTAGGAACCAATGAATCGGTAGCCGGGTCATTGAGCCTCAGTTGGACAGCTCCTCCCTCAGCCCCTCTACCTCCCGGAGATCATTCCTCTGCCCTGCCCGGGTACTGAGCGTGCCGTGAGTGTGTTCCTCACCTCTGGTCCTGGAGATCATCTCCCCTGCCCGGGTACTGAGCGTGCCGTGAGTGTGTTCTCACCTCTGGTCCTGGAGATCATCTCCCCTGCCCAGGTACTGAGCGTGCCCTGAGTGTGTTCCTCACCTCTGGTCCTGGAGATCTTCTGCCCTGCCTGGGTACTGAGTGTGCCGTGAGTGTGTTCCTCACCTCTGGTCCTGGAGATCATCTCCCCTGCCCGGGTACTGAGCGTGCCGTGAGTGTGTCCTCACCTCTGGTCCTGGAGATCATCTCCCCTGCCCAGGTACTGAGCGTGCCGTGAGTGTGTCCTCACCTCTGGTCCTGGAGATCATCTCCCCTGCCCGGGTACTGAGTGTGCCATGAGTGTGTTCCTCCCCTCTGGTCCTGGAGATCATCTCCCCTGCCCGGGTACTGAGCGTGGCGTGAGTGTGTTCTCACCTCTGGTCCTGGAGATCATCTCCCCTGCCCAGGTACTGAGCGTGGCGTGAGTGTGTTCCTCACCTCTGGTCCTGGAGATCATCTCCCCTGCCCAGGTACTGAGCATGCCGTGAGTGTGTTCCTCACCTCTGTTCCTGGAGATCATTTCTCTGCCCAGGTACTGAGTGTGCCGTGAGTGTGTTCCTCACCTCTGGTCCTGGAGATCATTTCTCTGCCCAGGTACTGAG
>NW_003852405.1:34424988-34429309 GCF_000181295.1 Otolemur garnettii | reverse complement strand
TCCTGGAGATCATTTCTCTGCCCAGGTACTGAGTGTGCCGTGAGTGTGTTCCTCACCTCTGGTCCTGGAGATCATTTCTCTGCCCAGGTACTGAGCACACCCTGTATGTGTTCATAGCCCAGCAACTCGGTACGGTCTTGACTTTTTATGGCTTCCTAATCCTATCAAACAAAAGAACATGAAGTGTCAGGGCACAGCAAAGAATTGAATTTGCAATAAGGAAAAACTTACCCAGAAGGGCGTCCTCTCCTCTAGAGTGGCCCAAACTGCTGCAACATCTCCTTTGATGAAGAGTTTTGAGAAGGGAAGCAGACACACAGAGGAATGCACGTGTGCCCTTCATGAGGCTCCCTCAGCCGCACTCGGCACTTAGAGCTGTGTGATGACAGGTCACACACAGTTGGGCAGTGTTAGACTGGGGGTGGTTTTCACTTTTGCTGGTTTAGCCTGAAACTCTCTCGCATCTTCTTCAGTTTCTCATAACAGAAGTATCTGTTTCTAAGAGTGGTTTTGAATGCCAAAAAATTGCACACCATACCAAGACAGCCAGCAGGACATGGAAAATATAATCAAGTGGTTACTTACTTTGTCCTTCTTGTTGCCAAACAATAATTTTAGATGTTTTCTTTTGAAATTTCCTCCTGGTTGATATCCCGCTGTGTACCTTCCCTCTTCACATGCTTTCCCGTTATCATCATCGTTTGGTTTTCTGGTTTTCTTCTTCAAGAACTTTAGACTAATTAAAAATCAATCTCTTCCATGAGTACTTGTCCAGTAATTATCCTTTTATTCCTCCAACCTGACTTTTTTATGGTAATCAAGAACCTTAATTAGTCAGGAAAGTTCACAAGCTTCCCTAGCTAATAAATTCTAAGACAAAATTCACTTTTGAATTCCAAGTTTTCTACCCTTAAAGGACAAGAGGAAAGGCAGTGAATTCAGAAAGGAAATCCTCAGATCCTTCAACAGTGATAAGAGAAATTTCACACCCAGAACTAAACATCATATTTAGTTAAAATTATTAATGATACACATTCACTCCCTATGGTGAGATCCCCATGGTAGATCTCTGTGTTATACGATTCTCAATTTGAAAATGTACATTCTGGGTTGCCATTTCACAGACAGAACTGCTTGCCTGGTAGAAAAGACGTCAAGCAGAATGACTCAGAAGCCATTGCTAGAATGAAAGAGAGAAAATGGGAATAAACAGCAGAGCGGGGTGTGGCGGGGACTGCCGTGGGCACACTCTCTCTCTGCCACCTCTGACCACTGAGAATGGCCGTTGTCATCAGAGGTGCTGAGGAATCTCTCTGAACGCTCAGACCAAATGTCCTCTCATGGAGAGCTCCTTTTGAAGACCTTTCCAGATCTAGTGCCTCCAGAGGCTATAGATACTCTCAGGAATCTATCACATGATTAATTTTTAATGTAACTTAGAGACTCCAAAATCCATACTCTTCATTCAGTAGTGCAGGAAATTAAAATGTTGGTTCTGCTCACCTGAACAAACTTACTGTGCAGCTGTGGGATAAAAGAAAATGAGGAGTTTCATGCTTCTGCTTCAGAATAGCAAACAGTTTCTGTTATTTCCCCCCAGATGTTATGTAATATTACATCTCCCTCTTCTCTCTCCCCGCCCCTGGGTATTTTTCAAATGAAATGCCAGATAGAGCTCTGTTTTATTTTTAAGTTGTGACTGACTTATTGTCTTGAGATTTTTCAGGCTGAAGTTTGCTCCTTTACAATGGGGTTAGAATAATCTTTGGCAGGTCACCAGATGACCGCACACGTCTCCCGTGCATCTTGCACCAGTGGTAACATTTTCACAGACCCTGGCTGTTGCCTCATTGCCTCCTGTGGTCAGGGCCGAGAGCTGGCACGGTGCCCCTCTCCCCGGAGGTATCCGTGTTCTGCGTGTGCTTCAGTTTGGGGATATTTAGGCAAAGCTTCTGCTGACTTCACCCACGTTTCACCCACATTCATCGTGTCCTTCCAGACCAGGAATCTTTGCCTGACAGGTTGTTTTCTCCACAGGCAGGCAGTCACATCCAGACTCTGATGGGGTCCCAGAGCCTTCAGCATCGCAGCCGGGAGCAGCAGCCGTACGAGGGGAACATAAACAAGGTGACCATCCAGCAGTTTCAGTCGCCATTGCCTATTCAGATCCCCTCCTCACAGGCCACGCGGGGACCTCAGCCTGGACGGTGCTTAATTCAGACGAAAGGGCAAAGGAGTATGGACGGCTACCCAGAGCAGGTGAGCAGACTTCCTTACTGACAGGTCTTTGGGAAAGTACAAAGAATCCTTGGTTGGACTTCCCTCATTCATGTGCTCCAGGCCGCGATGCCTCACTGTGCTGAATGAGGTGCATACTCTCTGTAGAAATTTTAACATTATTTTCAATGGTTAAAGACTTCAACCTGTAGGAATTTGTGGTTGGTAAAATGCCCATTCCACATAAGGAAAAAACTGGTGAATCAGAACAGTTTTCCAAGTACCGTCCCACATCCTCTCCCGCCCACTCCCAACTCCAGTTTAGCGCTCCAGGACCGACGTGTTAGGAAGAGCTTCGGTGGACTGGGTGCATTGCCCAAGGCCGCTGAAACTGGGGACATAAAAAGTAAACTGTGTGCTTCCTGTCCATTTGTCGGAAGACGTTTTCTAAAAGTCTTATCTTCTGACTGTTGAAAAGTAGAGATAAATCTTTGCTCTAAAGAAAATTATAAATAGCTAGAAGGAAAATAGTCCTTAACTGCTCCAAAAGTTACTGATAAAAGCCATACAGTTAAAAAAAAAAAAAAAAAACTAGCAATTCTTTTGACGGACATATCCTTAAAATCAGGACTTGCTTTTCCAAGGTAGAAGCAGTTATTCTTCCTTAGAACTGGGAAACTGTATGGGATCTCATCCATTGAGCTATATTAACCTTAGTAAGATTGGAAAGTCTTAGTACTCTCTTAAAATTAATTTCTCTTATTTCAGTTTTTGGATAATTAGGCAAAGCTTCCACTGACTTCACCCACATGGTGATATGGTCTATACATATAAAAGTTTCACTGGACTGTTGCTCACCCCACCTTATTTTTTTAAACACATCAGACAAGATTAATGTCATTCTCCACTTTTTTCTTTTATATTACTAAGTGCCATTGATCATTTGGACCCAGCTGCTTTAAGCATCTTCTCTATTTCTTAATACTCTTCTTGAAGCTGAAATGATGTATTAACCTCTCTCACAATCACGGATACTTTTTTCAAGATAATTTTCATCCTGTCCTGCCCTAATCTAAACATAGGTATGTTGGAATGAAGGTATAATAAACCAGATGCCTTCAATTAAATAATGGCAGGAGGTTTCAATTCTCCAGAGATTATAAAATGGTAATAAAGTTTTTAATTATGCTTTATCAAAGGCACTCTAGGAGATTAAAACTTGTTCATAGATATTACTCCCCCTCAAATATCGTAACCTCAACCCAGTTCTCTGACTTAGTTTTTCTTATTTGTAGCTACATGGGTTTTTCCCTCCCATAATCAGTGTATTTTAAAAATCCACTGAGACCAATTCCTTCCATTTTCACCTGCTTAGAATATTAGGTTTAGTGAGAGCAGACAGTTTTTCTAACTGTCCTAAATTTAAAGGCTGTGTTAACATTATTTCTCAAAAAATACATAAATTGTAGAAAGTTTGAGTAATGACAAGATGCCTGAGTGCTAATGTTTATGTGCGTATTGAATTTAAAGATGATTATTTCAGAAGATGTACTTAGCAGTTTTCAAGTGCTCTGATCACAGCTCTGATAACATCAGGCGTCTTTCAAACTGAGGTGAAAACAGAGGGAAGTGTCACGGCCGTGTCATGGAAGGGCTGACATGCGACTCCTTTGGCCATCCCACTTTTTTCCTACCTTCATTTCAGGCTGAAATGATTTGGAATGTATTGTACATTTCAAACTAGCTAGAAATGAGAAACTGAAGTGCTCCCAGCACATGGATGTAAATTCCCAGGGTGGAGGATCTCCTGATACTTCAGCCTCATCTGGACACATTCTGGGAATGTACCGAAATTCATAGACACGCTATAAATATGTCCCTGTCTTATCCATTTTAAAGTTTTAGAACAAATGCGTAAAGAGCCTTTAAACAACTAGCACTCATCCCAAAACTCTTCCCAACTCCAGTTATAAATCAAGTAGTTTCTTTAAAATTTAGTACTGTCAGTATAACACTGGCCCCTACTGGGAGGTGCTGAACCAGCTCATGTTGGCCCCGTGTCAGATGCCTCTTCCCACTCCATCCCCAGGGACATCCCAGGCCC
>NW_003852405.1:34416410-34424414 GCF_000181295.1 Otolemur garnettii | reverse complement strand
CCCACTCCACCCCCAGGGACATCCCAGGCCCACTACTGGGAGGTGCTGGAGCAGCTCACGTTGGCCTGTGTCAGATGCCTCTTCCCACTCCACCCCCAGGGACATCACATTAACAGGTTGACATTCTGGGGAAGCCACACCAGGAAAATCAGCGCACGCTGCAAATTAGAGCCCTCACCTCCCCCAACCAGCTGTTCAGCATTTCCCAACACACCTCTGACGATTACTCTGTTTTCTTTCTTTTCTAACCTCTCCACTTCTTCATTTAACTCTAAAGCATTCAAGAAACAAAACTCTAGGACTAGGTTCCAAAATTTGAAGTTCTAGTTTTGTGCATACTTTTCTTAAACCAGATGACCCTGGCCAACTTATTAACTCTTCCTAAGGTTCTGTCTCTGTCCTTTGCAATAAGGACATTGCCATTCACTGACACTTAAAAAATAAATTTTTTGCAGTTTTTTGGGCCTGGGCTGGGTTTGAACCCACCACCTCTGGCATATGGGGCCAGTGCCCTACTCCTTTGAGCCACAGGCACCACCCCACTTAAAAATTTTTTATGAGAGTTAATGATTCAGTTCTACACACACACAGAGTAAATCTGGAACAGAGAATACGGAAATAGAAAATAGAAGAAATAAAAATAGATTTTCAGTATTGACGTATTGAAAGAAACTTAATAATTATCAGTCTCAACCTCCTTAGTCTACAGACAGAAAAATAAACCAAAAAATATATAAACAGATTGACAAGGTTATGTAATTCACTCTCATAATGAAAATATTTCATGTACTTTGTAACTTTCCTAAGTCATATTTCTTTTGAAAAGTTAGAAGCCTCTAAGATGTATCTGTGGTTGTATGTCTCAAAGTAGGATTTTTATTTCACATTTAATAAGAAAAAATAGGAGGAAAATATATAAAGCATTTTAAGCCTGTATGGAATTTCACATAAATACAGTGATTTAAGTGTAAAGACCACAGAAGTAGCATAAAATTTCTAATGAGGATTTAGAGAGGATAAATCAAGATACTCTATTTTAATAAGACATTTCTAGTCGTGCTTTAAAAGAGCCATAAAGAGAAAAACAAAGTCTTATTTAAATGAGCATAATGGCAATGTTAAATTTGGTCTAGTACAACGTGGGGAAAAACCTAAATCAGGGGTCCTCAAACTTTTAAACAGGGAGCCAGTTCACTGTCCCTCAGACCTTTGGAGGGCCGGACTGCGGGCCCCGGGACAAGTCCGCTGCTAAGCAGGACAGGCAGAGGCAGCAAAAACACCCAGTCGGCAGGCAGGATAAATGTCCTAGGCGGGCTGCATGTGGCCTCCGGGCCATAGTTTGAGGACACCTGAGTCCTAAATCATTCAATCTTTTTAAGAGCAAGGAGACACACTGTAATCGCAGCACAAAGAAAGGGTGCTCAGTGTGACAAAATTTCCATTAAAGTAAAGCTTGGAAACTCTACTTTTTAAAAAAGTAGTCACTTACTATAATGCCACAGGTTTTCAGAAATCTGATGATAGTGAATACACGTTTTAATTTAAAGAAAAAGAAAGCTGAATGGAACCACCAAAGGAAGGGGCAGCAGCACCGTGCACCAAGTGCCTGCTCTGAGCTTTGCTCTCGGCATCTCCCCACGGGCCTGGCACCAGCTCAGGGCCCTGTGAGCTGGAGAGTTGTACAAGGTCCAGCTTGGAAGGGCCCCACCCTTGGACTAACGCTCCTATCACCATCTCGTAATTCTTAATAATTGTTGATTAAGGAACCTCACATTTTCCCTTTACACCAGGCCCAACTAATGACAGAGCTAGTCCTGGTCACATATATTTACTTTATCACCATAATCTCACTTCCTTTTTACAAAGACCCCAGACGCAGAGAAATGAGTAATTTATGGAAAGTATAATCGGTCAAGCTGGAATTTTAACCCAGTTTATGTGACCCCTAAACCAGGTTCTGTTTCCCAATCTGTTACATTAACCACATGAGCTCAGACATTTGGCCGCTGTGGCTCCAATGTCCTCTGCAAATGATACTAATTAAACCTGCTTGAACAACAGCTAAGAACGGCTGACCTGCTGCGTGCAGGTGGAGTGTCGGAGGGAACTCACACAAACACTTCCAACTGCTTAGAAAGCAAAAGCTATGGAAGGAATGGAAACACTTAATGTTAACAAAAACATAACTTCCTATCTCTTAATGTGGCCCCAAGAATTTGTGTATTTTTAATCTGATTAAAATAAGTTCCACATGGCAATATGCATGTATAGTAATGCTACAACTGACAATGCTGAACAGATTAGAAGGAGTTGTCACTTGTGGTCTAAGTAGAATATTTAACTTTGTACAGAAAGATGCACTTTGTAAACTTTGAGGTTCCTCCTCAGTGACAAAGCTCTAAACTTTCAAACCACTCATCTCAATAAAGTGGGGCAAAATCCCAGGGATGCAAGGTTGGTTCAACATATGTAAATCCATAATATAATTCACCACACAAATAAAATCAGAAACAAAGACCACGTTATTCTCTCAATTAGTGCAAAAAGGCTTTTGATAATATCCAGCATTCTTTCTTGATAAGAACACTTAAGAAGATAGGCTTAGGTGAGGCATTTCGTAAATGGATAGAGGCCATCTACAGCAAACCCATGGCCAGTACCACACCAAATGGAGTAATACTGAGAGCATCTCTACCAGGTCTGGAACCAGACAAGGATGCCCACTGCTATTCAGCATAGTGCCGGAAGTCCAGCCATTGCAATCAGATGAGAGGAGATCAAGGCTATTCAAATTGGGACAGAGGAGGTCAGACTCTCCCTCTTTGCGGATGATATGATCTTATACCTGAGAAGCCCCAGGGGCTCAACTACAAAGAAGTGATCAAGGAATACGGCAGCATCTCAGGATACAAAATCAATACCCACCAATCAGTAGTCTTCATATATGCAACACCAATGAAGCCAAGAATAGAGCCAAAGACTCTATTCCTTTTACAGTAGCTCTAAAGAAGATGAAATGCCTGGGAATATATCTAAGAAAGGCCATGAAAGATCTGTATAAAGAGGACTGTGAAACTCTGAGAAAAGAAATAGCAGAACACCTTAGGAAACGGAAGAACATGCCATGCTCACGGCTGGGAAGAGCCAACATTGCTCAGATGTCCCTACTACCCACAGCAATCTGCATATTTGATGCAATCCCCATCATAGCACCAATGTCATACTTTGAAGAACTTGAAAAAATAGTACTTCATTTCATATGGAACCAGAAAAAAAAAATAGCCAATATAATTCTTAGAAATAAAACCAATTCTTGGAGGCATGACGTTACCAGGTATCCAGTTATACTCTAAATCTATAGTCATCAAAACAGCATGGTACAGGCATAAAAATAGAGACATAAGGCGGCACCTATGGCTCAGTGGGTAGGGGCACCAGTCCCATATACCAAGGGTGGCAGGTTCAAACCCAGCCCCGGTTAAAGTGCAACAAAAAATAGTCGAGCGCTGTGGCGGGTGCCTGTAGTCCCAGCTGCTCGGGAGGCTGAAGCAGGAGAATCTCCTAAGCCCAGGAATTGGAGGTTGCTGTGAGCTGTGACGCCATGGCACTCTGCCGAGGGTGATAAAGTGAAATTCTGTCCCAAAAAAAAAAAAAATAGAGACATAGATCTTTGGAGTAGAATAATCTACCTAGCCACAAATCGTCCTTTGATTTTTTTATAAGCCCAACAAAAGCATACACTGGGGGAAAGAATCCCTATGTAATAAATGATACTGGGAGAACTGGTTAGCCACATGTAAAAGACTAACACTGAACCCATTATCTCTCACCATTGACAAAAATTGATTCTCACTGGATAAAAGACTTAAATTTAAGCCATGAAATGATAAAAATTTTAGAAAAGAGTGTGGGGGAAACCCTTGAAACTACTGGTCTGGGAAAAGATTTGAGGAAGACCCCCCTGACAATTTCAGCAACACCAAAAATAAATAACTGGGATTTGAACAATCTAAGAAGTTTCTACACAGCTAAGGGTATCATAACCAAAGTAAACACACAGCTTTTGGAATAGGAGAAGATTTTTGCATGTTATAGATCTGACAAAGCCTAATAACTAATATACAGAGAACTCAGTTTAATCAACAAGAAAAAAGCAAACAACCCCATTTCTAAGTGGGTAAGGGGCTTGAGAAGAAACTTCTCAGAAGATGACAGACAACAGCCAACAAACACATGAAAAAATTCTCATCTTTAGTCATCAGAGAAATGCAAATCAAAACCACCCTGAGATATCACCTCGCTCCAGTAAAATCAGCCCACATCACAAAGTCCCAAAACTACAGACACTGGCATGGATGTGGAGAAAAGAGAACACTTCTACACTGCTGACGGAATTGCAAACTAATACAGCCTTTATGGAAAGAAGTGTGGGGAATTCTCAAAGAACTAAAAGTTGACCTTCCATTTGATCCTGCCATTCCATTACTAAGTCTCTACCCAGAAGAACAAAAGTTATTTCACTACAAAGACATTTGCACCAGGATGTTTACTGCAGCTCAATTCATAATTGCCAAGCCACGGAAGCAGCCCAAGTGCCCGTCAACCTATGAATGGGTTAACAAACTGTGGCCTGCGTATACCGTGGAGCACTACTCAGCCATAAGAAAAGATGGAGACTTTGTATCTTTTATGTTTACCTGGATGGAGTTGAAAGACATTCTTGTTAGTAAAGTATCCCAAGAATGGATGGAAAAAAGAAAATATCCAATGTACTCAATATGAAACCAATACATAAATAATTACATGCTCATATGAACAATAAAACACAAAAGTAGTGTAGCCAAGGGGAGGGGTAAGGAAGGAGGGGGGGAAGGGGCAGGAGGGAGCACAGCCGGCGGGATCTCACCTCATGTGCACAGTGCCAGGTTGTTCAGCACACAAGGCTCTTCTAGCACTTGAACTTTACCTGGGAAGTGGGAACAATGTAACCTAAAAATTTGTGCCCTCGTAATAATTTGAAATTTAAAAAAAGGAAAAAAATAGGACAAAATATCCAAGACTTGTAAGAACTTAGAATTCTAGTTTAACACACTTATTTTTGTGTGTTTTTTCCAGAAACAATGAGTATCAAGTCCGTTTTCAATAAAATAAAATATATGGAAGTGACTTTTTAAACAATTAAGTGGGACCCAGATGCAAGATATAAATTTCTGTAGTTTATCAATCTGATTTGTAATAATAAATGTTCTTTTTAATGAAAACTCTGCAGCAAAAACCACGTGCGTGACACCTGACGTTTACTATCAGGCCATGTTACTTGGGGCAGTGGAATTTAATATATAAACCGCATAGATTACTGACAACAATAATAGAGTGAGTCCGGGTTGTCTTCAGTGATGAACTGAAGAAGACAGCCGGAAGGTGAAGGCGGGACTCCTACCCCACGTGGAAAACTCTCAGCCGTGTTGTCCCTCTCGTTAGCTCTTGTTTTCCAGTCTAACTGAAGAAGCTTAAAGACCTGTCCACCTATTCACCCTTAAAATGCAGTAACACTTTCTCTTAATTGTTCCCAGCCTCAGCTGTAGTCTCTGTCCAGGAGCTTTAAAAGCACCAGTGCCTTTCCCTCATCTCCAAACAACTGATTTCATTAGTCTGCATCTGGCATGGGAGTGTTTCTTAACTCCCAGGAGATTCTGTTGGGGAGCAGAGTTGAAAATCACTGCTCCAGATATTTTATAGCTCAGTAACTTACTAGCTGAGGGATACAGAGTGTCCCAAAAGTTACCTCTGAAGCAGCGGCTCTCAGCCTGTGGGTTGCAACCCACTATATTAAAGGGCCAAAGGGCCACGGCATTAGGAAGGTTGAGAACCACAGCCCGAATAAAGGTACCATCTCATTGCTTTCCATGAGTGTAAAATGAAGAAACTGATGTGAATCGTCTTCAAAACTTTTTTCCAGACTGGAAAAGCGTTTGAGTTTCTATTTCTGAGATACATGCTGAGTCAGCTGATTATTTTCCTGAAAGACATAAAAAAAATGCTGCAGGAAGGGATTTTATTCATCAACCTTGATATTAGTACATATTTTTCAAAGATTTAATTCGGGATGTGAGCTGGACTTAAACAGCTCTCATTCACAACAGAAAAAGGTATGAAAATGGGGGAAAGGATGAGTCTTTCAAAAAATATTAATTTTTGTTAACTATGAACACTTCTATATTTTATAATTGTTGTTACTTTTTAAGCCTATTATACAGGCTCTTTAGAAATATTGGGAAGCATACAGGAGTTTTACGTGGCTTTGGATGGCTATGCAATACCTGTAATGCGAGTGAAAACAAAAATTACAGAACCTACCACGCGGCCCTCTTTATCATCAAGTGCTGCTATGTGTGCAATAGCTTATAAAGCCAGGAGCTAAGAGCAATAGCATTTTAATTTCAAGCTTAATTTACATGCCGTGAAGTGTTGTCTCTGCTTCTGTTAAATCTCCATCCTCATCTGATTGTCCCTCTCAGCCATGTGGCTTGACTCACCCTTTTTCTTGAAACATTTTCTCCCCTTGGCGACCATTTTTCTACTTGTTTCCCTGATTTCCCGCTGGTTCCTCCTCTAGCCTGTCCAAACTTTGGGGTGATCCAGGGCTCAAGACTTGACTCTTCCACCCCCTTCCCTAGATGGCCTCCATCAGTGTCCTGCTGAGTGACTCTAAAATCTGTGTCTCCAGCCCTGACCTCTGTCCTGACATCGCTGCCTGGATGTCGGATGCACATCTTAAACTTAGCATGGTTGAAAGAACTGTCCATTTCTTCCTGTTACCCCCCCCCCCAAATCTGCTTCCCTCCCAGACATCTCCATTTCAGTTAGTGGCCCTTCCCTCTGCACTCTGACCTTTTCTATCAAAGCCCACACCCAATCTAAGCAATTCCATCAAAATTCATCCTAAATCCTCCATGTGTCATCACCTGCACCACCACATCTCAGTCAGCCACAACCTCACCCCCAGCCACTTCCAAACCTCTGCATTCCTTTCCCTCCTTCACTTTGCTTCCTTTGGGTCTATTCTCCAGAGTAATCTTTCTAAAACATAAGTCATATCACTTCACTTTTCTGCTTAAATTCTCTAGTGGCTTTCAAAATTTCTGAATGGATCCTCAGTAGATCCTTATTGTGGCATAACGTCCCCACAGATCTGGCACCTGCCTACCTCTTTCTATTTTTCTCTGTTGTGCTAATCATGGTGTTTAACAGCTTTATTGATATACACACTGTAAAGCTCACCTGTTTAAAGGGTACAGACAATTCAGTGGTTTTTAATTCTCTTTATACAACCTTGCATCCTTTACCATAACCTAACTTTACATTTTCATCGTTCTGAAAAGAAACTTTGTACCTGTTAGAAGCCCTTTCCTGCCTCCAGCCCTAGCTAACCACTCCTGCACTTTGTCTATTTATGTACATTTGACTGTTCTAAAAAATATAAACAGGAACATACAAGATGTGTGTTTTTATGACACTTCCCATGATGTACTGAGTGCAGCCTCTGTCACCACCTGCTTCCTTATCATTGCTAGATAATATTTCATTGTGTGGATATACCACATTTTGCTTATTCATTAATCAGTTAATGGGCAATTTTGTGTTATTTCTACTTTTTGGCTATTATGAATAATGCTGCTATGAACATCAGTGTACAAATATGTGTGTATGTTTTCATTTTTCCTGGAGAGATACACGAGGTGAAATGGCAGAGTCATGTAGTAATCATGTTTAGCATTTTGAGGAACTGCCAAACTGTTCTCTAAAGTAGCTACAACGTAGCACATTCCCACCAGCAAGGAAGGAGGGTTGATCCTAACTTCTCCACGTCCTCGCTGTACTTGTAATTGTCTTTTTATTATATCCATCCTATGAATGAGTATCTCATTGTAATTTTGGTTCACATTTCTTTAAGGAAAAATGATGTTGAAGAACTTTTCATGTGCTTATTCAATATTCACAGAC
>NW_003852405.1:34412955-34414796 GCF_000181295.1 Otolemur garnettii | reverse complement strand
CTCATTTAAGCTAAAATTCCAGGGATGAGGCAGGCTTCGGGTTGGTCTTATTGACCGGAAGGCTCAGTGGAGTCATGACTTCCTCCCTGGGTGGTTTCTGTTTCAGAAAGACGTTTTCCCTCATGGTGGAAAGATGGCTGTGAGAGCTTCAGATCTTCTCAATTTCAAAACTAGCAAGAAAGAGCAAGATTCTCTTTTCTGGAAATCATAGTAAACCTCCCATAATTCCTTTCTGATGGGGTTACCTGACCATTCTGTAAACTGTCACATTTTTTAGGGAATACAGTGCTTTGTTTTAGGTCTAGAAAACATGATGAACTCTGAGCTTACAGGTGAAGCGTAAGAACGTGGGTGGTTCTTACCAGGGAGATTTTGGTCCAGTTACCAGAGGATGAAAGCATCAGGAGCAGCAGGAACCGCAAAAGCTGGGTGATACACACTGCAAGGAAAAGGAACGGTCACTAGAAAGGCAGGTAGTTACAACGTTACCAGGTATTTTTTCTAATGATATACCCTAATCCTGAATTACCCCCACACAGAGAACCTTACTTCCTGTGTTCCTCTGCTAGGAGGTTTTAGAGCACTGTGAGACAAAGTCAGACCCTTACCCTCTGTGAGTACAGAGTATAGAACCTCACTGCAACGTAGCAGTTCATTTCACAAGGAAATTTCTGCAGTAAGGCCAGTATTATAATTGGGGTAAGATTAGCAGAGACCAGAAGCATCAAGTAGTCAGCTGATGGGATTGGCTCTGAAAGGCACAAGTGTACCCCTGATCACAAGAGAGCTGCATATGTTTTCAGCCAGAAATGCCGTTCTTTGAAATCAATCTCTTAAGAGAAAATTGAAATACTCTTCCCATTAAATAAGCTGGTTATTAGTGCAGCTTCCTGGAACTGACCTTTTCTGGAATGCCTCATTCCTCTTTGCTAATCGCCGTCAGCGTCAGACTGCAGCAGGGCTGTGAGGCCGTCTCTCCTCTTATCACTCTCTCCTTTATGTCCTCGTGGGCCTTAGCAGCAGGTGGACTCCATGGATGGAAAATGAATACTCCGTCCAACATGCTTTGTGAGACTCAGCAGTCACAGCATAACCTATTAGGCACATCCTGAAATGCCCATGAGTAGTCTAGCTGCAGACCAGAATTTGTTTGCTTATCACACTTATAAGAACCACAATGCCATCTTTATTATTTAGATTATTAAAAAATATATTGAGGCAGTTTTTCATATAACTTGGCACATAGGAAATTCGTTTCTCTTAGATTTTTAGTGCCCTCGGGATTTGCAGTGATGTAAATAGGTATAGTCACTACCTTGAAAGAGAACCACTGGAAACTGCTCCCAGCAATTCACTTTGTAAATGAATCTGTTGCATTTGTTTCCTTTCAGGTTTTACGTGGGTCTGGGGAGAGGCGGGAGGACAGGCAGCCTCCCCATGATACACTGTGCTATATGAATTTTTACACTGGAAAGATAAAATCCCAATTTTAAATAATTTAACTGGAAATGCATAGATACATGGGAGGACACAAAAGAAAAGTGGTTTAATCATACCGGTTACTTTCTTCTCATTTTATAATTAACAGGTATCCGAAAGGTACGCTAGGATGGTGAACACAGCTAAGTTCCCCCCCCCCGATACAAACTGTTGTGTGCTTATAACCATAGACTGTTAGCCCTATAAACACAACCTATTACAAGCTGTAATTTCTACCACCCTATGATAACTAGTTTTAACAAATCTAGCCCAACTGAAGAAAAGGTTGTAATTAAACATGTCTTTTAAAATAAGGGAAAGTACTTACAACAATGGCATGTGCCCATAACTTAGAAACTGTT
>NW_003852405.1:34412023-34412723 GCF_000181295.1 Otolemur garnettii | reverse complement strand
ATTCAAGTGTGCCTTGACCTACCTAAGAGGTAAGGATTTCAGGTCCCTTTACTGTAAAAATACAGAGATCATTTCAGGCTCTTGGATTTCGCATAAACCCATTAATAAGCTAGGCAAGTATGATGGAGAGAAAGCATCAAGCTACTTAAGAAAACAAACATTTCCTGTCTCCTTGAAGAATCTTTCCGGTGTATATTTATAAAGATGCAAAATACTTGCTAGTGTGTCTTCTGATTTTTTTCTTTACTGTTTATTAACCTTTCGTGTGCCCACCCTGTTAACACTTGTTTCACCTTGTTCTAGGACTTATTTTGTACCTAAAGTTACAAAAGCATGTTTTTATCCTTATGTAACCCAAATATGCTGCCTCTTGGTCCCCGTCTTGCCGTCACTGGGGTCACCCCGCCCCACTTTATACAGAGCTCTGGCTTTCTCACCATGGCCCACACACCCACCCACTCAGGACCACCAGGAATTCCTAAGTTGTGGTTTCCCTAAGTCACCCTCACACTGCCACACTCTGTATCGACATTTTATTGTGATGGCCATCATCTTCCTCTGGCCTCACCCCGGGCTGTCATTCCCAGCTGCGGTGAAACACTAGGCTGTCCTGTTGAACAGACATCCATTGATGACCAGGGTCCTGGGGAGGCAGGGCCGCCCAAATATCAGAGTATCCGCCTTCATAGTTCTAAGCCTG
>NW_003852405.1:34409763-34411799 GCF_000181295.1 Otolemur garnettii | reverse complement strand
GCTAGAAAACAAAGCACCGTATGAAACAGCCCCTGTGTCCCCTCACTGGAAATTTGGAAGTTTTCTTGTCTTTGTCCACATACATGTCGCACGGATGGTCAAGGGCGATAAGACACAATCTTTTCAGTATCCATCCAACTTCTAATCTTTAGAAACAGCTAACCAAAATTTTTTCCCATGTGAGATTAACAAGTAAGTACTTCCTAATGGCTGCTTGCCTGGGGGAGGTTCAAGCTAGTTTCCATCATAACTGATGCCTACGGGAAAATTAAATTTTTTTTCAGTTTTTACTGCCTTTTGTATACTAAGTCAACACAGGCGAGGCAAGGACTCCAATGAAACGTGAATCTTTTCTACTGGGATGCGGTTGCATAAAGATCGCCACCTTTTACTGTCTGATTACCTTTTGTGTGTTTTTTACATAGTTTTGTGTGAGGATAGAAAAGAACCCCGGCCTCGGATTCAGCATCAGTGGTGGAATCAGCGGACAAGGAAACCCCTTCAAACCTTCGGACAAGGTAAGAAGTGAATTTCTTAGGGACTATTTTATTTTATTTTTTATTAAATCATAGCTGTGTATATTAATGCAATCATGTGCTGGTTCTGTGTACTATCTGAAATATATTCAGCAAACTTTTTGTGGACAATTTTAATTAGAAAAATACTGTCTTGTACTGAGGTAACAAAGGTTAGAAAAAAATTAAGCCTTTTTAGTGTTTCACGAGCCAACTGTGAGGCCAGTTAGAAACTTTTTAAGCCCAGGGAAAAAAGAGTCCCCTTCAGTAGCACTTGACAGATACTAAGAATAACTTAAGCATTCTGCTTGAAATGCGGGCAAGGGGGTTCTATTTTTGTGGGGCTTTTTTGGGTTTCGGGGAGTATTTTTGCTTCACACTTATATATACATTTGTAGTGAAAACTGTATAGGCAATTTCTAAGAAGTTGTTTCCAAAAATTTTCCTTGTAAATCATTTATTTAGTATTTAGGAAAATGTTTTCTCACGGTAACAGAATAATTTCACAGCAATTCACTGCAAGGGTAAGCTGATATCATCTTTAGCTCAACTCATCAGGCATGTAAAGAATTCCACTAATAGAGTTAGGGAACTGGAAAACCACAGCAAACAAATGTTTTATGAAAAGTTGGAGTTATCATTAGAAAAGAATGAGGTCCCCTCCTTCCCTGTCCCCCCCCCTTGAGTGAAGGCGCCACAGGCCACTCTGACCTCAGCCGCTGGCTGGGCATCGGCACGCTGTCCACCCTCTCGTGTGGCCTAATTCCAGTGCGGACATCTGATGTTTATGTCTTTTAAAAGTTCACTCTGCTCTACAGAATGTGTCCTGCTACCATCAGTGTTTAATACGCTTAGCTTTGAATGGATCCGTAATTATTATTCAATGATAGTTGAAATGACCTGCCTCTGATTGCATTAAATTTAATTGTTAAGTGACATCATAAAACCTTGAGATGATGAAGGAAGACAAAGATTACAAAGATTTATATGAATAAAACCTCAACAGGCTCTTGACTTGCCTTTGAATCATAACCTGATCACCTTCAAAACACCCCTGTCTTACAAATGCACAGGTGAATTTCTGATTATGAGACTTGCTTCTGAAAAACCATGGCTGCCCACACACTGGAAATCCTATCGCCTGAAACAGAGGCTTTGACTTGTATTTTCCTTTACGTCTTCCCAGTCATCTGGTTTTAGACTCTTCCTTCTACTCTTCCTTTCCCTTGTGAAGAAGTAGGGCAGGTGAAGAGGCTTGACCAAAGAGGGGGTCATTCAGGCTAGCTCGGACACGAGGAAGGATGAGCCTGGGGAAGGTCTCCAGTCACTGTAGGTGGAAGCGCCCTCAGTCATCAGGCTGGGGCAGCTCTTCCTGCGTGGTGAGGCAGCCCCATACAATGAGGGAAGGCCGGAGACACATCTGTGTACCAGTAACCACTGCATTTCCATTTGAAGTGATGGTGAGGATACCTCTGACTTATTAGAGTGAAACTGTTCACGTTTCAGTCAGACCAACTGTTT
>NW_003852405.1:34398685-34409675 GCF_000181295.1 Otolemur garnettii | reverse complement strand
CCCGCCACCTCCAGCATTTGGGGCCAGCATCTTCCTCCTTTGAGCCACAGGCACTACCCAACTATTTCCTTTTTTGAAATGTATTATTACTATACCTTAAGACCAAAGCATAAAAGTTCAAAATTATCAGAAAAATACGATGGTTATTTATAAAACCCCAAGGCCTTGGGCCTCATCCTCCTTGACCTCTATGTCCCTCTCTCTGGTCTCGCACCCCCCAGTGAAAACTTAACATTACCATTCATAAGTCAGTTGAAATTCACAAGACATATTTTTCATTATATTTTTGGATGCTACCAGGCAAAAAAAATATTTTTAAATTAAGGAGGAACAGCTTGCTAAACAGGCGAGATGTCAGAAGCTGTTGTATTTCTGCTGTTCTCAGTGCAGAAGGCTGGATCTGAAGCTTGCACATCATTAGCTGTGATTCTGCCACTGTGATGGATGTGAGCGTGTTACAACTATTAATTTAATTTCTCATTGTAGCATTCTGATGACTTCAGGGAGACAAATATGCCTATGAGCTTATAAGTTGCCTTTTTGGTTAAATGTAACAGAAACCCAAATTATATAATGTTTCCATTGAAAGATTTCCTCTCAAAAGCACTTTTCTTTGGCTGATTACACTCTGAAACACTTCAGAATCTAAAGAACGTGAATCTCTATTATTGCAAGATTGGTAAGAGTAACTAGAAGTTCCTAATCTACAGAAGAATCTCAATACTGCTCTCAATTTACTGACCACTTTTGGTGACACACCAAACACAGGGTGGATACTTTGGTTAATAGCGCTCAGAGGATCTGAAGATGTTGGCTCTGACAATTTACACAAAAATTTATTCCACTCAGAAAGGGATTAGGCTCTTGGAAACTCAATTGCAGTTTTTAGGTCCAGTGCCCTGTTCTTGTAGTTATTGTGTAAAACATAGAACCCAGTGCCAAACCCTACAGAAAAATATTAAACAGTAAGAAAGCGTAAGTGACCTAAAATGCCCCTTTCTACAATGTTAAAAAACAGATTGTTTTTTCATGAGTTAGCTAATTTACAGCCGGAGGAGAGAACCAAATTTAACAGATGTTGAAATGTGACAGATGCTGCCTTAGTCTGAGGGAGATGCTTCAGAAGGAGTCTAGTCATGGAAAAGTTTAAACTTGACTGTGCTACATGCTGTATTCTAATCAATAAGTTGTGAGTTAGGAATGTTCTCAGAAATACATCATATTATTTCACTTACTGTTCAGAGATGTTTGAATGTTTTAGCCGCTCAAAATTCTAAGTATCCAAGAACATCTGAGGGGCACGGAGGATTTTCTAACTAACATATAAACCAGTGAACTTGTTTCATTATTGTTGAGGAGAGCCCCCATTTCTGCCCCCGAATGTCCAGGACCAGTGTGAGAGCCCCCAAACTGAGTACAGGCAGGGAAAGCTTGAAGTCGTCACTCCAGGAGATGGAGGGTTAGGACTGAGGCAAAACTGAGCTGCTGTGCTCAGTCTGGCAGAAGTTCTGACCTACATTCTAGAGTAGTGTGGGATTATTACAGAAAAACACTTAAGCGAGCCCAAAAGTTAACTGAGGCTATACAAAGAATTCACCATTAATCCTTGTATGAGAGAATATTTTGTACCAGACTCTGAGAGTTTAGAAAGGCAACTTGTCGAGCAGACTTACCTTCTCTCTAAGACCCAAGGAGAAGAGACCCGTTGGTCTCCTCCATTTGAAGGGCCAGAGCACACAGGTGGTCTCAAACCTGCAAGGTCAGGCAGTCCACCTGCCTCAGTCTCCCACAGTGCTAGGATTACAGGCATGAACCACCTGGCCCAGCCTAAACATGCATCTTCATGGTGAAAAGCAACTGATCAGTACAGCGTTTCAAACCATAAAAGTGTTTCAAATGAAACTAAAATTATGGCAGGCTCAAATTAAGGCAAACAGTTTTATGCATGTTGATACATTGGCTAAACACAGTCCTCTGAACAGTGAAAAATATGCAGTTTTTTTTTAATTTGATATAAGAATTTGAAGACAAATTTCATGATTTCTGGGGAGATAATATTTTGGAGCATATGCGACTCCATTTTCAGTCAACGTAAATGTGCTATCTGCTGATTTTCTTTTCTTTCTTTTTTTTTACATTTAATATTAAGTTTTATTTAAACAGGTAAAAGTTTATCCATCCTTTTAAAAACAAAAATCCGAAGTCAGAAAGTGAATCAATAACACAAACATGATTATAGCAGTAATTACAATAGAGGTAACATAAAAAATAATAATAATAAAAGGGCCAGAACACAATTAGTCCTGTAGTCGATATTGCCAGAACAATGTTTAGTAGTTTAAAAAAAATTTTACTCACCACAGAGCTCATTATTTTGCAGTTCAATGTCAACTGGGACCACCGTTTGTCCTCTCAATGAAGTAGATGGAAGCCATGATCTGATGTATCACAGCAGAGAAACTGTCACATCAGCAAGATTGTGTAAAGAGATGAAATATCTTGATACAACCAATCTGACAATTAAGCAATAAAAATAATCACCTTTTATTGAGTATCTACAATGCTCTGGGCATGGTAGTAGGCCCTTGATATAGATGAATTTATGTGATCTTTGTAACAACTTCTTTTAGTTGAGGGATATTATTATTCCCTACTTTCCTGAGGCCCAGAGGGGTTAATTAACTTGCCCAAGGTCACTTAGCTGATCTGTGGCAGACAGGATTTGAGACCAAATTGACCTGACTTCAAATTCTTTGCTCTTAATAAGCACTATAATATATTCTTCTGTCTGCAAATGCCTCTTAGCAGGAGAGAGCCATATGACAAATTTATACCTTGTAGAGTTGAGATGAATATGATACTTTAATATTGAAAGTATTACAGAGTCCTCTAATTAGTCATCGTCTAAATACTTGGTTCAACAAGTCCTTGAAGGTCAGCATGGATTCTCTACCGAGTCTAGATAATTAGGAGCCGACAGTACAGGGTAGATTCCTAGGCAGTCAGTTACACAACTTGTAGACCGAGGTATCGTTACAGTGGTGATTCTGGCAACAGAGCAAGCTACAGTATTCCTTGTCCAGATCTAAGCATTCATAAAATAATTAATGACTACGAAATTTAAGGAATTTGCCAGAACGATTTCCACAGGGTATTGTTAGGAAGAAAACACTGCACGAAGAGATGACTGAGGCCAGGCCACTGTAGTATTTCACAGGGTAACCCAGGACTCTGCAGATGAAAGATTTTGATGATGAATTCACAAAGCCCATCATTCAGGGACTAACTGCCCTCGTTGCTCCATTTGAGGAAAGAAAGACCATGCAGCTAGATTTGAAGGCATTAGAGGAGGCCCCCGGCCCCTTTCTCTACATGCTGGACGGCCTCACGAGCAGTTCAGTCACCAGATCACAAGAACAGTTGTATTATGGATCCTTGAAGGGTTTGAAAGCTGGAAATATACACGCAGGGTCATGGAGGCCAAAGAATTACTTATTCTCCGCCACTCATGAGATAGTCATAAACACCTAAATGTAGCAAATGCCAGAGGGCTCACCCATGTTTCCACCAAGTCGGGGAATCTAAGCGTAGTCACAGAGAGGAGAAACAAATCCATATTCTTTCTAAATTACCTGAATTCCAAACCTTAGAAAGACTATGGGAAGCAGAGTAAATATAAAATAACAATATGTAAATGTCCTAAAATTTGAGAATGAATTACAGTAACTCATTTACATGACTTTAAAATCATTGCCTCCGTGCCCAAACAGCCTGCCACAGGACTTAAACCTCTCCTCTTTCCGCCCCACCTCTTTGTGTGGATAGGGGTATTGCATCAAATAAAAATTTTTATATTATTGATATCAAGAAGGGCAAGTCCAGCAGACAGGCAGAATTAAAACGTTTATTTGATGCCTTTACCTGAGGGTAACAATACCCAGAGGCTTACGTGGTAAGGGCAAGCTCGAAAACACGCAAGAAACATCTTCCAGTTTCGCTCAGCCTCTTGACCTTGAGTGATCCATAAACAGAAGTCTGCAAAAGAAGCCCTTGAACTTGTGAGACAGGTGCACAGCACGTGCCTGCTGCTGTCAGGCACTCCCAGGGGTCCTCCACACCAGAATAGCGAACACGTTTGCCTAGAATGCCACACTGCACAGGACTTACATTGATTAGATATTAAACTATATACAGTGTATTTCCTTTGCTTTGCATGGCTACTAGGAAAATATTATTTATTTTACATTTTTTAAATTTGACTTGTATGTAATTTAATTTAAATATCTTTCCTGGCCCTAATTCTATGCCAAGTGATCGTGTAAGGCAAAGTAATTTGGAAAAATCTACGAATTACATGAAAATGAAATTCAGAAGCAAGGTATACAGAACATATTGTTTTACACTGTACTTGAGACTAAATTTAGGAAGGGATTGAAACAACTTTCTTTCATATGTAGAACCGGATCTTTAAACATAAATTTCAAGCATAAGTTATCTCAGCACCCAATCGATGGCTTCAGCTGTCTTAGTCACATTGCAGTTTGAGGTTTTGAATATCACTTGGTTGTTTGAGGACATTAAACGTGAGGTTTTTTTTTCAATAAAAAATGAATTTTTTCCTATTCTGTTCATGGGGTTTAAAAGTCCCAAACCCATCAGGAACGCTGGTGGAAATTCCATCCTCACAGTCTCCAGTTAAGGGTGTTCTACAGGAATATGGTCACCTAACGCTTGTTTTAAAAGGTGTGGTAATGTGCTTCAGCCGACTGAAAATGTCGCCACCCAGACATCATAACATAAAGAAGCCGTGCGTCTCACTCTACCCCACGGCACCGGTGCACAGCCTTGGACGAAGGGCTGCAACTCCAGGAATTCACAGCTAGTGAGGGCACTTGCCCCTGGCCTTACTAATCACCTGATTTCACTGCCACCTCTAAGAAATATTTCTAGCATGTTTACAATGACATGTTTGCTCTTAAATAAAAGGTACCTAGACATCATAATATAAAGATGACATGAATTTCAGCTTATGAAAGCAAATAAATATCAAATAATATATCACTTTAAACCTATGGGAATTATATCTTGACAGAGTATAGCTTACCTCAAAACAACTTTTATCTTCAACAACCTTATTTTAGCAGAAGCAACAAATAAAAGGTTTGGTGGAATTCTTCACTTTTCAATTCATAATTCTGAAATGGCGCAGAGTATCAAAAAATTATACAATTGAAGGGGCTTGGAGGGCGCCTGCAGGAATGATCATCAGAAACCTTATTAATGAGACTATTTTAGAAATAGCTGGAATGGAAAATCTACAACCCCCTCAGTTACCCACTCCTGTCTGGAATAATTTTTACTATTTTGTGCTATTTGTAAAGCTGAGTAGAAAAGCCATGAGACACTATAACAAAAAACACGAAGCTGGACCACACTCAGCAATCCAAATAGTCACCACTAGCAGGGGGACTCATGTTACATACAGGCTCTAAAGGTTTATAAAATAGAAAATATTTGTTTTATTTTTTCCTAAAAGGCCAGAAATCCAGTGAAACAGTAAATGAAGGTGTGTAATCATTGACTTACATGACAATTAAGTTGAAGAAAATTCTTTTTTAAGCTCAAAAATTTCACCAAAAAATATGTAGGATGCAAATGTACTTTCAGAGTAGACAGATATCCCAGAGACATTTAAGTGTTAAAAATAGTGGGAATACTGAAGCAATTCATAAAATGAGAAACATAAAGTAACCAAAATCAAACACAATTTCAGCTCTTATATTCAAAATTCCCTAAAAGAACGTAGCCCACAATGATCAGCGTCAAAGGATAAAACATGGGCTCATGGTTAATATGCCATTTATATACGTAATCTCAGAGACAAGGGAATACATTGCTTATTTTTAGATGCTTTTACCAAGTCAAAAGGGCAATATCTTGAAAACTGTATAATTATATACAATACATATGTATAATGTATATAAAATTATATATGTGCATATATATTATATATACACATGTATATATAATACATATACATAATACATACATACATATATGTATATGTATACAGTATACCTTATGTAATACATATACATATACATATATGTATAACGTATATATAGATATATATGTACAATTATATATGTGAATATATAATATATATATATATATATATTTTTTTTTTTTTTTGCTACCAAACAAAGTTTTAGAATGACTGAAAACAATGATGGAAGTCCAAGGAACAAGCCATGTATTCTTCTGCTAGGATGCTGTATGTAGTACTCCCCTATATTGCCACCAAGATATCCTCGTAATGCCACATTCCTATGAGTTACATCAGTCTCCTTGTTGCTCCAATGCATTATTATTAATAATGAATTTATTACAAATGCAACAAAGTGATTTCCAATTTAATATTTAGTTTAATGAAAAAAATAGTGGAAGAGCTTGAAATTCCTTAAACATCTCCACATAAGAGTTTTGTGAAATTTTTCAAGGATGTTGGTCAATTGCAGAATTCTTATTTGTGGCTCTCTCTGGAATTTTCCAGGTTTCTAAAGCAATTCTCCCGACTAGTCATCTTTTACAGATTCTGCCCTTCATTGTCTTGTGAACTAAAGCCCAGCCACACCCCACAGCACCATATCCACCTGCCAGTGTCCCCCTCTCTCTCCATCCCTTCTTGACTTCCCTTCTTCAACTTCTAATGGCCCTGAGATAAATCTTTTGCTGCATATAGATTTCTCGGTTGCTAAGGTCTCAAATTATTCAAAACCTGAAATTTGATGAATAGCAATTAACCTTAAAATATTTTGCCATCACACTTTTGATTGATGGCAAGAACTGTTTATAATGCCTTTATCCTTGATGTGTGCTGTCTTCTGATAACCAGAGGGACTAAGTAAATTAGTCCCTGATGTATGTCTAATGCTGCTTCTTCAAGCCACAACATAGCTTTGTATTAATGTTGCCCACTTTGAGAAAGAAAATTAACATTTACCATATTTTTAGGAAAAAAAAATAGTTCCCCCTTAGAAGTTTTGAATCTATGACTCTTTTGCTGTTTTCACGTGTCAGTTTTTCCTCCAAAAACATTCTTTGAATTTTTATTATCATATGAAAGCATGAAATATTGCAGTCTATAATATTTAACTGTTTTCTGAATTGTAACTGTAACAATATACAATTTTTGTTTGAGATGTGGTCTTCCTAGAAACCAATGTTTTAGCCTCAGCTAGAGCCAAGACTTCAGAATTTTAAAGAAAAGCATATTTCATAAGTTAAAGGTGCAGGTCCCTTAAGACAAGTTCTATTTTGGTGTCTACATTTACAATAGCTGAGACTGTCACAATCATTCACCTTCATCATTAAAAAGCCATATAAAGTTTCTTTCTCCTCCAAAGTTAGAATGTTGAATGTTGGCCTTGTAGACTAACTTTCTATAAGTCCTTTAAAGTTTATGTCCAGAGGTGTCGAGGTCAGGGGACCAGGAAGACAAGGTCAAATCTTAGTGCTAGCATTCCCACCCCCAAACTCATCCTTTTTCAAAATTAGTTATGAACTGCAATACTTTTTATAAGCCCACAATGGGCACTTTGGGAATAACCATTTATGAGTTAAATAAAGATCGGTTTTGAAATGGTGGAAATAGGAAGTGGCAGCGAGTCACGCCTATGTGAGCCTCCAGCCGGGCCTCTCCAGATTATCTCTGGTTCAAACATATGGGTTCCTCGAGAGCACAGGGTCTGTGTGTGCCCCAGGCACCCCATATGCCGGTGTTTGAGGAGGAGATTTGCTGCTTCCGAAAGACCTTCAGCACCTGCCATGCTGCTCTGTCGTGAGACGCCCTCTAGAGGTGGAACTGGGGAAAACCACTGCGCCTTCAAGCCCCTGCAGACCTGGAGCGCTGTGAGAGGTGGTGGTGTTAGGAAAACACCCAGCTGCCAGCCACTAACAGGAGTAGATTCTAGCAGCCAATGCTGTAGAAACCCAACTTGGAGCTACCAAAGGAAATAGTCCCATCAAGTTAACTAACAACCATTAGAAAGCCCTCCAGATGGGAACCATGTCCACAGCTGAGGGCAAACTACAACTGAACCACCGTCACTGTGAGCCCACCAAGGAACCCTGGATGATAGGACCTCTGTCCAGCCCTCCTGCCATCGCCTTCCCTAAATAAGACAGGCATTCAAGGGAACAATGGCAAATATTGGCCCTTCCATACATTCTAAGCCAAGAGGAAAGAAGAATAATTTCCTGCCAGTAAATCTGGTATAATTAAAGACAAAACTCTCAGTGTGGGCTTTGGATAAAAGATCTTGAATTGTAACTTTACTTTCAAACTCTCAATAATTATAGTTGCATCCACCATTCTAAGTATTCTATATGTATTCAGTCACTTCATCCAATAACTCTATGAGGTAGGTCCCATTATTACATCCATTTTACTGATGAGGAAAAGTTAAGTACACAAAACTTAATTGCCTAAGGTTGCTAATTTGTAAATGGTGAACATGGGCAGATGACTCCAGAGCTATGTTCTTAACCACTATTTATACGGTGTAGTATACAGGAAAAAAATGGCCCCTAAGGATCGCTTTAACCCAGGAGTCTGAGTTTGCTTTGTGCTTGGCTGATGCCACAGCACTGTAGCCTGGGTAACAGAGCAAGACTCTGTCTCAAAAAAGAAAAAAATGGCTCCCTAAAAAATCCTAATTTCCAGAACCGTGAGTATGTTACATTACATGGCAAAAGACACTTTGTGGATATGATGAAATTGAGGACCTTGAGATGAGGAGATTAGCCTGGATTGTCCAGATGGGCCCAGTGTAATCACATAAATCCTTAAAAATGGAGAATGTTTTCCAGCTGAAGTCACAGGGAGATGTGAAAAAATAAAAATGTTCAGAGAGATGTACCATTTCTGGCTTTAAAGATGGAAGAAGGGGATCCTGAGCCAAGGAATGTGGACATTTCCTAGAAGCTATAGGACACAGGGAAATGGATTCTCTCTTGAGATTTCCAATGAGAACGCAGCCCCCCTGCCAACACCTTTATTTCAGCCCCGTGAGACCTGTGTTGGGCTGCTAACCTGCAGAACTGTGATACAATATTCATGATGTTCTAAGCCCCTACATCTGTGGGAATTTGTTACAGCACTGAGAGAAAACTAATACAGACGGCCTCCCTGAGAAAGAGAGTTTGGAGGTGTTTCTCCCTTGGGCAAGACGCTTTCACTATTATTTGGGGGTCTTGGCTGTTTCGCCAGTTTTGAATGTAATAGATGATAGTTTATCCCACACTTAGCACTCTGCCAAATATATAGAAATTGAACATATTTTAGCTGTTGCTAGCAGTTGTAAAATTGAAAAAAATCTCATTATTTGGATCTTTGATACATACAATGATGGCTTCCTGTTTGGATGTGAAGAGACAAGCTTCCAGACAATACAACAACAAAAAAATACTGCTTAGACTATGCAAAAAACTTTTAAAATATACAGTCTGATGATTCCCCACCAAATTCTGTCATCAATGCCAAAGTATTCTTTGAAGTTTCACAATAAAATGAGTTGATAAAAGGGTGACATTGCTAGAATGAGCTTTTTCAAAACAGCATCCAGTTTTTATATTTTTCATCAATATTCATCATAACAGAGACCACAAAATGGGTTTAGATTTATTCGTTCTCTTTTATATGGCAGTTATTTATATGCACAAATACAGTGAAAAATTGGGGCACTGACCTTTGCAGGCAGTCTTTTGGGAAACATTGCACCTCCACAAATATTGGATGCCACAGACCTTTGTCAGGCATCGCACATTGGTTTCTGCTTCAGCAGGTGCAGGATGCCGGCTGATAAAATATATAATAATATACAGTAAAGACGAAACTAAACCAATGGGCAGGAGTAATCTCTGAGTTGATGAAGCTTATTGATTGGAAAGAAATAATAAAGCTTTAGGAAAAAAGCAATAAATTCCTTGGAAGACTCAGGCCTCCCTAAGAGTAAATGTCGAAGTGTGTCTTCAGAGCAGCAGTTGCGTCCTGCAGAGTATGTGATGGATGAAATTAAACCTGCCACAGACACCACATTTGTACTTTGTCAGCGGTCAGGTGGTGGAGACTCACTGTTCCCTCCCAGCACTGCAGACGTGATGGCTGTAATTCAGCTCCTATGGTCTGGACTCATACAAACGTTATTAAAACTGCTCCTGTACAATGAGCTGAAGAAAGGCAATCAAAATTAAGTGGATAGCAGAGACTTTGACTGCTGAGATTAAAAAAAAGTCAAAGCAACTTCACCTCCTGCAACCAGAGATGTAGTGGCTTATTCTGGGCAGCAGTGTTATTCTGCCTGTTGTACAGAGTCCCCGATAGGAAAAGGGGGGCTACCGGCAGCTGATTATATAGACTGTCTCCTCTGCAGATGGGGTATGACAGCTATGTGCTCAGCAGGGACTATATTTAATGTCATAGCCATTCACTGGTCTGGCAGCTTAATCAGTGATCTTCATCTAATGGCTCTTTTTTAAACAGCTAGTTTTCTTTTTTTTCTTCTGAATTGACCACTTGTGCACCTGAATTGGTTAAAGCATCACTCTTAGTAGTGTCGCCATTACCCTAAACTTTAAGTTTTCATTATATTCTTAATGTTATAAGTAGTGCACAACCATTGTAGAAAAATAAGTAACAAAAAGAAAAGAAAAAATCTGGTGTCCCAGTATAATTGCTGTGGATGTTGAGGAAGGAATTATCTGGAAGGAATTATCTATGCACACTAACACTTACTCCCCCAGCGCTGGCAAAGGCTAAGCCACCGCCTGTTTTTGCCTGTTTCTGACATTTCGTATAAACGGAATCGTATAACACGTGGTCTCTGTGACGAGCTTCTTTCATTTGGCAGAATGTTTTCAAGGTTCATCATGTCTCAGAACTTCATTCTGTATTGCCAAGTAATATTCCATTGTAAGGACACTTCATTTC
>NW_003852405.1:34375293-34398371 GCF_000181295.1 Otolemur garnettii | reverse complement strand
ATTCGTAACAGTAGCAACATGACAGTTATGAAGTAGCAATGAAAATAATTTTATGGTTGGGGGTCACCACAACATGAGGAACTGCATTAAAGGGTCGCGGCATGAGGAAGGTTGGGAACCGCTGCTCTACAGTCTCCATTTATAACCTAGAGAAGACATTTTTATTGTAGGATAGCAGAACAAATTCAGAATTTATACAAAAGATGGTTCGGTATCATATTCCACTTGATTTAAGAAAGGAATTATTAAAGATATATCATAAGATCAATTTACAAATTGAAATTGTCTCTTTTTTGCAAGCAAATACATTGCTTTTTATAAACTTGACTTGAAGAATGGTGGCCGGAAGGGCACAGTGGCTCCTGCCTGTGATCTCAGCACTCTGGGAGGCTGAGGCAGGAGGATGGATCCCTTGGGCTCAGGAGTTCAAGAACGGCCTGAACAAGAGCAAGACCCCATCTCTACTAACAATAGAAAAATTAGCCAGGCGTTGTGCTGGGTGCCTGAGGTACCAGCTACTTAGGAGGCTGAGGCAGGAGGATCACTTGAGCCCAAGAGTTTGCGGTTGCTGTGAGCTTGGCTAATGCCACAACACTGTAGCCTGGGCAACAAAATGAGACTGTTTCAAAAGAAAAAAAAAAAAGAGTGGTGATACCTTGCTTAAGATACAATGATGATCTGCAGAAGCTTACATGTATAAATTGCTCTTAATCTGTTTTTGCTATTTTATATATGAATGAAAATTTATTTAAGCAGGCCCAAGTACTGGTAATAGAATCCTAACCTCTGTTACTTCTGACTTATAGGGTATCTTTGTTACTAGGGTTCAGCCTGATGGGCCAGCATCAAACCTTCTGCAGCCTGGTGATAAGATCCTTCAGGTAAGAAGAAATGCATGCAGATACCACCCCTGAAACAAACCTGTAACCACGTTACTAAGTTACGTGACTCGAATTAAATGACGGAAAGTAAGTCCTTCTTACATTCCTTATTTGTTTTTTTGTTTGGGGGCTAAGCAGTAGGTCAGAGACAATTCAGTCCAAAAACTCTGTAGCACTTGACCCAATACCTGGCACATGGCCGGCGTTCTGAGTCCTCTGGTTGAATTGAATGGATCACTGGCAGTGTTAAGAATTGATATATATAGAATTTATGTACAGTTTTCCAGTAAAAGTAAGAGTAATGAAGTGCCTAAATCATGTGTCTGTGAGACTCTAATGAGAGAGAAGGGACTGATTCATCTTTGGTTTCTCAAAGGTCCATATTTAATTTCTCAATAATCAGCTTATTACCATTTGAACGCTGTGAACAACCTGGTCCTCTCTCTCTACTGCCTCCATATAGGTGAACGAGAGTCTTGCTGTAGATTGGGTGACTTTCTAACATGTATTATCTGAAAAAGACTTCCAGTAACTTAAAACCCCGCACTTCAGGAAAGGGTCACCCCAGTAAATAGCTAAGCAAACGTTGTGCATCTTTGTCCTTCTCTCTGAATTCATTTTCCGTATAAGACATACCTAGTTATTGGCTATATTCCTGGGAAAGTCACTTAAGTATTGTCAATCTGTGTAAGAACCTGCATTTTGACATAGAACTCCAGAAATTTCCCATTACATAAATAGATGGAACTATGTGGAATTGCTGTTATTTGACCATTTATAACAATTACTAAATGGTTCAACATAATATATTGAAAATTTAGGATTACTGAGAAAATAAGAATGTGAGACCTTAGACAGGTCATCTAATAAAAACATAATTCAAGAATGCAAGCGTCCCCTCAGCTCCACTGTGCAGAGACCTGCTGACCTCTACTCACTGAGCGTTCCCGGGAGTCCTGGAGAAGCAGAAATCCTCTATAGCCCGATGTACATATAACAAGATTGCTTTAACATTTTGTTGTCAGACGCGTTTGTTCTTAATTTTTTAAATTTCAGGTTAATGTGATTAAGTTACATCATTTGCATTTGTAAGGTCAAGTCCAAAGCCCTAGTTGTAGTTGAGTCCTTCACCCGGGCCGTGTGCCGTGTGCCCCACATTGCATCTCGTAGGCAGGAGCTGCCTTGGCCTTCCTCCCTCCTTACCCTTCTCAAATCTAAATGTGTTTTTTCGCCCATGTGGACCTGTAGTTGTTGATCCCCTAGCTTCAGATTAGTACTATAACTCAGAAATGTTTTAAATGGGCAGGATCATGATTGGCTACTCAAGTTTTCAAAAATGATAGTTCTCTGAAAAGACTAGGAGTTGCTCCTGCCTGTGGCAGTGTCGCAGTAGAGACACACCCAGGGGCCTGAGTCCACTCCGTGCAGCCAGATGAAGCTGGACGAGGTCTTTTGAGTTAGGACACTGACACTAAAAGGACTCCATGAAGCAATGTCAAGTCTTGTTTTCCACTTTATCCTGGAAGTTCTGTCTGTCTGGATAGCCTAGGTTGTCCTTTGATCTTAAGCACTTGACATCACATCTGTGGGTCTCAGGTTGGTTATGTGTGAAATAACAAATAGCTGATATTTGATATGCACATGGCCTTTCAACTGTTTGATAACTTTATGAATTGCTGTAAAAGACAGCCAAGAAGAAGCTAATGACATAACTTGTTAACACTCAGCAAAGGCTGATCACTAGCAAAGGAAATGGCGAGGGTTTTTTCCCTATTGAATGTCAAAGAAATTATTTAGAACCCTCGAATTTGGGGAAAAAAGACTTGTCAGTTAATCTCAGTTCTCTGACCTCTGAGAGGGCCCAGGCTAGAGCTCGAGACGAGGTTCAAATTCCTTCACCGACGGCAGAAGTAGCAAAACAAAGATTTTGCTCTTTTTTTCAATTCAGAAAAGAAACGTATCCAAGTGCATCATAAGAAAATGATACGCATACATCCCACTGATGGAGAAGAAGTTAGCGCCTGCTTGGAGGGTATTAGGATGGTCTTTTCTGGGTATAAAGAAACATACAGAAATTTCTGTATGTGGAGTCATCAGGGTTCAGTATTTCTAATCTCTAACAAGGATATAACATCACCAACGTGCACGGCGGAGGCCTGGATCCCTAATGCAAGAAGCAGAAAGAAGCTGAAGCCCAATAGCTCTTCTCCTTACAGACGACGATTAAGGACACTGCGTTTTATTTTTGTTACAGAACTCATTTGTATCTAGTACAATAAAATCAGAGTCCATTTGCCATAAAAAAGTATGTTTCTATATAGAGCTAGTCAAACAAAATACTGAATTTATACACTGGGATTAAGCTTTAGTCATACTAATTAAAAAGTACAAGTGGCCGATTATACTTTCTCAAGATATAGGAATGGCTAATTCTGAACAAAAACGGTTGCCGACATCAGATGCTAAGAGGACAAGCTATATTTTTGTCTCTTTATAATACTATTGTCTCTAATATTAAAGAACACTGGAAAAATGAATTCAAACCATTGAGTTACCTGTCACTTCTGAGACCAGCATCATGTATCCTCACTGGAGCAAATTTGTTTACAAAGCTTAGTGACAGGGTTCAACCTGGAAAATCAAGGTTAAAGGAGAAAAGAAAAAATAACAACAAACAAGCCTCATGACACTTACTGCGTTTGCTCCAACCCAATAGCAGATAGCAGAAGAGTTTTGACAGTAGAGATGCTCCTGTCCCCAGTGCCCTCCAAGCCAGACTGTTACGTAAGAGCTTTCTTTTTCTGTAATTCCTTTTATCTACCACTCTCTCCTTATCTTTTGGTATTATGAGCATTTTATTTGAATTAATGAAGATGTATGCAGTAAGGGATGGTGTTAATTAACACATATTCACTTGGTTCTCTGTCACTGAGGGTTCGTTTTCCCAGAATAAACACACTGTGATTAATGAGCGTGCTCAGTGCCCCCTGGGCTGCTTTAAGACAGTGGCACCTGGGACGAGCCCTGTGCTAGGAGGGCTCACCCTTCACAGACTCCCCTCCTGTGAAGCTGAATTATGTAAGAGCTGGAAAAAGGGGGAAAAACTGAAAACACATGAATCACAAAAAAAGATGTCACCAGTCGGAGTCACTGTGCACCTGCCAATATTGGATCATTTTTGAAATGACAGTTTGGTTAATTTAACGTATGAGTTTCTTTTTCTAGTGGTCTTTCCAGGTACAAAATTCAGCATAATTCATTATACATTTTATAATCCATAATATATCTGAATAGAGAAAAGCTATTAATTATGGTGACTCTGTTAAAATTATGAATAGACGGGACAAAAGGACCATATAGGACTGAGACTTACCAACACTCAGAGCCTAGAGCCCCTGGGAGGACATCTGTTCTGTCCTGTCAGGGCGACCAGCTATTCTCCCTTCCCTTGGCCCCCTCCACTCTCCACATGGGAGCCTAACTTTGGCAGGAGAAGAGAAATTAAATAATTTATAGAGATATAGTTAATGACATCCACATTTTTCAATTAACCAAGGTAAATAGGATATCCAATTGAAGATAATTTTATAGTCTCTTTTACCTTACCGTCACGTTAGGGGTTTTGGAATCTGTAATCTAAAATATACTGCTATGGTCTATGGCCATAGATTCCAAAATAGGACAGTCAATAATATAATTATTCAAATGAGCTGGATGTTTCCTTGTTTTTTTTCTAGCCTTAAAAAACCTTGGCCCTACAACTCAGACAGACAGTTCAAGAAACTACTCTAAACAAATAAGTCTATCAACAAATACTTGGTCCCTTAGCAGTTATTATTACTGTGCTTTTCTTGTTTTTCTTTCTTTAGTTAGTCAGTGGCAAATTATTTGGCTCAGAGCATCCTATCTCCATCAAAATCACGGGGTGTGGCACCCATGGAGCCTCCCAGCACCACTCTGTTTCATAGCCACCAACCAAACCCTATTGGTGTCTTAAAATGTCATTAGAAGCCCCGTAATAGTTAGGAGCAAAGCCATGTGCCCTGAGGGAGCTCGGAGCTAGGGAGACAAGATGAATGTTCCGCGTTCATTAGCAAACTAATAAAGTGCTGATTTTGTAATGTAACTAATAGATGTTAGAACAGTGTTAAGAGAATGAAGTGATTAATATAAGAAGGTGTTTCTGGGGATGCGGAGAGGGTGGCCACTCAAATGAAAATGCAGGATCCTGGCTCCCCCTCACCACATCCAGTGAGTCGGTGAGTGGGAGAGGAGACCTGGGTGTCAGGGAGTACTGGGGTCCTCGGGGTGTCCCAGTGCAGAGAGAGTGGGAGAGGGAGCTCACTCCTGACAGAGCAGGGCTGCCTCCAGGCTTGGCCGAGAGGAAGGACGGACACCTGTGCCCTGGACCGACATGAGCCTTCAGGAGACAGGGAGATGCTTATGCCAGAAAGAACAGCACAGACACACAGGGCAGCAAATCGGGAGGAAGACGCAGGCTTGTGTGTTAGCGTCATGAAGGAAGGGGAAATCTCATTTTTAATAAGCTTCTCCCTGAGTTGAGTTCAAGTCTCACGGAGTTGGAGATGAGTTGAGTGAAGGTGGGAATGTGGGCGGAAGGGGAAAGATCCAGCTTTCAAGGCTCAGAGTGTGAGAAGTAAGTTTGGACTCCGCCAAAGGCTAGATGAGAAGGCTGTGGATGGCTGGATCCAACCTTCCTGCCACGGATGGAAGTTTTATTGCTCTTTTTATGACCAGTAGATGCGATTACCTGCTAAAGGAATTACCCCGCGTGGGTAGACCTCATTTATTCAATAGCTTCAGCTATCAGGAACAAAAACTTCAGCCAGAAACAAACAAAATACTTCTGAGGAAGCACAATTAATGTCACAAAGTCCATGTGCTAAATCCCACGCCTTTTACTCACATGAGAGGATTCACGTCTTGCTTGGAGTCTTTTATCTAGTTTTCCAGACGACCAAGGGTAAAAGCCTTTGTTCCAAGAACATTGCCAGAAGCACGAAGTCTTATCCACCAGCTTCCCAGTGTAGGAAGAAAGAAAAGCCAGAGACCAGATTCAGAAAGTACAGCAAACCAGAGTCACTGAGTTGTACAGAACAGTTGTACAGAACAGTGTTTCCCCAGGGCGTCCCTCTGCAGCCACAGAAGTTTCAGAACCACCTTGTGCGTGGTCTCCCTTGTTTCAGGATTTCACAATGTGCCAGTCCTACTAAGAACCCTGAAAAATCTTACAGACTTCTGTCTTCCCACACATTCAACCCTACAATCCTCGTGACCAACAGCGTCAGCTGACCACGTCCACAGAACACACTCTGAGAGATGTTTGGTGCAGGAGCGAACTACCTGGCCCATGGCTGTTCCCCGGAGTGTCCTGTTCACCGTTATCACCAAGAATCGTTAGGATAGGATTGAAGGATGTGCATTTGTCTACATTTTTTTAAAGCTGAGGAAAAAAGTTTTTATAGTTAAAAAGAAATATTAGCCCCTTAAAGAAAGAAAGTATTTGGAAATTTTACTGAAGCATTTCCTAATAAGGCCAAACAAGTTTGACATTTCTACTGTTTATCTTATCTGGGGTTGAAAATCCGAATCACCAGTGATGTTGAGGGCTGGGGGAAGTGATTCTGTAACTCTTGGTGTTTAGAGAAATTGTTGCACATAGCGATATAAACATTGAACAGAAAGTTTTTTTTAAAGTTTTATTAGAAAGCAACGTGAAATAGAAAATACATGTGGTTTTTAGATGCTAGAATTTTATTATATATCATTAGGCATTTAATTTTGTTCATAACACATATAAGTTCTTGCACAGATAACAATAAAAAGATTTAGAAAGTAACTTTTTACAAATCAAAAAATAATATTTGGAGCATTGAGGAAAACATGAAAACCCATAAAAACCATCTAAGTCTATTTGGATGGCTCCACCCTTCACAGCTTCCCTGATGTAAAAATAACATTAATCAAGCATCTATATTGTGTCATTTACGTCACACAGCACACTGCGAGGCCTCTGTTGTTGAAGGATCTTCAATAATTTATTTGTGCTCTTTCCATGGTCACCCTAAATAATAAACAAAGAGAGATTTTCTAAAAGGAAATGGTGTTCACTTGGGAATAGAGCATGGCGGTGGGATACACGTGCCCTGGTAAACCATGGTTGTATGCACAATGGCAAGAAAGAGAATGATTTTTAAGGAAAGAAATGAGGATTACATGAATGTTTTGATATAAGTAATCTTGGCTACAAAGATGAGTTGCAATGGTGACACCAGCCCAAGGTTGGGCTGTCAGTTTCTGGACAGGACGTCACTTACGGAAGTGTTTTTTGTGTATGATTTTGATAGACTCTGTGCCAAGTTGTGTTTTGTGCAGAGTCTTCAGTAGTGGTTTTTGTCACTGAGCATACAAACATCTTTTCATTGTCTTTTCTGGCTCTATTTGTTGGGGGTTTTTTAGACACTAGTCCCTCCATTTTGATTCTGATAAATTGTACACTGTTATATAATACTGATTCCCTGGGGCAGATTTTGCCAATAGCATTATATCCATCCTAGTTCCTGATTTATCTTTTTACGTAGTCATTCATTTGTAAAACAGTCACTAAATCCCAACACTGTGCCAAGCAGTACGAACAGTGTGTTAAAGAGCGTGACTGAGTCCCTGTCCTTACACAACCTCGTCCTAAACACGGACACCCCCAACTTCCACGGAGATGAGGGACAAGAGAGCTGGCTCAGAGCTGAATATCAAACATTTAATAACCCCAGCCTGTCTTTGAAGAGGAATCTTCCCATCAAAACAGAGACCAGCCTCCCTACAAAGAGCCACCTGAAAACGAAGGGTTGGTTTCCATGGCAGAAGTGAAGAAGTTATTCTCGTCAGGGCCACAGAAAGAGTACCAGAGTCTGTTTTCTGGAGAAACTGCCGTGCAGACCCAGGTAGGAGATGCATTCGTCAGAGGTTTTCCACTGACATATTTGATAAGAAGAAAACAGGCATTCTGAAATCGGAGCAGATAAATAAGTCGATTTCTTCAGAATCACTGTTTATTATCAGTTTCATACCCGTTTCCGTAGAAATAATTCAGTCTTCAGCATCTGTCGCCGTGTCCTTTTGAGCTTGAGTTCATGAGAAATTCCTGCCACTGTGCGCACGTGTGCCCTGACCACAGAAGAGAAACTCTTGTTTGGGGTTGTAAAGGTTTTTTTTTTTTAATACTACAATAAAACCCATCAAAACCTAAAATTTCCTCACATTTACAAAGAGCAATGTCAATTTTTCATGTGAACTCTAGAATTACATTTCTTTATAGGAAACTTTTTCAAATGACTTGGCATCAAGTGAATGTAGCATTGACTATGCAGGACACTCAGACCTAAACAATCCCGATATTTAATCAGAGTGCTCTATCAGACTAAGATCTGAGATGGGAATTAATTCCAGGCAGTTCAATAATTATCTAAGTGTCCTGTTCTTTCTCCTGGTGCCTGGCAGTTGAAAGGCTTTCCCTTACAGCTCAGATTTGTTGCTTTATTTTGTACTGTTCCCTCATACCAAGGCCACAGGCATTCAAAGTATAAGATATTAGTGTACTAATATATCTTAATATACAAAATATATATGTACTGGTCCTTTAGATATGTTCCCCCTTGTAGGTGAATTTAAGGCAAACAAAAATCAGGGGCCAGGTCTCTAATCCAGTTTCCCTTTTGTAGCCTGAAGGGGTCAAGGCTGTCCTCCCCGGACAGTCCCACCACCCCTGTGGCTGAGCCTTCTCTGGGGCGAGTTTTCAAGCTCAACACATTGGATAATAAGAATACAACATAATTCCTAGAAGAATTACAGCATCATCTGGAAAACTTCCACAGCACAAATGCCCATAATTTATCCATTTAACAAAACATTTACCAGCAGGAAATGAAAGATAAATCCAGGAAGAACCCAGAGACTAAATCCAGGAACCAAGTGCGTTTTACAGTAAATGATGAGTTATAATCGCAAAGCTCTACTTTTGTTGGAATTGCAAAATTATTTTTCTTAATCCTCAGTCTTCTCATGTTTAAATCATGAAAAAAGGCAATTAAAAAACATTTTATGGCCCAGAAGATGTCAAATGGAATTAAAATCAGGAGGGGTATCTTCAGGAAATAACATAAAAATTATACTAAAATGTTCTTTCATACATTCAAATCAGCTAAAGCTAGAAACGCATTAACTACATATTCTTGAAGCATGAAATGTTCAGAATATCTTTCCTCTTTCTATATTGTTTTCTTATAAATTCCATTTCAACTTAATAAGCTGCTCATTTTTCATTCAATGGCAATTGCCTCAAAACTGCATGCACTTTATTCAAATCTATGATAGTGTGTTCTATATATAACATATATATATATACACACACATATATGTATATGCCCATGGATATGAAATGCATACAAATATTACAAGTAAAAATAAAAACATCTGTATAGCCAGTGTAGCAACATATTTTAAATCTTCGTTACCTTAGCATTTATTACACAAATCAGCTTCTGCATTTATATTATGTGCACATTTAAAATATCATATGCGTACATGTCAGTCATGAGCATATATTTCAAAAGCACCATTGCATTGCACCTTTCAACTAGTATCGTGCAATACTCAGCCTCCTCTGTTCACACGCTAAAGAGCCACAAAACCCCACTGGCTGAAATACTGCGATTCTTGCGGACTTTAATTGCAGCTTTGCACGAATCAACACACTTGTCTGATTGCCCGACGGATCCGAGACATAGCCAGATAGCTATATTCGTGTTAAAAGATATAGTATAAATTCTTTTTGCTCTTTGTTGCAAGAGTGAGAGAAGATTCTCTAGAACTGAGATTCTACCCTCTTCTCTTCAAACCCCTTCTGTGCTGTGTTCAGCGCCCTCCCTGCGACGGACTTAACATGACGCTCCATACCCAGAAATAGCTCAATTACTATTAAAAAGTGAATTCAATCATGAACCTAAAACATTAGTTACAGCCTCACAGCACCTAAAAATACAAAGTGTGTCAAGAGTCAGAGATTTGACAGCCGTAACATAAACTCCCACCTGGTACTAACTGCGTGATCTTGGCTATTTCGTGAACGGTCTCTGATTCTCACAAGTTCACCTTTCAAAAAATTAGAGGAGGCTAAACAAGGCGGGGAAGTTCCTTCCTCTAACATTTTCTGGGTCTACCCTTATGGCTCACTTAAAATTGCATTTCTTAAATTCAAGCAATGAATAGTGAAGTAAATTAGTAATAGTAGCTAATATTTCTCTGCTGATTGTTTATAGTGTACCAGGACCTGTACTAAGCACTTGATATATATTAACTCATTTAATCTTTAATCAGCTTTCTAAAATAACTCTTCCAGAGTCCTCTGGGTATTTTGAAGCCTTTCCCAGTCAGCCCCCAGCTGTGGCCTTATAAACAAGTCTCTTGATGTTTCCAAGGCTTTCTCCTTTAGACCCAGAGCATTTCTAGGGACTAACAGAGACTCCTTGTGTTGATGTAACTCGTGATGGTTGATATCAGGCTTTTCTCCTGGGGCTCCAGTTCCAGTAATGTGTTTTCAATGATCTAACTTTCATTTTTACTTACAAAGCCTGAAAAGCTCTCTTGAAAGCTAAGTTATGAAAGGGGTCTCGCTGGCCCTGAAACGGAACCTGACTGTGGTTCTCAACCCCTTGAAGCTTTGTCTATTAGAAACAAACCCAGACTTGAGCCTAGAATTAGTCCAGTGATTTTTTTCCTTTCCCTCTATTTTCCTCTGTCCCACAGAAAAAAGAATATTACTCAGTGCCACTAGAAAGTATTTGACGCTCTTGGATTTCCTGGTGCCCTTATGAGCACCCTACCTTGGACCCTCTTCAGGGTGACTTTTCCAGGGTCTTCCTGCGTGGGGCTCCTGGGAACCCAGGGTTCTCTCCCCACTGGACGCCAGGGGAATCTGTGCATTTTACTTCCCGCCCCAGGGAGAGCCAGCTTCCTGCCACGCTCTTGCAGCAAGCATTGGACCCTGTCTCATCCTTCTCTCCCTCCATCCAGACAGGCTTTGCTGGACATCCAGGTCAACTGCAGACTCTTTTCAGCCCAACACTTCCAGAGCTTCGACCCCATCCTCTTCCTCTACTTAGATTCCCTTTTTTCCACAGTACCCCCTATTTTCTGACAAAGCTCTCAGCATTCCACCTGGCGAATACTGAGCTCAGTAAATCCTGACCTCTGTTGCTAATGATGCTACCCCGACCTCCTTCCTGAACTCCACGCTTTTATTTCCAAATACACCTTCACAGTTGGCCCCTCCCTGCCTGCACTGACCACCTCCTTACGCTGACCTACTTTTCACAGACTGGACGTGCACCACCTATATGGTATAGGATATGTACTGATATGGTATATCAGTACAGTAGGCCTCGTTCCTTACAGTCCCAGTGTTACAGTCCGTGGTGATTGGTTTACAGAGGGTCCACTGTACATGATAAACAGTTCCCGGTCACGTGTTGCTGGTCCCACAAACTGAATTGTCTTCTTACCTGAGTTGGCTGCTCCTCCGAGGTTTTCATTTCCAGTGGATGGCATCACAGTTTGATTCCTGTTAATTTCTTTTACCCTCGTCTAATCAGATGTGTTCTCCCTCCTAACCCTTTCCTCTCAATTCTCCTGGCACTGAGAATTCCCTGAGTCCTCTCTGGCCCTAGCAGGCAGTCCTAGGAGACAGACAGAGCTGACACATGGCCACAACCACCCAAGTAAGCCAGAGTAGAAACTATAATAAGAATGAGAGATTCAGCATCTTTGTAGGCTTTAAGACTAAATATTATTTCCACCACTATTTTTGGAATAAGTTCAATTAAACCTGATAGGAATCCGAATGGTGATCACAGCTTTGCAACCCCTGTGAAGTACAAAATCACATTAGGAGGTGATCGAGCAACAGTTTTTAAAGGAAAAATGTGCCATTATTTTATTACGGTCAGTGAAATGTCAGTTTAAATCACTTGATGTGATGGTAGTCTTGTTATTTCAGTGAAGTGATGGGATAAATAAGAAGAAGGAATATTATGGTAAGAGGTGATTTAGCCCTCGCCCTTTCTCTGGCTGTGTGATCTGAGATAAGTCACTTGGTCTCTCTGAAGTGTACGTCTTCCATTTACAAAAAGACAGGATTGGCCTAGACCAGCAGTTGTCATGTGGAAGGTTTTGGCAAGCAAGCTGGTCTCTGAGTGCGATCTGGCTTGCATCCCACATCTGCTGGCTCTCTCCTTCTCTCTCTCTTTCCCCATCCACCCCCAAAAAAGTTCTGCTTAAATGCTTTACCTCTTGAGCTATCTCTCTTCTTTGGAGAAAAGGTAATTTGAACTTACCTCCTTTTTAACAAAGCCCCTCCACATTTTCTTACTTTTATAGTTGCTTTCTACGCTGAAGACTGGGGATCTAAATCCACAGGTTTGGGGTGGGCCTTTTTGCTTTTTTGTTTTTTAATTCTTAGAAAAATGATTACATACATGGACCATTTTAAAACTCCTTCCCTGCATGTAATGTTGTAGAATTTGTCTAAAATGGCCAATTTTTCACAAATGGCTGAAGGAGACTCCAGGAAATGTGACAAGGACTTGTGGCCCGTTGCTAATCACTTCTGCCAGGTGTGAGGACCAGGAAAGTCATAGTCCTCAAAGAAACAGCTTCCTGGGAAGTTCCTCTCCTCTTTGCCCCAGCACTGTATTTCTCTCTTTGGATGAATTCAGTTCAGCCTACATCTGTTTCCTATGCCAGTTTTAGTTATGTCCCTGGCTTGTGTGCCTTCACGAATGGCCACCTCCTTGATGGGGGCTCCCTGTGTATTCCTGCTTAATTCCAACCCCAGGCTCTAGTACAGTGATTTGGAAATTCAACACACCACAGATACTTTTGATTGAAAAAGTTAAAAATCATATTAGGAGTGGACTGGCCTCCTTTGAAGATCACTTAATAAAGATATGATTCAAACCTAACAGCTAAGATTAATTTGCTGTGTACGTCTTATACACAGTCCCACTTATGCCCTTAACACTGACATTATTTCTTTAACATTTGATATTATGTCGGGCTTGATGATGAACAACAGCAAACCATTCACAGCCTATAAATCTTAAAGAATTTTTCCTCCTTGAAACTCTCAGATATCTAAATTTTGAACAATTTCCTGAAAATTCTCCTTGAGTTTTGGGTGGTTCATTGCAATTATAGGTTAGAGTCTGCAGAGAGAGAAATCTGAGCTCTCACATAGTCGTTATTAAGTTTTGACATTCAAGATCTCCATTATTGGGCGGTGCCTGTGGCTCAAACAAGTAGGGCACCAGCCACCTATGCCGAAGGTGGCGGGTTCAAACCCAGCCTTGGCAAAAAAAAAAAAAAAAAAATCTCCATTATTAAATTTCAGTTTCACAATTCAGGCGTTCCTTTTGGTCCAACAAAAGGCATTAAGGCATCTGGCATGTCCCTCCCACTACAGTGGAGTAAGCACATACTCCACACAACTTTGCTACTTTGCTGATGTCAGAAACGGGATGAAAGAAGAGCCTCCCACACACTGTGTTCTCCCCTTGTTACCTGCTGGTCAGAAATAACATCATTATCTGATCTTTACCATAACTTAGAGCAACTTTACCATAATTTTGAGCCGTGTAGACACCCAGATTTCTACTCAGCTACATTTCCTGGCCCTAAAACAGCCTATGCCGCCTTCGGTGGGCATTTGTTAAGTGTTATTAAGTAATGCATATATAAAGTTTCTCTAATTCAAAGTAAATTTCTATCTACAATTACATGGATTTCCAAAGATTTAAAATTTCTTTTTCCTGGTATTTTTCTTATTGGTAGGTATACTATGGTTTTAAAAGGCAATATTTAATAATCATCTTTATCACATCATTAGCCAACCAATTTTAATTAACTAGTGATAGAATAAAATGCAGGGATGATTTTCCTCTAAGTTTTAAATGTCGTACAGTATTTCTAGAGATTTAATACTCTTTTACATTTGGAGAAGCTTGAAGTAGTCAAATCCTTTGATTTTAAGTGATTGGTTATTTTAAATATTAATCATATTTAAATTTAAGAAGGTACAAAAAGGGGAGTAAAGTAATAAAAGCAGCGTGTGCCCAAAATAAGGGCCAGTCCGTTGAGAATTCATAAAGCCGCCAATTAACCGGCGCATTACCTGCACTTTGCCGAGCAGACAACCTGACTGATTCTTCTCTTCTGAATCAGCTGAGTCTCTGACTCCAAGGAAAACAGTTATTTAACTGTCAGTCATTTAAGGCTGTGCCCTGTTTTGGCCTTCATGGTAGTGAAGGCATATGGGACCCACTCCCCTCGGTACTACTGGTGAGAACATTCCAGTCAAGGCAATCTGGGACCTAATGGAGAGAAAGGCACAGATCCACGCTCTACAGAGAAGAATATACGTTTCATAACACAACTGTCAGATAATAACAAGCCAGGAGGTTGAAATTGTAACCTTAGGCTAATCCAGTTGCGCGTGGATTTGGGGTTAGTTCTACTGGGGAGTCTTTGGGAGAAGGCAGCAGGCGTGACCTCTATTACAAGGTCAGCATGCTTTATGCCCAGGGGACACAGGCTTTAGGAATATTGGATTGGGTTGAGAACCACTAGTATAAATAATGAATATACTTTTATTTAGCAATGGGGGAAATAAAAATGTTTATTTTTTTATATATTTTTTTTATTTTAGAATGTTACAGGGGTACAAACATTCTGGTTACATGCATTACTTTTGTACAGTTTGAGTTTAAATTATAATTGTGACCATCCGCCAATAGTGTGTTTCTTTAATATAAAAATACATAAACCATGGACAGCACCTATGACTCAGTGAGTAGGGCGCCGGCCTACCATACCAAGAGTGGTGGGTTCAACCCCACCACCCAACCTCTATACCAAGAGTGGTGGGTTCAAATCCAGCCCCGGCCAAACTGTAACAAAAAAAAAATAGCCGGGCATTGTGGCTGGAGCCTGTAGTCCCAGCTACTCAAGAGGCTGAGGCAAGAGAATCACCTAAGCTCAAGAGCTGGAGGGTTGTGAGCTGTGATGCCACAGCACTCTACTGAGGGTGACAAAGTAAGACTCTTGTCTCTAAAAAAAAATATATATATATATACACACACACACACAAACACACCAAGAACTTTGTAACGAGTCATAGTAAGTTTTAATCATGCAATGTATGTCCAGTCCTATGTGGTGTGATTGAACTATTTGAACACAGTGATGGGTTTTTATCAGTCCCTGTGTAACACTAAGATAATGGCCGTGTGCACCCTTCTAAACCACCCCAAGGAAGTTCCTGCAAAAACAAATAAGCAGAGCTACAATCCAGCTGAACCACCATATCACCATATGTTATTCACCAGTGTAACTTCAGTGATTAGCACAGTGATTAGCACAGGGCCAAAGACATATTGGGCGCTTGATAAATATTTGTTGAATTAACACACTGAGTTGAATCTGGGTAAAATCAGTTATTCCCATAGTTGGATTTCCATTGTGAATTTTAAAAACAGATGACTTTTTACAGCTCAATGCTCCCCTGAATCTGAACGATAAGAAACGATGACACTGTGATAAATAGCTTGTATTGATTGCTCTGTTTTATTTGTGTATTTACAGGCAAATGGACACAGTTTTGTACATATGGAACATGAAAAAGCTGTATTACTACTGAAGAGTTTCCAGAATACAGTAGACCTAGTTATTCAACGTGAGCTTACTGTCTAAATATTTTTTATAAATAGTGAAGATACGTCTAGCCAAACCTAATGTTCAAAAATAAATTTATACATAGAAACAAATTTTGCCAATTGCTGGACCAATGGCAAACATTAGTGCCAAATGTATAATACTATATGTTAGCACTGATCATCCTTACAAATGTTAACTCTATAAATAATGATGTCCACGTGGTTATGTATTAGTTTTAATTGTCAGCCTCTGGCTGTGCATTGGTGCAGTTTTGTTTTTGTTTCTGTTTTTTTTTTTTTTTTTAACCAAATAAGTTTCTTCTCAAAGTGGATTTCATATAATTTCAGAGCACGGAAGCACACACAGCTCTTTATGAATTCTGCTCTCCATCAGAAACACTGCCTCAAAGTTGTATATGCCTTTATATAGCAAGTACAAACATGAAGAATTGTAATTCCCATAAAATATTTCTAGCACAAGGTATATGTTGGCATATATACAAAAACAACATAGATGAAAACAATATTTTCATAAACTAAACATCTCGGATTGAGAAAGAAAATATATCTTAAAATAAGACTTTACTATATTGAATCTTTTTCAATAAAAATTACATGATAATGCCTTATGAAAGTAACTGTACATATGGTATAAAGTGTTTATATTTGGTTCCATATTCATTTGCTAAATTCCATAACACAGAGTGAAATATTTCATAAATTAGCCATTTATCTCTGGGACCTGAATAAAATAGAATAAACTAATTTGTTCAATGCCTTTAGCTAATTAGAAAACACGCAGAGTTTAGAAACAGTCTAGAGATCTTGTAGATAACCCCTTTTCACCCCAAATTTAAGCAGTGGATGATGGGCGGCAGGAAAGATATTGCTTTCTTTCTTTCACATTTCTGTTGATTATAAACTGTAGCCCCTGTGATTTCTTTACCTGTAAATGTGAAATTTATTTGTGTGTTGCCTAATTTAATTTCGCTACTTTTAAATCATTGAAAATGAGTTTGGGGAACTGACAAAAATTATCATTAAGAAAGACTGTTGTCAGAAAATTATGGTGGGTGATTAAAAAACTTTGGTATTTAAATATGAAACTTCAAATATAAGTTCTCAGAGCTGTGGTCTACCTGTACTATTAATGTCAATGCCTGTTTTTGCAGGCAGAAGTAGATAAAATACTTTTCTTCCTCCAAAACTTGTTTCTGCTGAATGCTGTCTCAGCAGAGAGAAAGATAAGCAGACTTAATGTAGGCCTGTTTACTTTATCATTGAAACTATTTCCCTCCATCAATAATCAAAATTAATTTTATAATCCTTTAAACATGTTTCTCTTTTATAGTAGTCATTAATTAAAACATTCATTTGAAATTCCGAAATAATTTTACAGAGTTTGTTGTACACACTCTCTCTCCTATTTCCACTTAGTTCTTGTGTCACTTAATAAGTTTACTTTACATGCTAGTGTTTTCATATTCTACTAGGATTTTCATAATAGTATCACATATTGATATCACCAAAGCTCTGAGAATAATATTTGTAAGTTAACTGTTTTATGGGGACATTGAAAATACTGTATTTTTGTAGGGTCTATTAAAATGAGTGTCACTTATTAGAAGTACAGTAGTATTTTTTGGCAATAGAATTTGTCACCTGAAGGCAAATGATACTTCACTTTATAGATGATGCACTAATTTTGATGTTGCTTTATGTCAGGGTGACATTATATCATGATTTTCTAGGGTTTGACGATTAGCTGATGATAAAATGATTGGCCTATTTAGTATGTTTCCCAGAAATAACTTTTAAATGCATTTTAATATATTGAGAGTTTCTGATGAGAAATGTCTTTCAGAGCCTAATTTTCTTTGTCAAAAACTCACACCAAGGCACCGCATCCAGATCTTGTAGGGTGATCATCGATTAATCAAGATAGAAGCCCTCACTGGCCTCGCAAGACACGTTAAGGAATAACAGACTCAGGGGTGTGGTTCGGTGGCAGTGAAATAGATCATCCCATCAGGTGTATTTTATCTTCTATGGGAGAGTGGGAGAAAAGCCAGGGATTGGCCCTCGTCCTTGTCTTCAGTCAGGCTTCCTGTCTAACCCAGGGCTGCGGGAAGTGCTCTCAGGCACACAGCAGAGAGGACCGGAGCCTGGCAGACACCTCTGCCTCTTCTGATGTGACACTGTCTCAAGCCAATGCTTTAATCCTTCCTATTCTGCAGTTCAGAGATGAGGAAGGAATAAAGGTATACTAGACCACCTGGAAAAGGGACCTGAAAGGCCAGAGCGTCCCACTGCCAGGTACACTGCCACTTTGACCTCTGAGGACAGGCAGGCAATGAGCAGGGAGGCTTCTTTTTTTCTAGGTTGGCCAAATAGAATCACTGATCACCTGAGGGGAAAAAATGATCTAATTGATTCCATGGTGACAAAACCCGGTAATACATTGATCCTTGATTGTTGACTTTTTGCAGTAACTGGTTTTGCTACCTGAAATTAAAATCTGGTTCACATTAACAGCAACAACAAAAAAGTCAAGGGTGTGCCTTTAAGAAAAGAAAAAAAAGGAAAAAATCAACAACAACAAAAAGGAATGGAATTCATGATGGCTCCAGTAGCCTCCACCTCCTGGTCTTTGATTTTTATTGGACTTTTGCTGGGGAAGCTGTTTATATGCACGTGTCAGTAAGATCTAATGGACAGGACTGGAGGTGGAAAGGTCAAGCCCTGAAAAATCATCAGTAGACTTACCAGAGGTCTCAGAAGACACATAGACCGTCCTGGACAATTTTAAAGGCTCTTTCTAAGGCTTAAAATACTTGATCGTAAAATTTCTGTTGTAACAATTCCAGTCTTCCAGATAATACAAGTCACCTCAACACACATAATAACTTCAAAATGTAAATGTGAAATATAGAGGTATTTTTGATAAGGAATATTCAAAGTCGGGATGACAGACAACTATTTACACTGTGCCAATTTATTGCCCCCTGAAACCTATAGAAGTGTCCCTGTTACTTAGAACTGTGATTGTATAAACATCAAACAATGTCAAATTGTTTCTAGACCTCAGCTTGGATCACTAGCTTCAAAATGGAAAACAGCTTTAAAGAAGGAGTAATAGGACAACATAGATTTGCTTTTAATCTTACAGATGCTCACACCCCTATCACCCATACAACTGCGTAGTTAAAAGTTGGAGTGAAATATCTTCTAACAGGTGAGCTAGAGAGAGAGAATGTTCAGAGAGGAGAAAAACCTTCAAGGAATTACGTTTAGAGACCCAAATATTAACTGAAAAGTATCTGATTTTGTCAAAACAATTAGATGAATGAAACCGAAAACACTTTAAATCATAAAATTTAAAGTTTTCAACAGCAGTGTTCTTTCCGTTGCCCTTTACTGCTATCCTTAATTAATTTCTGCCCCTAACTGGCACGCAGATCCAGAATGTCTATTCCAATGAATTCTCTCTTATTAAGAGGCAAGATTACAACATATCCTGAGGCAAAAGGCATGTGGATACAGCACACCGCTCTAAGTCTTTGGTAAATTGAGTTAGACAACACATTTGACTGACTCCTAATATACTGACCCCAAAGCAACTCTTTTTGGAACACTAGGTCAGTAAAACATTAGTTCGAATAATGAAATCCGATATATTAAGAAGAGGGGTCCTACACCTGGTACAAAGCTAACCAGGGCTGAAGGTCCTCTGCAGCTCCTCTCACGGGAAGGCTAAATCTTTCTGAGCCCACTTCATTGTCAGACTCAGCTTTGCACTATTCCCTTATGCTTGTAGTTACCTGATCCTCTGGGAACTGGGGGAGCCTCCGGATGGGAGGCAACCTGCGTGAATGTTTTTCCTCAACCATATGACCACCTTCCATTAAGAAAAGCATCCCACCTTGCCTCAGAGTATTTCCCCTCACCCAATAAGACCCTTTACCCCAAGATCATATTAACAAGAAAACAGAATGTGGGCTGTGGACACAGGTGCGCCACGGACAGCGTGTGGGTTGATAACATAGCCGGTCCCGAGCACCAGCTTTCTTAAGCATCCTTTTTGAAACTATTCAGAGGATGTATTTTCTGAGGCACTCCGCTGTATAAAACTAGGGTAGATGCTGTCGGTTTCCAGTTCTTCCCTGAACCATCTGGGACGTTTCTGTTTCTGGCACCTGATCTCTTCCTTGGTGCTGCCACGGGTTCCAAGGGCTCTCCCCGCGGGCTGCCCCGGGCAGTGGTTTGCTTCTCTCCCCCGTCAGCGTTCTAGCTGCTCAGAGACCCCTGAGTAGCAGCTGATGGTTCCAGCTTCCAATTTGGGAGGAACTTCCTCGGGTGATCAAGGAGGCTGGAGAATGGCAGCAGTAACAGGTGTAAGCACTCACCACGTTCCTGACAACAGCACGCAGCACTGGGTGCAGGGGTGAGGGTGGCAGCACCTCCATAAAACCGCGTCTCCCCTCCCCTTTTTGAACATGTTGGATGGATCTTGCCAGATTGAGGGCCTGTCTCTAAGCTCCCAGCTGCTCCTTACTGGGGTGGGTTCCAATGCTCCTGATCTTTAACACTGTCTACAAGAGAAGGGTTTGGAAACGCTCCCCTGTGAGGGTCAAAATTGCCTGGTTTCTACTTTGAGAATTCAGAGACGTTTGAAAAGCTGAGGAGAAAAGTCCATTCTAAGATCTTATTTTAAAACATAAGTGAAAATACAGCCATGTTGAATTCGCTAGGCTGTCACCTGAGTGATTATCCTCACCTGTTCCGTGAGAAGGAGAAGAGGCTGAGGGGTGTGATTTACTGGTTCCAGCCAAGGAGGCCTTTTTTCCAGCTGGTAGAGCTTCGGTTGGGTTCTGGGTAGGATGGCCAGCTCGCGCTCCTCCTAACAACACACCGGGCACCGAGCAAGGTAAGAGACGGGCTGGGTTAAGGGTGCACGGACGGGGAGGTTCTCTCTGCCGCCGCACCCCAATTTTGTTAATGGCAGCACCTCAAAAAGTGGAAGGTTGTGAAATTCAGGCAGTGGTTCTGTAGAAAGTACTGAAACGCTATGACTTTGTTATCTGGCATTAGAACGGCATAGGCCTGACCCAAAGAAAACGTCATGGGTCAAATTTCCTTGCACAGGTGAGATTTACAAACTTAGCATAATTTTATTTTCTCCTCTTTTTTTTTCTTGTCATTCTATAAGCTATGATAAATCTCAATGAATGTAGAAATTGATTTCAAAAACGGTTGAATGAACCATTCAATCCTCCTCTAGTTTTGAAAGAATGTTTTTTCTTAATCACTCAAGAGTATTGCTTGTGGTGGGGGGTGGGGTTTGTTTGTTTGTTTGTTTTGAGACAAAGTCTTACTCCCTCGCCCCTGGTAGAGTGCCATGGCATCGTAGCTAACAGCAACCTCAAACTCTTGGGCTTAAGCAATCCTTCTGCCTCAGCCTCCAGAGTAGCTGAGGCTACAGGTGCCTGCCATAATGCCTGGCTACTTTTCCTATTTTTAGTAGAGACAGGGTCTTACTTTTGCTCAGGCTGGTCTTGAACTCCTGAACTGAGGTGATCCACCTGTCTTGGCCTCCCAGAGTGCTGGGATTATAGATGTGAGCCATGCACGGGGCCTGGTTTTCCTTCGTCAATATAACAGGTTAAGTGTGCAGCCTAGCAAGCAGCCAGGTATCCTACACCCAGAACAAGGATCTCAGTACAGGGACCTTATTTTCAGCAGCAGACGCCTGTGTTTCCTCCAGGGGAAAATATTTACTGTAGCGGAATCTCAGAAGCTTAAGGTATGTCATTCATAAATTTGAAACACTTAGAGACATTTCACCAAAGAATCGAACAAAACATTGAATGCAATAATTGTGAATATTAAAATGATTATTTGTTGAGCGCCACCTACATATTAGGCACCACAGGGGATAGAATGTGGTCACATGGTCTCTGCACAGACACTCACAGTCGAGTGGACAGATGAGAGAAGCTCCAGGTCAGAGACAGTGCCAGGCACTGTGGTGAGTCCCTGGGTCCCTGCCCCGAGCCCATCGACTGCAGACGGAAGTAGCCTCTGTGTCACTTCTGTGTGAGTCTGAGCAAGGTCGTTCCCTGAGGATAAGCCTTCCTATGGATCCTGTGGCCTACCAGTATTTGCCAGGATTGAGGGCCACATGTGCTGGGCTAGGCACAACCAAGTAAATACATTACTTGGCAAGATAAATAGCACCTAGAATCTCTCGAAGAGGGTCCAGAATTTTGATAGTTTGTCCTACAGCAGAAAGGTAGTACAGAGAACAGTGCCCCTCACTCCCGCCCAGCGATGTATGGATAGCCCCAGGCATTGTGGGAGAAGGAAACGGAAGTCAACACTTTAAAACAGGGGTCCAGTTCATTGTCCCTCAGACTGTTCCAGACTTGGGGCCCCGGAACGAGTCAGCTGCTAAGCAGGACAGGCAGCAGCGGTAAAAACACCCGGTGGGCCGGACAAATGTCCTCGGCGGGCTGCATGTGGCCCATGGGCCGTGGTTTGAGGACGCCTGCTTTAAAAGCTGTGGGGTATCTGAAAAGTTTCCTCTAGGTCAGTGGTTCTCAACCTGTGGGTCGCAACCCACAGGAACTGTATTAAAGGGCTGCAGCATTAGGAAGGTTGAGAACCACCGTGCTAGGTTGTCAGAGGCCTCCCAAAACTCCCCCCCATGGCCACTCTCAGGGGAATGAGTCCAGGCAGCTCAGTGTTGGAACAATCTGTAGATGCGGTGAGGGGAAGGGCCACTCAGCTGGCCACATGTCCCTTCACCTCCCCTGTGTCCACTGCACGTTGTCCAGCAGATCCCAGGAGAGCGCTGTTCGCATGAGGTTGGTACACACACACACACACACACACACACACGTGTACGTATCAGAGACGTCTATTTATCCTTCCAAGAGGAGTTTGGGCCCCGGAATCTAGAAGTCGTGTGTTGTGTCTTCATCCTTTACGTGCCCAGTGCCCTTACCCCTCTGCCTCCTCCCGTGCTTTAGTATCTCAGCTTTGGCCCATGCCGATGCCTCTACTGGACGCCGCCCTCTCCCTGCTCCTTTCTACACTATCAGAATCATACGTAGCCTTCAGGGTCCAGCTCAAATAGCACTACAACCACGAACCTCCCTAATCGTAATGGGAAGAAATTTCTCTTCTTCAGCATCACTATATTAATTTTAAAAAATATCTTGTACTATCTTTGGCATGCTGCCTGAGATCATATCTACTATTTGCTCTTTCTCCCCTATGGTATCCCCTGAGACGATACTTCGCAGAGGCCTTCTAGACAGAAGAGCCTCAGGAGGTCAGCCACACATCTGTCTTAGCTTAAAAAGAAACAGGATGTTTGAAAAGACTCCTCTAGGCTGAGCGCCTCCAAAAC
>NW_003852405.1:34374512-34375076 GCF_000181295.1 Otolemur garnettii | reverse complement strand
ACGGGTCTGCGCACAACTGCGCCTAATAGATGCTGAGATACACAGGAAGTGAGTGAATGAGGACAGGTCTGTGCACAACTGCGCCTAATAGATGCTGAGTTACACAGGAAGTGAGTGAATGAGGACAGGTCTGTGCACACACCTGCGCCTAATAGAGGCTGAGTTACACAGGAAGTGAGTGAACGAGGACGGGTCTGCACACACCTGTGCCTAATAGATGCTGAGTTACACAGAAGTGAGTGAATGAGGACGGTCTGCACACACCTGTGCCTAATAGATGCTGAGTTACACAGGAAGTGAGTGAATGAGGACGGGTCTGCACACACCTGTGCCTAATAGATGCTGAGTTACACAGGAAGTGAGTGAACGAGGACGGGTCTGCACACACCTGTGCCTAATAGAGGCTGAGTTACACAGGAAGCTGACACTCGATTTGCACAACTGTAAACCACAAACCTTTTATGTTACCTTCTCAGTTCATTCACCGTTCTCAGTTTTTATTAAAAAATTCTCCCTTTTTGGCTCGGTGCCTATAGCTCAACCGGCTAGGGAGCCAGCCACGTA
>NW_003852405.1:34373924-34374492 GCF_000181295.1 Otolemur garnettii | reverse complement strand
AAAAAAAAAAATCCTCCCTTTTAGCCCACTCTTCCTCCCCTCCTTGGCATTTCCCCTGAGATAGTGGTTCTCAACCTTCCTAAAGCCACAGCCCTTAATACAGTTCCTGTCGGTCGGGACAGGTTGAGAACCGCTGCCCTAAGCCCTTTTAGGTCTTCCTGCTGTGTTTCTGCTGTTCTGTTTAATTTCCCTTTCATGTCTTCTAAGGAACTTGACCCTCCCAAGAGTTTAAGAAGTTGCTTTGGTTCAGTTGGTTGGAGTACATGACATCTACCCTTTTGATTTGCTTGGTTTTAGTTGTTCTGGGAAGAAGTCATGTGTACCATTGTCAGGGACATTTCAGAGAAATGAACACATGTGCTTGAAGTCATAGAGTCAAGTCTGAGAATCACGGGGATACTGACGCTCTCAGAGCCGGGGTCTGGGAATCACGGGGATAGTGACGCTCACAGAGCCGGGGTCTGGGAATCACGGGGATAGTGACGCTCACAGAGCCAGGGTCTGGGAATCACGGGGATAGTGACGCTCTCAGAGCCGGGGTCTGGGAATCACGGGGATAGTGACGCTC
>NW_003852405.1:34366819-34373448 GCF_000181295.1 Otolemur garnettii | reverse complement strand
GGGTCTGGGAATCACGGGGATAGTGACGCTCTCAGAGCCGGGGTCTGGGAATCACCGGGATAGTGACGCTCTCAGAGCCGGGGTCTGGGAATCATGGGGATAATGACGCTCCCTCATTTTGCCAGAGGCCCCCAAGGCCTGGGAGGTTAAATCACTCTGTGAACTCAGGGGATAGCAGTACATGGTTAAGTCTGATTTTACACCTGTTTAGAAGATTCTTCTGCCTCTGCAGAGGAACTGGTAGATTACTTCACTTAACCTACTTTTGCAACTTGAAGGTGGGGAAAGAGTGAAAGGTGTGAGACAGATGGGGCTAGAGAAGGGTCGCTGAGAGGAAGGGGGTCTCCATCCCCAGTCCTAGCTTGAAAATTTCATTAAACTGCTGCCTTGTGCTGCCTGTTCTAAAGACCGGTCTGTCCACAGGTCTGTGGCCACTGTTCAGCATGACAGTTTACACACTAAACTTGGATCCCATCCCCTATATCCCTAAAGTGAAAATGTCATACAGTCCAGCTAAAATTCTCAGACCACTGCAAAAGCTATATAATTGATATGATTAACGATACAGAACACAGAAAAGCAGGGTTACCTTGATAAAAACCTGCCAAAGTTTTTTTTTTGTAAGACAGAATTTTATTCTATTTCCCACGCTGGAGAGCAGTGGTGATATCATAGCTCAATGCAGCCTCAAACTCCTGTCTTAAGAGACCCTTCTGTCTCAGGCTTCCAAGTAGCTGGGATTACAGGTGTGTGCCATCATACCTGTTTTTTTTATTTTTCGTAGAGACAGGGTCTTGCTATGTCATCCAGGCTGAGCTCAAACTCGTGGCCTCAAGAAACCCTCCCACCTCAGCCTCCCAAAGTGCCAGGATTACAGGCCCCAAACTGTTGTGCAGGTCAGAATCTGCTTGTTAATCTCAAAGTACAAAGGAAGGAAGCATATTATTTATTCTGCTATGGGCATTTGCTTTATTAGACCCTTAGAGGGGCAAAACATGGGATCCAGTCCCTTAAAAGAGGTTCATTCCCTTATGGGCCTTCTTTCCTTTGGAAATAAAACATTTGTCTTTGCTTTCTCTCTATTTGCCTTATTTTTTTTATTCGAATTTCATAGCAAAGTGACTCCACTGAGTGAAACATTCCCAAACATTAAATTCTTTTGTCATCTACTAATTTGCTTCTACTTACTACCCTTCTCCTGCCTCTGCGATTTAATTTCTCATGTAAGGAGAATTTGCTAACTCTCTGATTTGGTTAATGAAGTCCTATTTTCCTAAGACTTTTCATTTGCCAAGATTTAGAAATCATGAGTCTACCTTGAAGGAAACTTTCAGTCTTGTTTTCTTTGATGGTCTAATGCCTCGGACTCTCCAGAGGCATCATATTTGGGTCTTACATCCCACTCTCTATGTATTTACATGAGGAGAAGAGTGCCAAGGTCTCCTTGAACAAAAATGAATGAAAAATGAAATGGAAAAGTGAAATATCGAAAGATTTACATTATCTTAGACGATTAAGTGGGTAGGAATAATTTAGAATAGTAAGGACATTTTAAATATTTTTAAGTAAGAGTTTAGAATAGTAAGAGCAAGCAGAGTGTAGAGCTGGGAGGGAGAGAAATGAATAAGTTGTTAAGAGAGAAAGAATGAGGGGAAAAAAGGCTTATTAAGGACTGATTTGAGAAACAACTCAGACTAAAGAAATGAGACCCAGGCCTATTCTGCACCCCTCTCTGCAGACGGCCCCAGAGCCCTTTCTCTCCCTTTCTTCTCCCTGGGTCTGTGAATGTGTCTTTCTGTTCTTGGTTTCTGGCCCCCCTCTTGCTCTTCCAAATGTCAAAATAATTCAAAGGGAAAAATAAGGCATATATTGGAAATAAACTGAGTTTCATAGCTATTTATTTCTAGAAACTATTTTGTAATGCAATAGGTAATTATCCAGTCATGCCACTTCCCTGAATAAGGAAAATCACTACGAGATATCTCACAAAAACGAAATTACCAGAGCAATATACTGGCCAGTACCAAACAACGGAACCACAGGTAACGGTTCTGGGGAGAAAAGAGCAAAATTTTTGTTCTATCCTAAGACAGGATTTGGTTCATCTGTCTAAGTTCAAGGAAGAATGAATGCTACTCCTAAATTCCTCTAGAGAAGGAGCTACCACTTCTCTCTGTAACCTACTCTGATAAAGCCATAAATTGTGTTTCATTTCCATAAAAACCTCAGTTTAAATTGTCGCTTTCAAATCTGATACATACTACTCTCCTACTATTCCTGGACATATCCACGTATTTTAAGGAGCATGTGTCTGCAGTTGAGAAGAGCTACCACCAGATGGCGACCTTGTACCTGCGTTCCTCGTCTGGGCTTTGCAGTTCCCACCACCTGTTGGGCGAGCGTCTCTGTACCAGCTGTGCTGACCTAACTATTAACAATACCCTTCTCCGTCCTCTTTTGAGAGAACTAATTTGAAACAATGATCTAAATTTTAAAAATACAATATGAGGAAAAATATATAAGATCTTTGAGACTATTTTAAGCAGTTTTGATTTCATTTTTTCTTCAAGGGACCGGTGAATGAGTTTTCTGTATTTTTTGACTAAATCTCTCAGGTGTTATCAGCTATCCCAAAACAAATCGCAGAGTCAGAGACTGCACTCCTCTCTGAGCCTAGTGTAAGTGTATGCTATAAAGTTTTGAGGCTCCTTAACTGGTTTAATTATTACAACTACTAGTTTAATAGTTCTGCAATTTGCTTGTGTTTTTCAAATAAATGTGTAGTGCCTCTTGTCCATTATTTTAACCACAGTTATTCCTTCAGATATTCTCATTCCAAGAATGTATAGAAGGAATAGATATTTTTGTGGGTTTGTTTGTTTGTTTGTTTAAACAGGGTCTTGCTCTGTTGCCCAGCTAGAGAGCAGAGGCATCACACACAGGTCACTACACCTTCAAACTACTGGGCTCAAGTGATCCTCCTGCCTCAGCTTCCTGACTAGCTGAGACTACAGGTGTGTATCACCATGCCCAATTGATTTTTAACAATTTTTTTTTCTTTTTTTGGTAGACACAAGGTCTTGAAATCCCAACCTCCCAAAGCTCTAGGATCGGAGGTGTAAGCCACCATATCTGGCCTTGAAATTTATTTCCTAAGTGAGTTCTGCAAAACTTAATCATCAGGAACTGAATTAAATTTACCTAAATAGCCTTCTTTATCTAATTCTAAAACTAGCCCAATCTGAATATATATGTATCTGGGTATATTTCTCTCTGGAAGTAACTAGATAACTGATATAAACTAATTTTTCATTTTATGTACCTGTATAAATAATCAGCATTATAATATAATCAGGTTGTATCTTACTAGAAAGTGAATAAGGAATGTATTTCAAAATGCCTTTCATAAAGTGAGGATGGGATTCCAGGGGTAGTTTACATCTCCCTCGGCCTCTCTCCTGAGAGTCAGGATGTCGGGGTGCTGAGCGCACAGAGCGCCTGGCATCCTCAGTGACCTGGGTCTTCAAGCTATTTCGCTTCTCAGACGTCTGGAATGTCCGAGCTTCTGATGGCTGGATTATTACTAAAAAAGCTGAATGCTTCTGTTCACCCTTCCAAGCTAATTATATCCTCCTCACCCCCACAGCTTGGTCAGCACCTTCTCTGGGCGTCTCTTTTGCTAAGGCTGTCAAAGCTCTGTTTATTGGTAGGTTCAGGGTGTTTTTTCTACCAGCCATTTAATCCTTTTTTCTTCCAGTTCAGACCAAAAGTGGAGGAGAAAACAAGGTGTTCTTTTCTAAAGTTCACGTAGAACTATTTAAATCCTTTGGTGTTTTCCTCCAAAAACCCCCAGTTTCCTCCCAGCCCCATGATCACCAGCTGTGAACACAGAACCCTCTTTCTTAGCAAATTCAGTGCAGCCTCCTTTGGGGGCTGACGTTTTATAACTGCTTTTGGACCTCACGCCTGCCAATGTCAGCACGCCACCTTGGGTTTGCATGTCAAATGTGCTGCAGTATCTCCTGAAAAACTTAAAGTCTGTACAATGTTACCACACATTTTAAAGCAAATACGATGGGTGTCAGTTGTTCCTCATCTTTTTCATTCTTTCTCATGAGCTTCTTCTAATACATTTAGTTGTAAAATCCAGAAGTGGATATTAGGATGAAAAGGAGGAAGAATTTACTGAGCGTGACGACAGAAAACTCCTTGAAAGTTGCTATGACCCCACTAGCACTTTTGGTTGCCCCCTTCGTACTGTGTCTAGATCTGTGGTAACAACTTTTACCAAAAGTGTGTTTCCTTTTTTTTGGCCATATATGGATAATGTTAATTTTTTATTCCTGGGAGCAATTTCTAGGTCAGTATTTCTGACCAGCAGCGAGCATGGGTCCCCATTCTGCTGATCCTGACCCCCTGTGAGGACACCAGCTTGCGGCTTCCACCTTCTACCCACCTCCCCACCCCACCCCCTCCCACAGAGCAGACATCCTCTTTTTCTGTTTGTGTCCTGATGGAAGCATGTTGGGAAGCTCTGCGTTTAGGCACAACAGAGGGGCACATCACCGAGGCTGGGTGGGTGTGAGACCCCCAGCAGCTGAGGAAAGTGGGGGCATCTGTCACTCACAGAGCCTCGGGTCCTCCTTGCACCCTCCCCCCTCCCCAGGCTGACTGTCAGTGCGTCCCCACCCTGGGGCATAAGAGAAAGATCATCATACTGCCCACATCACTATTAATTGGTGTTTGTTAGAACAAAATGTGTCAAAGGGAAGCTTAGTGGACGGTCTCCTTCTCTGCAGTTTATTTCCTCTGAGTTACTTTATGCAAACGCTTCCTAATTTTCGATGCTTGCCCTTCCTGCCGTCTCTCTGTTTGCTTGAACAACCAGTTTCTGGCCATAATTCTTCAGCCATGCTAGGGGGTGATTCAACTTAGTAATAAGTATTTTGCACCTGATAGGATCTCACAGTTCCTTGTGATCAAGACAGATTCTCCAGCAGGCCAGCACGGATATGTTCTTTACAAAACCGTGAATATTGGTAGCTAACATTATAGCTCTATGTCTGGGGTCCTTTCTCAGAGAAATTCAAACTTGGTCATCAGCATCTCTTGCTCTCTTTCTATGTTTATTGATTTCTGTATCTAACTCTCTCTCCATATCACTTTTAATTATTTACTTTTTTACTCCTCTACATATTAGTGTTCCTCAAAACCCACAGTTACCATCCCTTTTATCTAGGGGTTTAGACCATCACAAGGTAAGGGACTATGTCTTCTTTTCTTTTAAGTCTTGCCATAAATATCCCCGGCAGGGTCTCTGACACCCCCACGCTGTATACTAATATTTTGAGTATTCATCCAGACCTATAGGTTTGAACAGATCTAGCTTAGAGAAATGGTGAAGTATCTCTTCCCCAGGTTCCCCCGGACCACCCGAAGGTTTGTCTTCTAGCCTATTGATGTGTTTATCTTTCTTTTTTTTAAACTACCAGTGATTAAAACAATTCATATTTTACCTGCTGGACATTCAGTTTAATCAACAAATATTAATGAACAGAGGATTATGTTCTAAGCTCTGTTATGAGAACAGTGGAAAATACAAATGTAAATACGCCCTGGTCTAGTGGGGAGACAGACACATAGAAAATCTAGTAAATGCTCTGTGTGGGTTCAGAATACGAGAACACGATATCCTCCCTTTCTCCCACAGTCCAAGAAAATGGCAAAGGCTTCCTTTCTTCTTGATTGGTTTTACAATGGGGATAGGGAACATTTTTCTACTCTCAGAAATGGAGGCTCCTATCCCCCATGGAAATATTTTTCCCAAAGGACAAAGCTCAGTTGACCATGGGGGCATAAATAACTGCAGCGTCTTCCTGAATGAATGACAGTGGGAGGGGCAGTCACAAGCCAGCTAAGCTCTAGGTTTCCCACTCCCTCCTTCCAAGGAATTGCTTCTTAAGGGCTGGAAGCCAGGGGGCTTGCAGGAGTCCAGGGCAGCTCCTCCTGCCTGGAGGGACGGAAGACCCAGCAGGCATCTCAGTGCTTATAACAGAAGCCCCCTCAATCCGAGGGAAGGGAAGAAGTTAACTTCTAGTGTCCCTTACAATTTTTGCTCTAAAATCATTCATGTTTTAAACCCCTAAGAAAAATGTGTATACTTCTGGTGGACTTGTATATTCTAAACACTTAACATGCACTTACATAAAAGGAGGTTATACTTTTAATTTTTAGCAAATATTCCACTAGAAGGGGTAAGTTTTGTGTTTAATCAGTTAATAGGACTCAGTGGAGTTCAGTAAGAAATGCAATTTGAACAGCACCTAAGATAAATTTCTCTAGGAAGGAAAAAAAAAAAAAGAATTCCTGGACCCACACAGGCACAGGTGAAGTCTCATGAGTGTCAGAAAGGTGCAGGGCTGGCACGGCCTGGCCCGCCACATCCTTCTCTCATTTCTTCAATGGTGACAATTTCAGCTGCCCACGTCAACCTCTCTAAGTGCGAGGAGTGGCAGCCACCTAAATCTCCACAATTTGTTCTGAGGCAGTGGTTCTCAACCTTCCTAATACCACAGCCCTTTAATACAGTTCCAGTGGGTTGTGACCCACAGGTTGAGAACCGCTGTTCT
>NW_003852405.1:34352055-34366606 GCF_000181295.1 Otolemur garnettii | reverse complement strand
CCACATTAGGTATATGTGGCTGGTGCCTTAGCTGCTTGAGCCACAGATGCCGAGCCGAGAACTGCTGTTCTAAGGGAAGAATCTTGTTAGAGATTACATTACTTCGTAAGAGAAATAGCAGGAATGGCTGTATTTCCAACAAAACTTTGTTTGCTCATCCCGCATAAAATCAAGGAAGTTTTATTCAGGTCAGGATTGGCCTAGAGGCAGAACAGCAATTAGGTAATAAAGACAGTTCACAAAGTGTATGAGTTCAGTAGTGGTCTCTAGCGCATGGGGAGGAAACCTTCTCACGTTGGAAGGTTACATTAATTTAGCTGTAATCAAGACTGCATTCAAGAGACTTCAATTAGATAAATACTTAAAAAGGTGCATCATTTTGTAAAAACCTAACTACCATGTACTTAATAATTTCAAAAAATGAGAACTATTCATTAATTCTACAGTTAACTACCCTTTCAATGACTTGTTGTGTCTGCTTTTTGTTGGAAAGCATTTGAAGGATGGTTGCAGCGTGGACACCTGGAGTGTCAGATGATCCTCTAGAGGTGGCAGTCGTCTGTGACTTTAGGGGCATCTTGGTTTGGGTCAGGTAGGAGAATGTAGATTAGCAATTATAGTAATTGACAAGTGAGAAAGCATTTTTTGTGCACGTGGCTGAAAGTGTGGGCGTTCTACAGTGTGTTTCCATAGTTCCACTGAATCTTTCTTAGCATCAGTGACTTTAAAGTGTCGCCCACTGAGAGCTCAGTCAAGTCCATCTGTAGTACTTTAAGTGCCTTGGTGACTCAACTAGGGGCACTGAAATGCTAGTTTGAATGTGGTGTCATGATTCTCAAAGTCTGTGAACACTTCCTTGTATTTTCCAATTAATAGGTCTATTAACAGCCGCATGTTCTTCCAATGAAAATCACTGATCATCCTGCTCATCAATGGCCTTTGTTAACGGGGAAAATGTTCATCCAAAATTCCTTTTGAAGAAGTGTTTTGGGGAAAAGCTTGATTTTTCGGCCATGTATCAAATATAGACTTAATTTTACCTTGCAGAGAATTACTTACGTCATTTTAATTTGACATGTGATCACATAGACATGCTGCATTGCTATCAAAATCTTCAGTAATTCACTTGCTGATTTTATGCTTCATAAAATTGAACTATCTGTTCTTATAGAGGTAAACTCTGGCTAACACCTGTTCCTCTGGTAGCCAGTGCACTTCAGAATGACATGGCCGATCCACACTTCAGACTTCATCATTTAGTTTCAGCATGTTACAAAACTGACAATGTGGTGTTGCCTTTGTATGAACGTGGTTCATAATACTTGTAACTTGTTGCAAAGTGCCACTTAAAATAGTCGCTCTAGAACAGAGATTCTGCTGATGCAAGATACAACAAAAAGAATCCTTCAGGTTTTCCTGCCATGGAAGGTACACCATCTGCACATATACTCACTGCACTTACCCAATTCAGTCCAACTTCACATTTATCTTGAAAGTTGTTGAAGATATTTATTCCTCATGTTCTGTTTACATGAGTGCCCAAAGTAACTCTTCATAGCAAAAGAAATCTTGCTGTAACCCGAATGAAGTATAAAACCCAGTCATTAGTATCAGTCGATTCATCCAAAGCAACTGAATAATATATATTCTCCTTTTGAAGTATCATATGAAGTTGTCCTGTTAAGTTGAAGGCTGATTCAGGCTGCCGATCAGTCATTATTCTGCGTGAAAGCAGCAGGTGTAGGCACTTTGAAACACCAAAGTCTGAGCCTCCTACAACTTTGATGATGCATTCTTTCATAATTTTTATATCACTGAATGGCTTCCCTTTTTTCCTGAGGAGAAGCTACTTTATAAGTTGTTTCAGTAGCATTATTTCCCGGTCTTATCGCCACTTGGAAAAACCTGCCTTTGGTTTTGCTTTTCATCCTTTTTATTTCCGAAGTGCAACCTTTCCGCCTCTCCCTCCATTTAAAATATTGGTGATCCCTGTGGATGTTGTGAGCATTGACTTTCTTTGATGTTGATTAGCAGTGTCACAAAGCAAGCAAATCAGCTTATCTTTAGCAGAAACAAGATATGGTGATTTCCAATCCTCTTTAAAAAAATCTGTTTTCTTCCCTCAGCGTTCTCTTGGTCTTCTTTGATAAGCAGATAGACTTTAAAAATACTTTCAAGCTGTGCAACTATTCCCAAATTCCACCTCAAACAGAAGAACTGTGCCTTGTTGTCAAAATCTGAGAACAGACTGGCTCACTCGACCCCCATGTTCTCTTACCAACCAGCCTCAGGTGGTCGTGGCCCCAGGCAGGGAAGTTAGAACTAAAGCATGAGCATCATCGTGCACTTAGCAGCCAACAGTTTAGCCCTCATGCCTCTCTGTTGTTCTAACTGTGCTGGTCAATCTGGGAGGACTACTTCATTATAACCTGTTTTATTCTTTGGTATTTTAAATATATGCATTTTAAAAACAAAAACATGAACAAAAATGTAGTAGTAAAAATAAAAGAATTTTTCTATGAAATTTGGATTCAGTCAAAAGGCCACATTTAAGGACCTAGACGGCCACATGTGGCCTTGAAGCCAAAGGTTCCCACTTGTAGTCTAGGACATTACCTGCCCTTTGGTCATGAAGTAGTGAATTTTGTCTTGTAGTAATTTAGTGTTACTTAGAAAATGTGGGTTTATAAACATATATGCAGTAGAACGTGCAGCATGGGTACATGAGAAAATGGGTGTGTGCCTTTTACGTACCTAAGCAAAGGACTCACCACTGTCAAGGACCACTGTGGGCCTCCTGCTGGAGATCCAGATTGAATGGTACTGGGGGAACAAACCCGATATCTAAATGTATTCAGTGGCCAATATGGAAAAGCCATCTTTTTTAAAAAGTCAGTTCTGTAAAGTCTAAGACTACACAGACATTATTCTTCTACTCATAATTCAGTTTTTCTAATCCCAAGTACTTGTGGAAGGTGAAAGCAATAAATATCCCAGAATCAGGGGAGTTGGTTCTTTTGTGAACCAGTGAATGTACTGAGCTATCTGGCAAACTAGAGAAAATGATGTATTTCTATGACTCCTGTAGGGACAGGATATGGCAGAGAATCCCTTATACAACCCCAGAGAAAGCTGGCAGGATGAAGGAAATTGTTAAAAACAAATTTTGAAGGAGCTAAGCTTAAATTCTCAATACCCTGTAAATTTGTTCCAACAGTTTTGAAATTCTTGTCTGAGGAATGCACAGATGTGGTAAAATTATTACGGACAGTAGTGTCAAGTGGTATTTCAGCCTGGAGAAGCTAAAGTTTGTCCAAGGTATGATTTACCAAGGAGGGGATCAGTGCAAAGTTACAGCAAAACTAGTGGACCTAGTCTAGTCCCTTTAGACACCAGCTCCCTAATTTTAAAGAGACCATATCAGGAATGAAAAGCAGCCATCTCTCATTTATTCTATGTCAACTTCAAAGGCATGGCTGCCATTAAAGACCCTGTTTTGTTTTGTCTGTCTCAGGAGATCTGCCTACATGTCCTTAGTAAAAAGCAGTCCTTCAGGTAGCTTTAAAGATTAGTCCTGCATCAGTTTATTCTAATGCTTCCTGCTTGCAAAAACCACACGTGGACATCTCCAATTCTGAATATCCCTGGAATGTTGATATGAGAAACTGTTAGCATGAGTGAGATCATTGTACTCAAACCTCGGTTTAAGGTCTGACATGTGTTAACAAATTTGCATCCAAACTGCAAATAGTAGAAAAGTTAGGTGTTTTACCAGATCTCAGAATTTCATTCAGTACTCTTGGGAAAAGAGAAATTATGAGCTTTTGACATTTCAAGAACTCGCTGTTGAGACTGTCAAAAGTTTCAGTAAATAACTCTATTGAATAGACCAGGAAGTCATTAATAAGAAAGAAATTGAGCATTTCAAACGAGATCTATGTCCTGGGTCTGTAACGCTGCACAGACAGCAGATTTTATTTGGACCATTTGCAGGGAGAGGTGTCCCAGATACAACTGCCCGATACTATCATTTATCTCCTCCTTCCTGGCTTCCATCCCACCTGGAGGTTTCTGGTTTTCTCTAGTGAATTAGAGGGAGAGGAGAAAGTCAGGTTAGGGATGTCAGGATTACTTAAGAACTAGTCCTCCAGGAAGTGCAGATTAAGGGACCTACCCTCTGACTTCCCCATTTCATCAGAGCAACTGCCTTTCGGTATAGGCCTAGGTTGAATCATAGGAATGGGGCATTATTTGTGGGATTTCAGGAAATAGCCTTTTGGGAAGACTCGGGGCAGATAGAGTTTACCTGGAGCCTCTGAAAGTACATTTCTAAGATCAGGCTGAAACTCCAAGTCCTTGTTAAAGGTTTTCTTGGAATCCTCCATTTCGATCAGTTCACTGTCATGCCCTGAATGATGGTGGAGTGAGTGCAGGGAGGGGGTGTATGACGTGAACTCATTATCTCCGTAATGAGAAACTAAGTTCTAGGTTACTTACAGTAGCTGCCTTATTAGGGGAAGGGAGCCATAGATTTTCAAGTCTTACTGCTAGGGCACTATTTTGGTTTTTGTTTATTTTTGATATAATGATTCAAGCAAGAATAAACCAGGTGTGCGTTAATCTTACAGTGTAGCTTATGCCGGCTTGGGAATGGTGAGAAGAGAATTGTGACATCAGGCTGCTTTTCTTTATCAAGCTAAAGGTGGATGTGCCTCTTTGATTAAATGATTAAAGGACATTTAATCATATGGTTAATTTACCCTTTGGTTGAAGAGCTTAACCTCATCAGGGGTAGAACTGGATTTCACAGAATCCCCCTGACCCGTACGGCAGCGTGCTTACTGCCACTCCCCGTGTTCCCCTCATCTCAGCCTCATGAGACCGAGTCCTATTGACCATTTTCATTGATCTGGTCACATGAGGAACATCCTGTTTCTTTACTCCCAAGAGCTCAAATTACCAAGTAGAAACCAACTCCCTATCAATTTTCTTCACATTTAATCCTTAGCTTCTTGTCATATTTTCATTTTTCTGCACTGGTTCCCATGGAAACAAGTCCGTTGGCAGAGAAAGGATGACTCTGCTTTTTGCCTTCTGCATGATTCAAAATCCTTTCAATGATCCTCAAGCCAACATCATCCAGAGACCACAGTCCCCTGGACTCATGCCTGGAATCCCTTGCCCTCCTGCATGTGTCCCATCCTATCCCAGTCCCACTGGCCCCAGAGGGAGTCAGTAATGAAGGGCCTTCCCAGAATCCCTTCAACTACTGACGGGAGTGTTCAGAGGCCCTCCTGTCAACCACAGATGCCGGGACTCAGTCTCCTGCTCAAATGGCTTCCCCTTCTCCCTCAGTGTCGGGGGCTTAACCAACATCAGTGCATAATTAATGACAAGGACAGCCAGGGCAACATAGAAAAGCAACTTTTTCTATAAAATTTCCTCAGCAAGCCTGGCTGTAGCTTCAGCCAGGGTCTAATGATGAGACAGTAGAATGTTCAAGCATATGTGCCCTGAAGGGTAAAGTGACCCGAGAGAGGGGGCCCGTGAGTCATGCCAGAGTTCTGGGCCCCTAAAGAGGAAGAGATACCCGGGTGCAGATAAGAAGGAACTGTAACTGAGGCAGCACGTGGGCTGGGGAGCTTCAGCTGAGACATTTCAAGGTTCAAGTACAAAAAAGGTAAACACACCAGAGCTAAGGAAATGGAGCAGGAAGAAAGGTTATGCGCTAATGGTTTGTGAAAAGGGCGCCTGCAAGTGAGAACAGTTTCATGCAGACTTTGGACCAACTGTCTAAATAGTATTTTTGCAAATGTTTCTCTTAATAGTGGATTACGTACTTGTTTTGAATTTTAGAATCCCACTGTGGCTTGGCATTAGGCAATATGCCCAGTGAACCCAGATCTCCTATGTCTTCAATATAGAAAAAAGCAGGAACTGTCAGAAATTAAACAGCACTTAGTTGAATGTGCTTTTATTAAAAATAAAACTTAATGAAATCACGGGAATAAAAATAAGATGTTAAAAATAAAAATGCGGTTATCTCAGCTGTAGTTAAACCATCAAGCATAAACAATCTCTCTTCTGCTGGGTCTTATACGTAATACGCACACTGCATTTTTAAAGTTAGCTGCTTATATTGTACAGAGGTATTTTTGGCTCTTTAAAGGTTATTTTCCTACATTAAGAAAAATTTTCGTATATTAAAAACTTTTATTGTGACTCAGGTTTCGTGTCTGTGTAGAGACACACAGACACAGAAGGCATTTTTCTTTGAGCATTTTTTTGCACAGCTAAAATAAGGAAGTTAAATAATGCCGGGGTATGCAGCTCAACTGACCTTTAATGACAGATTAGGGAACGCATTTGACAAATGGACAAAAGAAATCACATTGTATTTCTTCGTATCCCTCCATCCTTCTTACCCTTCCCCAGGCCTCTTCTAAGAGTATGTATTAGTCAAGAAATCTTACATAACTTTTTGGAAGGCCCACAGGAAAACCAAGATGAAATTCTCAGGCACACAGATTGAAAATTTATTTTCAGAATGTTATTGTTGAAATAAATTTTATTTTCAATGCTCGTAGAGTCTTTCCACTGAGAGGACTCTTGCTAGTCTTAAGGGTTCGGGTTCAGTCTGTTAGGACTGGTAGGTTTCACTCTAGCAAATTTGGTTTTAGCTTTGATGACACCTAGTGTCCATGGAAAGCAATAGACGTGGACAACTTCTGCTTTGGGGATGTGTAAGCATTTTCCTTCGGTGTCTTCAACTATATTCTCCTCCCTGAAAATGCAAGTTTTGCTATTTTCTATTTAGAATGAAGAGGAGAAAAATAATTGATAGAAAGGAAAATCACATTTTTCTTTTTTCTTTTTTTTTTTTTTTTGCCTGAAGAACCAATCAGGTTTCTCTTGGTACTCAGTGCAGGGGACTAAAGGAAGCTTAAGGACGATGACACTGTCTTCACAGGAAGGAGGAGCTTTTTCCTCATGGAAAACCAAAGGCACATCTGCTGAATTCAGTTTGTAGATTTCAAAGACCATGGCAAATAACCTTGCAAAATTACAGCAAAGTTGCTGTAGGTTCCCTCCAAGCGCTGTGGTTTTATTATTCCCACTTGTAACCACCTGAGGGCGCCCCCCACTTAGCTGTATATAAGTAAACCATCATCTCAACTATGGTCTCTTTCTATTCAGAAAAGAAATCTTAAACTCAGAGAAGCAATTCTGAAGGAAGATAGTGGAAGATTGGTTAAGAATTATAGTAAATGATACTAGATATGATGTTTTTAGGAGTTTTAAGTATCTATGAAAATTATTTATCTCCTAAACTATTTCTTACTTAATTTTGACCTCAGTTATTTGGGGGCATAATCCTTTTATTACTCAATAAAGAAGTTCTAATTCCACCTATACAAATTAATATTTTCCCATATGCCAAACATACAGATATACACAAATTTTCTTTTTTATTTGAGATCATATAACTCAATTAGTGAAATATTTCACTCTTCTGTAAGTTTAAGAAAAATTCATAGGCAGCGATGCAACTTGTCATCGTTATTTTTGTAAAGGCAGAAAGTCTCTGGACTTGCATCCTCTAAGGCATAAGACTTCACTACCATATGTGCAGCAAACAGTGATATCTGAAGGCCAAGTAATCAGAGCTCCTTTAGCTGGAGAAGGAATTTTAATTGGGAACTGATGTCAAAGAAAAGTAGTTTTCAATTTTACACCATCCACTTGGCAGGTGAAGTGCTTCTCTGTGACTCCCTTTGCAGTCTTTGTGAACGTTTTAACCCGCACTAGTAAACACTGGAATTTTACACAAACTGCGTATCAATGCATGCCTTTCATTGCAGAGTTGGACACACCCCTTGTAAAGCTTTTATGGAAGAGCCCACAAGCCACAGCAGTGTAGCAAAAGAGGCTTAATCTTTATAAATTGGGGCCTTTTCTGTCTCTTTGCTAGCCTAGGTGGCTGAATACAAATTCGGGTGGGAGGGGGCAGAAAACACCTCTTAACATTTAAGGTTTTCTACTTGGGTATATGCTAGCCAATTCAAAACAAATTGCTTACTTTAATAAAAAAATTTTATCATTTTATAAAAAAATCAAATCACAGCATGTTTAACTGAAATGGCTGTATTGTAATTAATATTTTGAGATAATTGTGATTTTGAGCTTAAATGATATATAAAAGATTGTCATTTTTGTATGTGTTTGAAAGACTACTATATCAAGATTAACATACTTTTTAGCTGAACTACATATTGATGTAAAGAAAACTGAATGAAGACATATCTACTACTTTATTAACATAAATCGTGAATGTACTTAACCATTTTTTGAGACCATAATGACCTTTAAAGCTGTTTCATTTTATGTGCAAAGAAGTCCTATGAATCTATATTTTAAATTTACTGATCAGTGAAATTAATTACTTTGTCAGTTAAATTGCAAACGCAAGGTGGTATTCCTGTTTTATTTTATGTACTGATACTAATTGGTAAAGGTGTACAGTGTGACTAGAATGCAGTTTGAAGATGCTTTCTGTCCAGACACAGAACACAGGGACTCCGTAGCGCTGTGCAGGGTATAGCAGAGCCATTTTTCGGCTTTGGTGTACTCAACTTTTTCAGTATTTAAAAAAGTGTTTTGAATAACATAAAAGTCTCCTTATTGTATAAATAATAAAAGTCCCTTATTGTAAAGTGTCTTTTGTTTACTATCAAAGCAGACGTCTTAGTGACAGAGTTGTGATATGAAAAGGGCATTGCTTTTTAAAACAAAACCATAAACTTAGTAATCCAAATATTTGAAAAATGTAACTTTTATTATGCACGTGTATTATTAGCAGTGATTTTTTTCATAATATGAGCATGCCTTAATCATCCAAAAGCTATTTACCTATCTATAATATAAAAATTGATATACATGCTATTTAATTGGCTACTTAATAGAATCATATGGTTAAGTGTTATGACTGAACAACCTACCTCTGATTATTTTATAGAAGCAAAAATGTTTGAATTTAATTTTTATTAAACTGAGTTTACTCTTGACAGATTCCCTTTAAGAGAACCCCTGCATAACTGCAAGTTCTAGTTTTATCAGATTACAAGGGGCTCACCAGCTCATGCCTATAATCCTAACACTTTGAGAGGCCAAGCTGAGAGGACTGCTTGAGGCCAGGCTGAGAGGACTGCTTGAGGCCAGACTTAGCAAGAACAAGACTCCATCTCCACTAAAAAGAAAAAATTAGCCGGGTCTGGTGGTGCACACCTGCAGTCCCAAGTACTCAGGAGTCTGAGGTGGCAGGACTGCTTGAGCCCAAAAGTTTCAAGTTGCTGTGAGCTATGATGACTCTACTGCACTCTGGCCCAGGCAGCAGAGTGAGACCCTGTCTCAAAAATATCAAGTCAAATCAAAAGAAAGATTAAAAAAAAAAAAAGGTTTACAAGCAAACTTTAAAATTAAGGTGCTAGAAATAAAAAGACACAATATGGGCGGTGCCTGTGACTCAGAGTAGGGCGCCAGCCCCATATGCTGAAGGTGGCGGGTTCAAACCCAGCCCTGGCCAAAAACTGGAAAAAAAAAAAAAAAGACATACAATATTAGGTTAAAACACACACAGAGAGTAGATTAGGAACACAAATAACTGTTTAGTGTTTAAACAAAGTACATTTCAAAATTTCTATATGGTATATGTTACTGTTTTCTACAGAGTCAATAAGATGAGATCTTCAATATTTGAAGGAGTGAAAGGTATTTTTAAATGCTCACACTCTCATTGAAGGAAAACACGCAGATTATCTCTTTGTCTTGAATCCAAAAGTACTAGATTATTATATGAAAACAATACCAAGACATCATTAAAAATATTGGCAAGTTTTAAATTCTACACTGTGAGAGCAGTTGTAACAACATGCGCACTATTTTCTCCAATAATTATATCTAGAGTAGCATTCCTGTGACATTTCCAATCCCCTTCTCTTCATTACTGTTTCATTAGCCCTAAAATGACAGGTATAAGTCTGTTTTCCCCTGTTTTATGAAATCATTTTATCAGAGTTGATAATGCCTAAGAGGTAGAAGAGAAACATTTTAACTAGATTAAAACAAGACAGTGACTGTTAAAAGTTGTACTGAGACCAACCGTATGATAAAAATTCTATCATGAGTAATGAAAGGTCTTATTCTTTAAAGGCCAAAAAACAGTATTCAGTAAAATTAATTTCAATTTATATGTAAGTAAAAGGTAGACGCTAAATAGTCATATTCAAGTCAATTGGTCACATTATTTGGAATATAAAAAGAAATAAAAAACAGTTCTACAAAAATGCTGTAGTATAAAAACATTAAGTCACATTAAATAAAAATTAACTTTTGAAGAAACTGCTTGCTATAAGAAATGAAAGTGAATGGGATAAAACCTATGTAAAACATTCGTCACAAATTTATGAGCATGCTATGTGGAGCACATATCATAGACAACACCGTACAAAATGTTAAATCGTCATCAATGTAAAAATATTTAGTGGCAGTGAACGTGGCGCAGGCCGGTTATATAAATGGCTAGGTGATACCAGGAAACTTTAAGATCAATGATAGCAATCATTGTTAAGATAATACTAAAACAAAACGTTATATTCTTTTAAGAATCAACATGACCAGAATTAAGAAATGACTCCAATTTAAGTAGGAATTCGGTCTCTCAAATATTCCAGGACAGCAGCAGTTCCTTTCATAAGTATGGCTGCTCGAGGGACACGGAATGGGTTTCCATCCAGTAGTAATGTTCTGAAAAAAAGAGAGAAATTGAACTTAAACATTTTCTATTAGCAAGGTTTGTTTTCTATTTCATTTGCAGTTTTATAAATAAAATTTGTGCATTTTAAAACATTTTCACCTTTCAAATCTGAGAATTTAAACAGAATTATGACTAAACAAACAAACATTAATTGAATATTTATTATGAGAAAGATATTGTGCTAAGTAATTTTCATTCACTACCTCTTAATCCTATTCTCTTAACAATCCTATGATGTAGGTATTATTAAAGTTATTATTACATAAATGAAGAAATACAAGCTTAGGAAGTAAAAAAACTTAGATTAAAAAGCTACTCAGTTGGACATATCAACTGAACTACCTTCTAGCCCGCCTCTTTTCAATCTTATAATGACTATATACTAAATGGTCAAATTAGATTTAGACAAGTTTTTAAATGAATTAACTAACAAGTACTCATGCCAGGAACTATAATACAATTAATGTATCATCACTAGCACCCCCAGCTCCCCAAAACATTAACACACATCTGTCTTCTTCCTCCCTTGACCAGACAGATGTACATTTTAAATCTATTTACATGTTCTAAAATAAGATTTAAAAGCTTGTTCTGTTCCTTTAAATAATGAATGAAATATCTTCAGTTAGAAGAGACTTTTACGTTAATTTGTATAGCTTAAGTGTTTATGTGAGTTCAAGTCAAAGGATTTGCACCAGATTCTACAGTTGATCTGAACTGTATCAAGTCTGAGTCACGTAACGGGCACATTCTCAGCTGGGGGTGAACAAGGTCACGTATCTCCTCTTGGTTTGGCTTTCTTACTACAAACTAGGATCATTTCTGTGCCCATTTAGTGCCACGCTTTTCAATGTTTGTACTACTTGTTGGGGATTTCACTTTTTAATGCCCCCATGTGTTAAAATGCTGTCTAGTTTTCCTAAGCACAAAGGTGCCTCATGGAGAAAATATATGTGTGAGGTAAGCTTTCTCCAGGCATGAATTAAATAAGGTGTCTTTATGCAGAAACACACATAAAATAAGGTTATATATTGATTGGTTGATGAAAATTGTGTAACTAGATTCCTACAAGCACTAACCCACTACTTCTCCAAGAACAACCAATTCAGAGTTTATAGGACCATGTTGAATGTAACTACCATAAACAACGAGAATCAACTGTGTTTGCCTCTTGTGATTTACTAATATGAGGTCCCAAAGCGGATGCCAGTGTTGATCCAGTAAAGTAAAACATGCCAAAGCATTAACATGCAGTTTTCAGTAATCAATTACTTCTTACTTCCAACACATTCTGTGTAGTGACTTGGCTTTCTGTTGCCATTGCAAATTCCCTTTATAGTAACCTCACAAGCACTTACTGGGCATTGTTATTCTCTACCAAAGGTCTCCAACTTGCAGCCCAGAGGCTGCACGCAGATTATGTGAGGACTGTTCTGCTTAACTATGCTGTTGCATATCATGAAAAGTATTTGCGGACCTTTCTCTTCTTTGCTCATCTGCTGTGGTTAGTGTTTGTCTGGCCAATGCACAGCCCAAGACACTTCGCCTTTGTCCAATGTGTGGCAGAAAAGAAAAAAAGGTTGAACACCCCTGTTAGCCACCAGGTAACTCTAAAGAATGAATCCAAACATCCAAACAAAGCATGATGGGCAATCATACTGGGACTAAGTCCACTTGGAGCATAGGGAAGGTTGTCCAAGGCAACATTCAGGTTGATTACTGATGAGAGCAGGGTGGAGGCGTCTTAGGCTGAGGAAGAGCAAATGTAAAGGGGGAAAAAGAACACGCCGGGCTTCGATGGAATGGCAGGAGTCTGTAATCAGATTCCAAATAACTCTGTGTGCAAAGCTGAGGAGTGTATATTTCTCTGACATTTTTATGCAAAAGAGTTTCAGGTTACAAATATACACAGTGGTGAGAAAAGTACCACTAGAAACAGTTCCTATATACATGTGTGTATATGTGTGTATTATGTTATGCCATATAAACAAAACTGAAAAAATATATTTGGTAAAATTTGAAAAACAAAATTGGGAATCTGAATTTTGTTACCTATTATTTTTAAGAAGATATTAAACCTTTTATTTAAATTCCTTACAAGTTTACTTCACCAAGAAAAACAAATCACTTCAACGCATCAATCAAATAAGTAGAACATGGTAGAATGGTGCCATTACCTCAAGTTCACACAATTGCCAAGTTCAGGTGGAATGTGTAGGAGGTCATTATTCTGAAGGTCCAGTGTGGTCAGATTTTCCATGGTCTTCATTTTCTGAGGGTCCACAGATCCAATCTGATTGTTACTAATCAGAACTGTTTCAAGTGTAAGGATACGATATAGAACTTCAGGCAGCACTTTGAACCTGTTTATAAACGGACGGAACACAGGATTATATCAGAATTTGAGATCAAAGTCATTCCTTAACACAGACCATCTTAAAGTTGATATCATGAAATGTTTTTAGTGTATGTTACTTTATATTTGGCACAAGTTTTCAATTTTCCAGAAGATAAAAAAAAAATGGACTAATTTTGGAAACCTCAAAATATATGTTTTAAACTGTTACAAACTGGATACCCTTTTTTTTTTGAGACAGAGTCTCAAGCTGTCACCCTGGGTAGAGTGCTGTGCCATCACAGCTCACAGCAACCTCCAACTCCTAGGCTCAAGCAATTCTCCTGCCTCCACCTCCCAAGTAGCTAGGACTACAGGTGCCCGCCACAACACCTGGCTGTTTTTTGGTTGCAGTCATCATTGTCATTTGGCGGATCCAGGCTGGATTAGAACCCACCAGCTCTGGTGTATGTGGTGGGCACCTTAGTTGCTTGAACCACAGGCGCCAAGCCAAACTGGACACCTTTTAATAGTATGTATTGTATAAAATCAAAGAAGAATTCAGTCAATTCTCTCCTGTTTTTCTGCTCATATTCAGGAGACAAGGAACTCTCCTCCTAAAATCCTACATAAAATGTTTCAATGTAAGTATTCTTCCTTAGCTGATTTTTACTTCTGATGAAACAGAATAACTGCCAATATATGAAGTAAAGTTAGAGATTTATAATTTGCTTTGACTGAGGCTTCCAAAATGTGTACACTGTGTTCTTTAAAAGGTGACAATCTAGCATAGACTGCTGACTTCCTTGTCCAAAGCAACCCTGAAATGCCATAAGACAGATGGGAAGGCTGATGGCTTTTGAAGCAGTATTTGCAATTAACACCTTAGGGAACAGAGACTGGCACAGTTTGCGTGTAAGGGAAAGTGTACCCTGGACTAGAGAAGACAGAGATGGCTTAAGAAGGGCTTTGGTTTTTTCCCTTCCCCAAACTACCTTTCATTTGCTGCCCTGACGTAAAAAGAGCAGCAGTGATGGCTAAATCCCAGACAGTCCTGACATTCCCCCTGACAGCCAACACCACAAGTACAGACAGACTAAACAGCCCTGAGACAGGAGCTCTATTTTTCTTGCCTCTCCCCAGCCCACAAACAAGGTGGTTATAAAATACAGAGCTCACCTGTTAACACAGAAGTTAGGGCTAGCTTTTGCCACCTCAACAAAGACAACAACTCAAAACAAAAGAGTAGCTCAATTTACAGTAAAAACTGGGAGAGACTTGAGAAGTGCATACATTTTTAAATAATGACAAAAATGGTATAATTTGCATATGTAATGGAGCAGACGAACAAAACTTAAAATATGCATTATTTTGACATCACTATGCACTAGCTTCCTTATCTG
>NW_003852405.1:34350858-34351802 GCF_000181295.1 Otolemur garnettii | reverse complement strand
AAATGGGAGCTAATAGTCCTGCATGTACATACTTGTTACATGGATTGAATGAATACATATGAGGACATCAGGATATTACCAGGCTTTCAGTAAAGGTTATTAATATTTTTATTAAATTAAATTACTACTAGAATTAATTTTCATCATATGAAATATCAAGACATCGTTGTTAAAGCACAACTCCTGGAGTCAAGTAATCCAGCTTCTAATCCCAGATTTAGGCATATCTTGTTAGTTATTTAACTTCTATTCCTTGATTTTTAAATGGACATCGTAGCAGAACCTACCAAGTAGGGTCTTTGTAAAAATGAGCTAATCTTTGTAGAGTACTTAGTACAGGGTCAGCAAATAAAAAGCTCTGTGTAAGACTTAGCTACTCAATTATAACATCTACAGTATCTTGACTACAGAGTAAATCTTAAGTTCCATTCAGTGTTCACAGCTCTTCCAGGGCTGGCCCTGCTCACACGCAGCCCTCCCCTGTGACCTCTGCTCCTTCAGGTTCACAGCTCTTCCAGGGCTGGCCCTGCTCACACGCAGCCCTCCCCTGTGACCTCTGCTCCTTCAGGTTCACAGCTCTTCGAGGGTTGGCCCTGCTCACATGCAGCCCTCCCCCTGTGATCTCTGCTCCTTCAGGTTCACAGCTGTTCGAGGGCTGGCCCTCCCCTGTGACCTCTGCTCCTCAGCCTCCTCACTTCATGGCCCTCGGCACCCCGAGCACCCCGTGCTCTCCTGTCTCTGTGCCTCAGCATGCTGTTTGTTCTCACCGGTGCCTCTCCTTGTGCACCTGGCAAACCTCCACTATGAAACCCCAGATTCAATGCTTCCTCCTCCACCTTTAGGTCATGTCAGATGACGCCTTTTCCCGTGCACTGTGCTTCCATTATGGCAAATGTAATTATTTGCTGGCATATTTGTCTTCCCACTAGCCTACAGGTTTCTCA
>NW_003852405.1:34348692-34350324 GCF_000181295.1 Otolemur garnettii | reverse complement strand
TTACAAGTTTAATTTAGAATTAAAATGTTTAGCAGGAAAAAAAATTACATAGATCAGCTAGTCAATCTTGATCTGATCTCTAAGACTCAATTCTGAGAATTCTGAATTAGTCAGTTTCCTCAAATATTAGGCTAGTTTGCCAAATCCTAATAATACCAATAAATAACCAGTTGATGATGCAATCGACTCTTTTGTCATAGGTTTAATAGTGTTTACAAGGTAACCATGGTAAATTAGTCCCTTAATTTCTTCAAACTGGGTTCAGCAATACTTCACATCTATAATACCACTTGAAATATTGTATTGGTATTATGTCTTTTATTATTATGTCTTTTTTTTTTTTTGAGACAGAGTCTCACTTTGTTACCCTCAGTAGAGTGCCATGGCATCATAGCTCACAACAACCTCAAACTTTTGGGCTCCAGTGATTGTGTTGCCTCAGTCTCCTGAGTAGCTGGGACTAAAGACGCCCACCACAACACCCAGCTGTTTTTAGAAGTGGGGTCTCGTCTCGATCTTGCTCAGGCTGGTCTCGAGCCGGGGAGCTCAGGCAATCCACCTGCCTTAGCCTCCCAGAGTGCTAGGATTATGGGCATGAGCCACCACACCCAGCCAATACATATGTCTTAATACACAGAAATGAAATTCTACTCTGAGAATTGAAAAACTATTAAAAAAAAAGAAACAAAGTTAAAGAGATTCTATATATTTAGAAACTTGGAGCTTTAAGCAAGTCCATTTCTGTTCTAAGTTTAGAATTTCAACTTATACAATGTCTTTTTTTTTTTTTTTTAGCTCTTACAGTGAAACTTGGCAAGAAACTGAATCTCATTTACTATTGGTAGGATCTGAGAGCAATGCTAGAAAAGAGATTAACAAGAAGAGAGGGATTTTAGAGGCCGTATAACTACTAAGAATAGAAAATATTTGTGAGAAAATTATCCAACTAGATGACCACCTATTACAAATTAATGATTTTCTTTAAACCTACTTTTTGTGTTCAGAAGTCAAACCTACGGTCATACTTTCTACAATACAACCTATACTTTTCCCTGTACATTTCTTTAATTATTGTCGGTATGAAGTTGTGTTAAATAACCCATTGCTAGTTTCTATTACTGATATCAGAAATAAAGGCAGATTTTGGTCACTTAATTACAAACTTCCAAGTACAGCTACACACAGAGGCTAATGAACACACACACAAGTTTGGTTTTTTTGTATGTGTTTGTTTTGTTTCAGTCTCACTCCCGCACCCTGGGTAGAGTGATGTGGCGTCATTGCTCACAGTAACCTCAAACTCTTGGGCTCAAGTGATCCTCTTGCTTCAGCTTCCCGAGTAGCTGGGTTACAATTGCCGAGCCCAACATCAACTATTTTTAGAGACAGGGTCACACTCTTGCTCAGGCTGGTCTCCTGCTCCTGAGCCAGGCCTTCCAAGGTGCTATGATCACAGGTGTGAGCCACTGCACCTGGCCACCCCCCACAAGTTTGGACAAAAAGAAATAAGATAGCAGCAACGCGGACATGGAGTCATTCCCTCCATTCCATTACTAATGAACTAAAACATGGTTTTACGGTTTTGCCAATGTAACTGCCACCCCAGAGGGGAGCAATCCACCTCTGACAAGG
>NW_003852405.1:34346925-34348385 GCF_000181295.1 Otolemur garnettii | reverse complement strand
AGGTAGAATTTTTTTGTTTTTTAGAGACAAAGTCTCACTTTTTTGCCCTCAGTAGAGTGCCGTGCTGTCATAGCTCAAAGCAACCTCCAGCTCTTGGGCTTAGGCGATTCTCTTGCCTCAGCCTCCTGAGGAGCTGGGACTACAGATGCCTGCCACAATGCCCGGCTATTTTGTTGTTGTTGTTGTTGCAATTTGGCCAGGGCCGGGTTTGAACCCGCCACCCTCAGTATATGGGGCTGGTGCCCTACTCACTGAGCACAGGTGCCACCCTCAGGAATTTTTCATGTCCAAGCAAATAAATGACTATCTAGCCCTGAGATGTATATTATTAACCTTAAAGAGTGATTCTGTCACTTCAATTTGGACACATTTAAATTAAACTTATTACCTCTGCAGAGGTTGAAATACAGTTTTGGGGGGGGGTTTGCCACTCATAGTTTCTTTTTCTTTGTTTCTGGCATTATATGTTTAATATTGTGTTTTAAAATCAAGTAGGTTCTTTTCTTTACAGAGGAGCCAGCATAGGGTTATCCCAGTTTTATACTATTTACTTTCAGGAAACAATGTGAAGGAAATACTTTCCACGTGGTATTTGTAATCTTAAATAGGATGGGTTAATGTTTTGAATAATTTCGACTTATCATTTAACTTGTAAATGTCTAATTATAATGATAAATGCCTAATTATCTCCTAATATTTCTAATATTTTCTAAATACTTAGATTGCTCCTAAAATACTGCTAATAAACCAGAAGACTAGTTTCCATATTTACCTGGGAAAATACAAGGTGGCAAAAGTCAAGTAACACTCAAGGACAAGTTATAATTGTTTTAAAAGGCAAGCAATGGTATCAATAAATACCTGAGATCCAAAAATGTCAGTTTTTGAAGCATACATAACTCCAAGGACACAAAGGAAAGCTTATTAAAACTGAGATTAACATCAGAAACCATTTCCTTTAGTTCAATAATCCTGAAACAAAAGAAACAGAAGTTTTTACCTTAAAATAACGAAAAGAGTGGAATTGGAATGTTCCTAATACGAAGAATTGAGAAATGCTTGAGCTAATGGATACCTCAACTACTCTGATTTCACTATTACACACTGTATGCCTGTGTACCCTATACCCAAACATCACACGTATCCTATAACAACAATTAGTACCCATAATAAATATAAAAACTGCTTCTAAAATGTATGAAAAAATACCAATATATTTTATTTATTTCCATAACCAACCTTACATTTATACCTAAATTAGATTTTAAAAGTATTATTTACAAATAAGGAAGTATTTAAGACAAATAAACCAGTCAAGATACAAATTATACATATAATACCAAATGAGGAATAGTTTGAAATAAAATATACCATGAAGTTAACACAATAAATCAGTGATAAGACTTTAGCTGGTATGTCCCATTATGTAGTTCAAAATTGTATGAATACATATTATTATT
>NW_003852405.1:34339391-34345979 GCF_000181295.1 Otolemur garnettii | reverse complement strand
GGGGGGGGGGCAGGTTTGAACCCACCACCTCCAGTATATCGGGCCAGCACCCTACTCCTTGAGCCACAGGTGCCACCCTGATCCAAGACACTTTCAAAGCAAACCTATCCTATTTGAGAGCACCTTTAACTGCTCAACTATTTCATCAAATCCCCTCTCAGCCCTTCCCACAAGAGAGAACCAGGAGATAGACTATACTTCCTTTTGCAAAGGAGTCTCAAAAATTGTCATCTTTTAAGATGTGCATTGCCCAAACACTATGCTACAAAATAGAGAACAAATTATAGCTGGTCTCACTTTTAAAAAAATTTTAAACATCTAAAACATTTTGCAGTCAGATGAAGCCATTCTAGTTGCTCGATGCATCACCCCTCTCCACATCATCATCATCTCTTTTTTCTCTTTAAGCATTGATGAAATGCGGTATGTGGATTATGTCATCTAATGTAATTCTTACAAATAGGTGCTTTAAGTATCCCTACTTCAGAGGTCAGGAAATTAAGAGCAGCTACTCAACCTGTCCAACACATCTGAGAGAGGGACAAGCAATCATCTGCATATAGTGTTCAAGTTCCTCAATTACTCCATCTTGTCTCACATGTGGCTGTTTTTAATTCCTTTTAATTCCTAACTTATCAGTCAATTTTCTTTGGGTATATAGTTTCTTGATACATAACAAATATTTGAAAAATTTCAACAATACACTAATTTTCTTTTATAACCTAAAGATTTTACTATAGTTAACAACAACAAAATGTACTAAGCAGTGTAAAATACATATAATGCAAGTGACTTTTAATGACTGCAAGTGCAATTTTGCTTTAATTATGAGTGGAGAAATTCAGTGACTTAGCAATTCATTAACATAAAGCCCTAAATGAAAAGTCCTATGACTCCACATGGACCTAGTGTGGGATGATTGCCTAACACTTTCCTCTAATATCTTATTATATGGAAAAATTAATTTAGCACTTTTAATAATTCTAATATCTCTTTTCCTTAAGTTTAAAATGTAAAAGAGGCCAGATACTGTGTTTTGCACCCATAATCTTAGCACTTTGGAAGGCCAAGGGAGGAGGATTTCTAGAAGCCGGGAATTCGAGACCGGTCTGGACAAGAGTAAAACCTTGTCTCTACAAAAAATAGAAAAATTAGCCAGGTGTTGTGGCAGGGAAACATAGTCCCCGCTATGCAGGAGGCTAAGATGGCAGGATCTCTTGAGCCCAGGAGTTTGAGGTTGCAGTGAGTTAATGATGATGCCACTGTACTCCAGCCTGGACAACTGAGTAAGACCCTATCTCATCCAAAAAAAGAAAAAAACCCCAAAGTTTTATTTTAAAAATATCTCTAAACCTCTCAGAACAAATGATAAAAGTGTTCCTGGAAATACTAATGATATTTTACTAAATCCCTCCAATATTGACAATGCAAAATATTTTCCATATACTTTCTAATTAAAAAACTATGAAAAATAATTTTTCTTGCAACTAAGATGAGAATACAACTAAGAACAAGTCACTGCCCAATAGCAATGGCACCCTGAATAGTTGGCACCTTTTGGGAACATCACCCAGCTGGTTCTTACTGAAGTTGACAGTAGTGATGATGTTACTCTTCACTGCATCAAAAACTTCATCAGGAATCGATGGGGTTTGTTTATCACTAAATGAAAAATGATTTTAAAAAATGAATCATTCTTAGTAGTCCAGAAAGATATAATTAATACCAATTCATTTATAAAGGCCTTTTAATAGTTAAACAATTTTTCAAGGCAGTTGATTTTCAAGTTTTATAAAACCTGCCACAAAACTCTACCAACCCACAAAATGGTTCCTGTCAGGAATCAGACAACATGCTGTCCTATAACACAGTCCACCACTCCTTCTGGGCACTCAGATACTCAGTGTGAATAAACACAGGACACGTGTACCTAGGCCGTTACTCTAGGACGCCTGTAAATCGTATGGAACATGGACAGCTCATTCTTCTACCTCTGTCATTTTAAAGCTGGTTGTCGCCTCTCTTCTTAAAAATCCATTAAAGTTTGGGGTTATCTGTCATCTTATATAGTTTACTGCAAGATAACAATCATTTTTAGAAGTTCAGTATTATACTGAACTAATCCTACTTTCGTAATTCTCTCTCCTTTAGTGTGTGATGAGATAATGCAATGGACAGAGACCAAACTATTCCCAGCTCCATCATTAAGGATTTTTTGTAATTTACTTTCCTTGAACCTCAGTTTTGTAAATTACCATTTGAAGAGCTGTTCATTGTTACATGTGCCATATCTTTTCAAATGTATATATAAATAAATTTCCCTTTAATTCAAATTTTCAGTAAAACAGAAATTTAATCTTAAATGAAAGTACAGTAATTCCCCATTATCCAGGGGAATACATTCCAAGAATCCCAATAGATGCCTGAAACTGCAGATAGTACTGAGCTCTATATACCACAGAATCTCCATAGTTGACCATCTCCCTACACTGACCACCTCCTTAGGTTGACTTAATTTTCTCTTCTTTTAAATTTCAGATTAATATGAGGGCACATACCATTATTTGCTTTTACAAGGTTAAAGACCAAGTTACAGGGGGTCCGTCACCCAGAGGTGTACAACATCCCCGTGCAATGCACCCAGTGGGTGGGAACTGACTTCCCCTCCTCACCCACTTAAATTTAATTGAGTTTTTCTCTGTTAATAAGCTTTCATTTCACCATGTTTTTTTTGTAACGGCTGTTATTCTGGGTCAAGTACATGGATATATTCTTCCTCACCGGTTTTCCTTTTTCTGAAGGGTTTTTTCCTATTAAGTTTCCTATGTGTTTGACAGTGTTTAAAAACATGAATTACATACCTGTAGTCTAATGTTTTTAATGTGACAATGGCGTGTACATTGACCCTGGATTCACTTGGCAGTGTCATTGCAGTCTCAGTGACAGAGTCACTCTGGCTAGGTCCATCATCTGGCAAAAGAAAATTTATATAAAACTAATATTTACACTGAAAAGTCACTTTAAAATTCTTGTTAATATGTAAAACTAATGTACATGACTTCTAGATATTACTGGAGAAAATGCTTTTAAGTCATATGCTTTATTTCCAATAACTCAAATTTCAGTCTTGAATTTAATACTTAACTGGCAGAAAACAATGTTATTATCGTATGGTTTCAAAACCTTTTAATAATACAAGGTCTCAGATGAAACAATGACAAGAAATCCTTCCTCTTAAGCAAAATTATATGACCCCCTAGAAGAAATTTGGTCACAAAGGAGAAAGATTATTTCCTTCAAATGTCTACCAAATATGCATATGCCTATTTTTTTAGCTTAAGAATCAATGAATCAGATTGAATCACTTAAAATCTGTCAATTTTCATAATCAAGTAAGCTTTTGGTAAATTTTATGTTAAATCAGTTAAGCCTTTTTCTTAATAAACACAGACTTTATTTTTATAGGTGTGTCCCTAACATGCATGCACACTCACTCACTCACACACTATCAGAGACTGTCTAACACTCCCATGCATGGTATTCCAAAAAAATTCCCCCTAAAGAAAAGGCTTTGTGATTGTTTGTGCAGTAAAGACTTGAACAATATAGAAAGAAGTAAAATAAGTCTACTAATTTTCAACAATGTGAAAAAGATGAAATGGCTCCAGAATTCATATATAATAGTAGAAGGCATGCCAAAAGAAAACAAAGAATTAATATTATAGTATCTCTGATATTGCTTCAGCCCAGTAGGCATTCAATAAATATTTGTTAAACATTACTAAGTATACTTCTCTTGTACTGAGCTCATCAGTTATTCATCAATGATTAAACTATCATTTATTTTCCAAGCAAATATGACGTGAATATTTATAATATAGCAAAGATAAATGACAGAATATCAAATAGAAATAAGACATCAAGGGAAATAAATATCAACGCAATGCTTTGGTATTTAGAAGTTCCGTAGCAGTTTGGTTATGTTATTTTAAAGAATATATAATAAATTGCCAAAATGACATTAGCAGAGAGACAGTACTAAACCGGCAACAAAACCCAGTATTATTTTTTAAATATATATGTATACTACCATGATTATATATTGAGTTAGGATATTCTGAACAATTTCCGAAGAGCTCCTTTCAATAATCAGTTCAAGGAGTACATCATGGAGATACACTCCTTTAGAGGGAGATAATTTTCTCTAGGGAGAGGACTGTACGAGTGACATTTATTTTCATCATATACCTTTGCATATTGGTTAATTTTTTTTTTTTTACCATGTGGCACACACTGCTTTAATTTACAAAACCTAAGTAATAAAGAAAATCAAAATTTCAAATTGAAAAGGCCCACTAAGTGCTGAACACAATAAATAAATACAGGGTATCTCAAACGATACCTCTAAAGTTGCCATACATAGGGAAAATTATAGCTAAGTTTATAGAAATTATAGCTAAGTTTATCTTTATATGCAAAATACTCATTATAAAATTTTATCAAGAGGTGGCCAACACATAGAGAGTATTTCATAAAAATACAGTGCTAGGCTAGGCCATGCACAGCCAACAGAGTGGTTCCGCCACAGGTTTGGAGTAGTGTGTTACTCAGCAGTACACTAGTAACAACTAGTTTTTATTCTTAAAGCTTTAGTTCATGCTGCCATGACAGAAATGAAATAAAAGCTAGGCTATATCACAGTCTTAGTGAATTATTAACAATTATTTTCACCTTGGTACATGTTAATACTAAATTACATATCCTGAAAAGTGTGTTTTGCCTTTACTATTTTCGGAATTTAGCAAAGCTATGCATGGACAGGACACCCTCAGATACTTGTTGATATATTTAACCATCAAGATTTGCTCCTTTTTCAAAGTGAAAGTACTAAGTGCTCATTGAATCTCTTTTATATTTTCTAATTGATAGGCTTTAACACAATTCAAAGCAATTACAGACAGAATATCATTTTTGTGAGTTTAAAGATGTTTTTATCACTTCAGTATACCCGTGGTCAGCAGGAATGACCTGCTCTCACTAAGAATGAGAGCCAAACTTGCCAGAGACATTTCCTACAAATATTTACGTTCAAGTACATTTAATTTATGTACTATTAATACTTCATCACTTCTCATGAATTCTTCAAAATATAGCAGAAAATTAAAAAGTACCTTTGATCTTGCTTCGTAAATATTTTAGGACTTCTTGGGTTCCTTTCTAAAAGGGTGAAGACAAAGATGTTCACCAAGACAGATCTTGTAGTTTTATAAATCAATATATGTTTATGTCTGAATTTAAATTTAAAAACAAAGAGCTGAATTCTAAATATACTTACATTTATAATTTCTCTTCTAATGGTTCTTAAAGGATTTCCTTCTAGTGCTAGGAATTTCAAATGAAGGTTTCCCAATGAATAAGGCAGACTACAAAAGATTAAATTGATTTCAAGGAAAACATTAAATACAAGTATAATCTAACCAAATAAATCTAGTATTCCTAGAGTTTAGTTTGCTTCTGTTAGCATATCAAGCTCACTGCCAAGAAAATGAGGTTAATCTTTGTGTATCTGCACGTAATCTCTGTTCAGTCAATATTTAGTGAATTCACGAAAAAACCTCTCAAGTTTTTTACAAATATTTTAATTTATGAATTATTACATACAATAGCATGTAAATATAATTTCTCTTCATTTGATCTTAAAACTTACCTACTAATATCATTGTTGCTTAGGTCAAGCCTTTCCAAAGACTGTAATAGTGTAATTTCATCTGGAACAGATTTTAACTTGTTATCCCTCAGGTCTAGCACAAGAATAGAATTCAGATGCTTCAGGTGCTCTGCCTTTAACACTTCAATCTGGTTTTCACCTATGTGCAATTCCTACAACACCAGAGATCGGGTGATATGTATATTTCTGTATTCAATTTTACACTAGATAATGAACATAAAGTTGTGGGTGCTCTTGATTTCAAATTATTGAAACATGCATCAAAAACTGTATGTTTCTAATCACCGTGGTTTTTAAATTTTTAATTACATTTAAGCTATTTTACAACTTAAGGAAAATACCATTATCTGATGAAATATTTGTCAATCTTATTAAAGAAAAACTTTTTCAGTTCTTATTATCACTGTCACCATTCTCTTTAAAAGAAACTCTTTTAACACTGACTCATAAAGGTATATATACATATATAAAGGAAAGCAAAACATGTCAATGTTAGAAGATAATATTAATGTTATATACTTAAAGCCAAAAGAAAGTAAATTAATTTTAAACAGATTTGATTCTGATCAGGTAAATGTGAAAGGTGGCCACTTACAGAATCAGGTAAATATTCCTATATTCCTTCCTACAGTATGGCCCCAACTTACCGTTCCAGCCTCGTATCTACTACTTCTCTAGTTATAAACTACTCACCAGATGAATGGGAAAATCTCTGGTTTTGTTTTTTTTTGTGCAGCTTTTTGGCCATAGCTGGGTTTGAATCTGCCACCTCTGGTATAGGGGGCTGGCGCCCTACCCCTTGAGCCACAGGCACCGCCTGACAAATCTCTATTTTCAAAAATTCTTTTAAATGTTTTATT
>NW_003852405.1:34338503-34339116 GCF_000181295.1 Otolemur garnettii | reverse complement strand
GGAAAATATGCAGTTATTTAATAATCAACTAAATTGTACCTTCAGTAGCCTACAAGAAGGAAATTCTGGTAGAAAACGTAATTTATTCCTCCACAAATAAACCAATTCCAGTGATTCCATGCCAGCTAGTTCAGGAGGTATAGCTTCCAAGAGATTTGAACTACAGTCCAAGTGCTTTAGTCCTGTAATATATATGCAATGAAAACCAAAAATATTAACTTCTGATTGTATACACTTTCTAAGAATGTGTGAGAAGTCACCACAAGGACTTAAGAACCTGTGGTATCGTATACCATTACAATAATGAAGAATACTCAAGTACCACTGAACTAAATAAACGTAAATTAATTTTTTATGTTCAATTACAGTTAAAAAGAAATAATATTAAAGTTAATATCAATATTTTAAAAGTCTAGATTTAAAAAGCAATGATCTCTATTACTGTTATAGTAGTCTATAAAATGTACACTATTATTTCCCTCAATTATTATGCATCTTTAGAAAGAAAAAGCTTAAGGTAATTAATAACATATGAACATGGAAGCATACTGGTCGCACCAATAGACACCAAGACACTCTGACCAGCAGTGGTTCAGACACATCTGTATCTGTC
>NW_003852405.1:34337524-34338375 GCF_000181295.1 Otolemur garnettii | reverse complement strand
TATACTCTCTAAAACTCACTTTTAGCCCTCTAAAATGCATAGGCAATATGCATTTTACAACTTCCTTTCCTGTACTTTGAGCTCATCAACTGTAATATAACTCATGACTGGGTTGATATGTTGTCTTGGATAGTTTTTCTTTTGATATATAGAAAAGCTAACTGCTTTTCAAAACCAATGCAATACTACTGCTTTCAACTTATAATAATTTATTATTTGAGGAAAATACTCAAATAGTAAATTCTCTACAGAAAAAAACTGTTTTAGAGTTAGAGACCATAATTTTCACAGACGTCTACATTTAAGAGCACTCACTGAGAATACAGCAGTATGAAGTGGAAAGCCCAGTGGGAATGGACTACGGATGTAAGATCTGGCTCTACAATTGACAGTATAATTTCTAAACCTATATTCATTTTTCTAAAAGAAGGTAGGCAATCTTGGAATTCAGGCAAAACAAGACCATCTCTGGACATTTTTACCTAAAGACCACAAGGAGGCTACAGCTATCATGTAATCACATACACAGGTAGATTCCCCCGTGAAAGGGTAACAGCCTCTCCGTGAATGCTGAGTGAATGAACAAAGAGACAGCACAGCTCAAATCCTTATCAGCTTCTAGATATGTATGTTAAGATTCATGATCATATTTTCTTTTCCTCGTTTTGATATGCCTGAGTATCTTCAGAATGGCAATTTTTTAGGCAGCTGCTAAATAATAATAATCTGGAGAAAATCTGGCTAATTGCCATTGTTTGCATTGACCACCATAAAAATCTCTTACTTTATTTCTCTGTAAGTACATTAAAAATTATTTTTCTAAATGCAAATTGCACCAACTTCAAATTTAC
>NW_003852405.1:34273974-34337007 GCF_000181295.1 Otolemur garnettii | reverse complement strand
AGGAATTAAAATGAATTCTGACTTCAAAAATATTTTACATAAAAGTTTCTATTAAAGCTAAGTCGTGCTAAATCATACATCATGCTTTCCATGCATAAGTCCATTCATCTGCCTAGTATTTGAGTACCTATAATAAATTAGGCACATTACTGATAAACTGTAATGTGAAATGCAAAAATATCTTTACAAGAAAAAAAATTCTGAAAGAAAAATAAAGTGGAAAAATGGCCTTTAAATTTCTTGGGGAAAAAAAAGTTTTCCCTTGGTTCTTCTGCTATGACTAAGCCCAGACACCTACACTTTACTTTTCACTCATTCAAGTTGGACTAATTAAATCTCTATACTGAATGTTTTTTAAAAAATCCTTATGTTTGTTTCCTCTTTAACAGTAATATATGAACTTTTCTTTGAAACTCCTTTCAAAAGACATTGTTATGAATGGGGTGATTTTTCTAACTCTCAAACAGTCCTAACACTCAAATTACGTGTAAAGAGCCCCACTAGCTATCAGCAAAGTGTTAAGCAGGGCCAATGGCAACAATGTCTCGGAAAAAATGACCTGACTAGTCTTCTCTAATAGTTCTCACATTTAATCTAACTTAAACAACTGTATTTTGTGACGCTGGGTAAACTGAAAAGGTGAAAAAAGTAAAAATGCTGGATCAGCTCTTCTTGCAAAAAACATACTGTTATGATTGTAATAACATAACATTATCATAGTCTACAACATACAACATAATCTGCGATTCTAATACAAAAAACTAAGAATCAAGAAATTGCTAATAAGTAAATATTTTGTAATATCAAAAGTTACTAATAATAAATGCAATTTGTTATCCTCAATAGGATTCTGAGACACTCCCCCCCCCCGCAAAAAAAAACCTCCACTAGTGGAAAAACTGGGGAAATCTGAATAAAACCTGTCCTTTAAATAGTATTGTACCAATTTAAATTTCTGAGTTTTTACAAATGACCAGTGGTTACATAAAATTTTCACATTACTGGAAGCTGGGTAAAAGGTATATAAGAACTTTTCTGCTATATTTATAACTTTTCTATTAATCTAAAATTTTTTCCAAAGTAAAAGGCTTAAAATACAGTTACTAACAAAAATCGAATTCTCAAAACATTTTTAAAAACACAGATCATTCCAATAAACTTTCCTCTAAATTCTAAACAACAGAATTACTAATGAAATTAAATATTTATTGCAGTTAATTAAATCAGGTATAAAACATAAGTAGACTACATACACAAACACACTGTATGTGTATGTATGTATATATATACATATACAAATATATAAATAAATTTACAATGACTAGTTTAGCAATCTAATTGAAATGCACAATTTCTGATAATCTACTCATAAAATCGGCTGTCCATGTTTCCACATACAAAATCTCTCAGCCTGATAAAAACTATACCAGCCCCAAACTATGTAAAAATTGGAAAATCACAACTTACTAAATCTTCTAAGCTGGAAAGTTGTTCAAATCCCTCTGATATGCAAGAGAGTTCATTATGCTGGAGATACAGGCCCTTCAGGTTCCTCAGGTTGGCAATCTCTCCAGGGAGTATTTTCAGCTTGTTATGGCTGTTGATTGATAAAGTAAATGCTGCCAATTCACCAACAGCACGATACATACTTACCAAAGGAATTTTTACCCTGGGCTCATTACAAAAATGAAATGTGGTTACTAACCACCCCCGAAATTTATATTTACTAAAATAACAGTAAACAAATTAGAGCATCAAAGAAATAAAGATTTTTAACCAAACATGAATTTGTGAATTTTTGATTACTTGCTTATAATGAACTCTTAATTTTATGTGTAACAGGAAATAATATACTAGACTCAATTTTTATACTTTATCTGACGTCTATAATTTTGTCAAAATATGTACAAGGATGACATTACAGTTACTTCACAAATAACGGGGAGGAAATGGGAAATAGGAGGGTCTTGCAACAACTTTAAATTACATTAGAATAAAACTGGTTGAAAACAAAAAGCCAAAAGTGTCTTCAAAAATTAAAAACCAATAAAACTGCAAAAAGTCAGATATTATTCTTGTTCATTTAGTGAAATCTTTGTGTATTTGACAGAGATCTAGCTGGGCAGAGCTGTAATTCCACCCGTGCACTTCCCCGTCCCCCTTTCCCACGCTCACACTTGTAAGTTTTTGAGTCTGAAGCTGAGGCCACACCCTCTGTGTATACTACTCTTGACTTGTAAGGGGAAGAGGCTCTAATGTAGTAAACAATTAGTACCTTTTTACGGATTTATGGTAATTTTACACTTTTCACCAAATGACTACTGTTATTTGACTAAACTAAAGGACTGTTTTTCCTCTAACTACTTAACTTGCCTCCAGAAAATGGATTTCACTGTATTATGTTAAAGAGATCTATAACATATTTATTTTATAAGCCACAATTTTTCAAACTATGCTTGAAGTACCATTTGTTTCTTCTCTCAAATGATATCACCCATGATCTCCTTTCACGTAATTAGAGTGTATTTAACACAGAAAAGGCAAAGTTATTCTTTCTTAAAAGTCTGGGTGTGTATTGGAGGGCAAGCAGAGTTAGCTAGAACCTTAGTTGCCTATTAGCCATGTACCTATCCATGAAAGTACTAGAAATGCATCTGTGGAATCCCAGAAGCCCTTGGGAAAGTTTAAAAACTACTACTAATAAAAGCCACAGAAGTTTTCATTGTTAATGAAAGAATAGTTTTATATTTCTTCCTTACTGTTTAATACCTAGATATTTTTTAGATTATCAAGGTAAATTAAAAGTTGAGACAAAAACAAAGAGTTTATTAAAATAACCACTAAGAATTGTTACATAAAAATAATACAAAAGCATTTTTTAAAAAATCAACTGGACTTAAATTTGGAAAACCAGAAGACTAGGTAACTCTAAAACCAAAGAAAGACAAATTAAAAACTTAAAATTCTTATTCTGCTTTAACTACTTTTTGTGATAATACAGAGACATTTTCTAATGTTAGGAAAAAAAATTAAAGAATGTCAGGTTTACAACATTATAATAACAATATTAGAAATAACTAAGCTTAAATCTTACCTGACATTAAGTTTCTGAAGATTTTCTAGTTCTCCTATAGCAGGAGGAAGGGATGCCAGCTGATTATCATGTATCTAAAAGTTATTAAAAGACAAAGTAAATATTCCTAGTCTTACAATTAACTGGACATGAGCTTTGCCATTGTACAAAATTATTTGCCAATAATCCCTTCCTTCTAACTCGGTGCCAATGAGCTGGATATTGGTAACGTGTCCTGTGTATAGAGGAGTTGACTCTGTCCAAACTGCTGTTCAGAAACCATGAAGTCATGTCACCAGTTTTACGTATTACAATTAAAAATAAATTTCACTATGTTAAGTGGAGTTTCAATTTCAAATATGAGATGAAGAAGAAACTTCACAGGCCTCTGATGGTATGATAAATGTCAACATATAAAAACCAGATGAGAAGGGAGAGGGCTTCTTTCATTTTCTTACAGAACCACATTTTTGTAAGGTGGAAAGAACCTTAGAGTAAGTCAATACATTCATTTACAAATGAAGAAAATAAAATGCTCTCAGAAAATTTAGATCCTACTTTTCTACACATGATTTGGAGGATTTTGATGTTGCTAAGCAAAGTACACCAAGAGTCTAAAGATTCTGAAATCCACCACTGAGGCTTCACTTCACCACCATGTGGTGACTAGAGATTAAGAAGGGTCTGTGAATAAAAACACAAAACCTTAATTTCAATAATTTAACTCAACTTGAAAGCAAGTTACAAAAACAACAAATCTATCTTAAGCACTTGCTTTAATGCCTAGAATATGAATTTTAAAAATATTAAAGCATCTTGTTAAATACTAATTCTGCTTGTATACACTAACTCATTTAATTCTATAAACAATTTTTAAAAGTAGTTAATAGTATCAGTCCTGGTTACAGATATTGACACTGTGACAAAGTGAAGTAACTTCCTCAAGGCCACACAGCTATCAAGTGGCAGGGTCAGAACCAGAAACTTGGTGTTCTAACCCTGACCTTTTAACCACCACGCTATGCCTAACATAATAACTTCTACCAATTGAAGATGAAAGATTTTCTACTTACCAAAACCCAAATTTAGCTTTCGAATCCCTTCTACTAATAACCCAGATTTGTAGTCAGTCAACTTACATCAAGAACAGTCAATGCAGGCAGGAGTCGGAGGTCATCTGTAAGTGACTGGAGTTTATTGTTTGATATAATTAGTTTGGTCAAATCTGTCTGCTCCCACCATCGCTCGGTAGCACCGAATGTAAGATTCTGATTAGCTTCCTCGGGGATATCAACATTTATTCTCCAGACACACTGAGGCACTATTTCCACCACCATCACACAGGTGGGGGAAGGGGGAGGGAGACAAGAAGCAGATACTACGTGACATACTTTTGAAACAGTGATTCAGTTCATCTTTTGAAAAACAATTTCTCAAACAAAAAAATCTCCAGTCAAAGAGTAAGAAATGTTAACTACAGAGATTATTTTATTCAAAAACAGACTATGTAACACATATTTTACATATCAACTCTCCCTTTTAACTTCATTCAACTTTTTTACTATATACATACGCTGCACAGTACACGTGTAAGACAAAGAAGGAATCTTACCATTTTGCTAACAGACTAATGGAGAAGGCACGGAAATCAATGTCTATATGTAATGTAAAAATTTTAACAGAAGTATAGCTAAGGCTCCAAAGGGCTGGTAATGCAATCCAATCACTGAGTATCTACCCAAACAAAACAAGTCATTTCACCATAAGGACATCCGCCCTTGAGTATTTATAGCAGCCCAGTTAACACCTGCAAGGATGTGGAGACAACCGGGTGCCCTTCCACACCCGAATGGATTAATAGACTGTGGTATATGCAGACTACTGAACACTAGTCAGCCATGAAAGGAAGGAGATTTGTATCTTTTGCAACAACCTGGATGGATTTGGAGAACACTCTCCTATATAAAGTACCGCAAGAATGAAAAAGTGAGTATCACATGTACTCAATACTCAGTTGAAAGCAGTAGATTAAAAACTACTGACTCACATGAGAAAAACTCAGATTCATGAGGGAGAAAAGGAGAGGCTTAGCAAGTTACCACCAGGGGAACAGCGAATGGGCACAGGGTACACTTTCTAGGTAAAGGACACAACTACAACTTGGACTTTACCTTACAAATGCTCATAATGTAACCTGATCATGTCTACTTTCATGTTAATCTCAAAAAAATAAAAGAAATGGCTGGTCATAATAGCTAAAACTTACAAATCCTTCTAACATCCTAACTCATTTACACCTCGTGACAACTGTGAGGTCGGTGCTATTCTAATCCCAACTAATGGATGTGAAATATGAGGTACAAAGAGAATGCAAAATCTGGCCAGGGCTACGAGCTGGTTAAGCCGCAGAGGGAGAACCGAAACCTTGTACAGAGCTCTATTATTTTGCTTTTGTTTTGCTTTCCATTTAGATTTGGGAGAAACATCTGGCTACTTTCTGTTTTACCTGACATTCAATTGTATTTCTTACCACACCACATAGTATTGTGTTATTCTATTGCAGCAAATGATGATTTGTGTAATACAGCAAATAAGTCTGTACAAGTTGATTTGGGAAAATCCATGTTGTTACCACAAAACTTAAGTTTCTAAAAGGTACTGTAGCAAAACTATTTTATTTTTACTTTTTTTTTTAAATTTTTATTTCTTTATTTATTTGAGACAGAGCTTCAAGCTGTCACCCTGGGTAAAGTGCTGTAGCATCACAGCTCACAGCAACCTTCAACTCCTGGGCTCAAGTGATTCTCCTGCCTCTGCCTCCCAAATAGCTGGAACTACAGGAGCCCACCAGAACGCCCAGCTATTTTTTGGTTGCAGCCCTCATTGTTGCTTGGCTGGCCGGGGCTGGATTTGAACTCGTCAACTCAAGTGTATGTGCACACAATACAATAAACATACTTGTTACCAATCAACTATACTAAATGAGTACTAATATTTTATCATTATTATTTCAAGTATTTTTGTTACCAAATTTATCTTTTAGGGAACTACTGAAGGTATGGACAATTGTTGAGATTATCCTGTTACTGAACATATGTCAATTTGCTTTTCTATAAACTATAACTTACTGATCATTCTTTTCCCCATTAATTATTTCTAAGGTATCCCAACTTATTCCAGAACTTATAGCACCAAGATTCCTGTCACTGTTGTTCCCCCATATGAAGAACCAGTAAAAGGTATACATATAGTCCTAATTACTGAGGAGTTCTATGGAGCCATCCTAATAATAGTTCACCAATTTATAAAATAGAAACTACAAGGTAAAAATGAATGTCCATAGCATATAAATGTGAAAAAATTACTATGGAGTTGGGTATTATGTAAAATTTCAAACATACACATAAATTTAAAGACCAGCATAATGAAAGAAAACTACATGTCCTCATCACCCAACTCTAATCAGCTTTAACAATTATCACTTCATGGCTAGCCTTGCTTCATTGATAACTCCATCCCACAATGATCTAAGCTACCATGTTAAGAAGCCTAAAATAAATAAATAAAACCCAAAGAAAGTAGAAGCAAGGAAATAAAAAGTGAAAATCAATGAGATAGAAAACGGACAAGTAATAGTGAAAAACAACAAGCCAGTATCTAGTTCTTTGAAAAAGATCAGTCAAATTGATAAACCTTGGCCAGACAGATGAAGAAAAAAAAAGAAACAAATTATCAAGATCAAGAATCAAAGTGAGACTGTCACTACAGATCCTACATATGTTAAAAGGATAAGGGTATATTTTGAACAGTTTTATGCCAATAAATCCAACAACGTAGATGAAATGGACAAATTCCTTGAAAGGAAAAATCAAAAGGCACAACAGCAATAGAAAGTAACCTTTCATTTATTAAACTGAATTTACTACTTAAAACATACTCCAAAGAAAACTCCAGGCAGATGGCTACACTGGTGAATTCTAACATATTTAAAGTAAAGATAATACTAATTCTACACAAACTCTTTTCTCTTTCAAAAAACAGAGGAAAGAACACTTCTCAATTTGTTCTCTAAGGCCTGCATACGCCTGATACCAACACCAGACAAAGAGGCCTTAAGAGAAAAAAACGCCTAAAACAAAGAACCAGAGTGCAATATCCCTAATGATTATAGACCCCAAATTTCTTTTTTTAATATACTGCTGAGTTTTTTTAAAATTTTATTTCAGATTAATACGAGGGTACAAATATTTAGGTTTCGTTGTTTTCATTTCCCAGAAAAAGTTCAAGTTATAGTTGAACCCTCCACCCCAAGTTTCTTAAGAAATTTAGCAACTTTTATAGAAAGGATAAATATATCATGATATATTGGAAGTTATCTTAGGAATGGTAGGCTGGTTTAACATTCAAAAATAAAGACAATCTACGGTATTAATGGAGAGCAGAAGAATCTACGTCATATATTCTCTCATTCTGCAAGTACTGGTCTGTCTGGACTACTTTATACGTAGCACAATAAGAAAGCACCCATGAGAAGGAAAATAGAAGATTTTAATCACGGTTAGTCTAAAAACTGGATACTATGAAGAAATAGAGGAAAGCATTACAGGAAGAATGCTGTATTTCTCAATCTCTGCGTCTCCCTCTCTGCCACTCTTTCACCCCCTGCCCCCCCACCCCAACCCCGCTCTCCCAGAGATAACCAGAAGAGCATCTGGCCATTCATTCGTGGTATCCAGATGTGTCTCTACCAAGTTTTCTCAGCATGGCCTCAAATCTGAACTTAATGCAGCGTCTATTTTGATGCTCAATTTAGAAAACATGCTTATTATTCCTTAGGATAACGAGGATTCTGCACAAGCGCATACAGAAGAGGCTTTCAGCAAGGAAGAGCGGGACTCATTTTAAGCTCGCAAAAGGGCAGATAAAAAAGAAAACATAAAATTTTAGCTTTAGAGAAAGTATCAGTCCGTCAACTGACAGCTAATTTCGTCACACATTATATCGTTTATCTCACAGAATGTAGGAATCCCAGCAGCACCCCGTTTAAATTTTGGTTAGATTCCCAGTAGAGTCCCTTGACCAGAGATTGCTGGAGCCAAAGGAAGAGCCGACATGGACTGTCCAAGTCAATCGTAATGTAACAGATGTCTAGATTAGAGCACAGAGATCTGGCTTGGGAGCTAAGAAGGCCAAAGCCAGGCCAGAGAAAGGGAGGCTGCCTGGCCCAAGGCGTTGGGGCAGGACACACAATCGGGTCGTTACTTCTGGGGCTTACCTTCACTGAGGTTCCTACCCGACAGGTTTAACTGGCCGCTCTTCCTCGCCGCCTTTAACAGCCCCTGCGGGACGCAGGTACCGCCGTCCCTCGAGTCAGCTCTGAAACCCGCTCGGGGATCCTGCCTCGCTACTCCCTTCAGGCGCGACATGTTTAAACACCGCCCCGAGCAACAGCTCCGCCCGTGAAGCTTAAAAGGTGGCGCCTCGAGTCGCCCCGCCCCCTTCGCCAGCGCGCGCTCCGAGCGCCGGGCTCGCGGCCGGGAGCTGGTCCTTCGCTTCCTGCGGCGCGGCCAGATGTCGTCACCCTCGGCGCCGGGGGCTGGAGGACGCAGGAGCCCGTTCCGTTGCCGGTGCTGGCCTAGCGTCCTGGAATTACCTCACACAAGTAAGTGCGTTTAACGGACTTGCGGGGTCTTGGAGGTTCACCTTTGCACTGTTACTACCACTCCGACCTTCTCTTTGTGCTTCTGCCGCGGCGAGGGCGTCCGGAAGGGGTAGCCCTCTCTTCTCCCCTCTCCTGCTCTGAACGTGGGCCTTGGCTAAAACTTGAGACCTGGGCGCGGTCTGCAGCATCCCTGGACCCCAGCCTGTGTTTGTCACTTGTGGGGGTGGCGCCTGAGCGCGGGCGTGCGGAGCGAAATAGATTTCCTGTTCTTCGGGCCGGTACTCGAATAACATTCCCGATGTTGTGTTATAGTCCAGTATAGGAGGGAATGTGAAATGAAAGGGTTGGCAACATAGAAGAGCAAGAAAGGCTTAAAATTCAGTAAGTGTTCTGTCCAGCCGAACAGTGTAGGGGGACAGGTACTGGCGCAAATTTTAGTGCAGCACAAACAGCTTGGACTGAGAAGCCCTAAAAATGCCAGTGGGGATTCCAGTTGTTGTTTTCCTAACTGTAACTTCAGGCATATTTCTGCTGCTTGAGGTTTTTGAAATAATTAAGTGAAGAAAAAAGCTTGAGTGTTGAGCGCTTAGTAAGGGAAGGGACTCGAGTTCAGAATTGCAAATGAAAATTTTGTTCCATCGGTGTTTCTTGGGAAGTTCAAGTTTCCCTCCGAAATGTAAATTCATTCGGCAAGTAATTATTAAGAGTTCATCTCGTATGGTACGTACTGTCCCGGACCCTTGATTTTTCTTTTACCTGAAGTGATTTTATTTCAAAAGCATATGCCGAGAAATATCCATCTGACCCCCCATTAAATCTACTGGTGATTGGTAGGATAGTTGAAAGATAGGATGACAGCCCTCTAACAAATTCTGCGCCCTCCAGTTTTACCTGAGTCCATCTTCTTGCTACCAGTAAAATCCAGTTTTTCCCATTCTAGCCTTTTTCTTCTTCGTAGTTCAGTGGAGTCCTTTACACTAAAAGTAAACAGCTTAGTAGCCTACTAAGCCAGGAAAAGACCCGGTTTTAAAGCAGAAGGAGCGTAGCGGCTTTGCAAGATCGTTTTTATCAGTTTGTTTTGATAATGATGACAATAGCGACCTTATTGAGCGCTAGGCTCATGCTAAATAATTACTTAATACAATGACCAGTTTTTCAAATGAAGAGATTGACGTTAAAAGGGGGCTAAAAACTTACCTTAGATCACAAGTTTCTTTAAGTGATGTAATGAAGAGTTTGAATCTATCTCCCAAATCTTAGTCGTTAACCACATGACTTGCCTAATAGCTTTTCATAATTTCCTACTTGCTTTTTTAAATTCTGGGATCATTTTAAGAGACGAGAGTAACAGCCTACTTTTGGAGAATGAGTTGTTCATAAAAATTTATGATAGTTGCCCCTGCCCCTACAATAAATCTTATTTAGTTCAGCTTATTTAACAATAGCAGCAAGATATTTCTTTATTCTTTTGTTCTTGAAGTGAAATACATTATTATTGACATTTTGCAATACTATGTCAAAACTTTGTTTCTTTTTTAAAAGAGAGGCATATGTTTAATGGCAAAGTAATTCTGAAAAATACAGGTAGCCTTATATTTGTGATAAACCTCAGTGGATATAAACTGATACGTGTAAAAAATTTACCAGTATACAGGTGGCCATAAAGTTCATGTACAACAATTTAAAGTAGTTATTTTAATTGACTATTATGGATATTTTAAAATAGACTATTTCAAATTGCGCATGAACCTTATGGCCATTCTGTATATCTGTAATACAGAATGTATGGTGCTTATGTAGTAAGTGCGGATTAGGTGAATGACAGTGACATGTGACTGTGCAATTGGGAAAACTACACGTTTTATCTCAGACTTGATAGAAACTGAAAGCTAAGTGACTTGAATTGAGTTTCTTTATGAAAAAGCAGTTTTATTCATATACAATTATATTGGTAAGAATTAGCTTCTTATTTTGATTGTATTACTTTAAGAGGACTGCATTAACGGCAATCAAAAACCCTAACCCCCTTTTAACACTGGTATTTAGTCAAAGCATTTACTTTAAAAAAAAAAAAAAGGACTTTATATATCTATCCATCATTAAAATCATAGGAAATGGTGTTCCTGTCAGAGCTGGAGACTACTGCATAGTTAGCTACCTTTTGTAACACAATTGTCTAGCTACAATTTGTTATATCTATTTTATTTTATTTTATTTAAGTAGTGGAAGGTTTTACTTAGCTAAATGAAAAAAAAGTTAAGAAACCAAATACTGTGTGTGTTGAACCTAAGAATTATATTGGCCAAAGAATGCTCTTCTGTTGCATAATGGAAAGTATGTCTGTTTATCAAAGTATGAGAGCAACTTGTCTTTACCATTAAAATTTAATAAGATACTTTCACGTGTGGCTGTCTTACTCTTATGAACGTTGTTACATGTTAGATTTTTTTTCCAAGAGCAAAAGGTACTTACCCTGGAGTACGTGTGAAATTGTAGTAAAGGAAAACAGAGTTAATGTGTGCAGATTTTTGAAGCATATTTGTTAAAAAAAAAAAAACAAAACAGAATCATGTAAGAGCAAAATGTACATGGTGTCTCTACAGTCACCATGCGTAGGGAAAAATGGAAATTGTAGCAAAACATACTTTTACTTACAAAACATTGATTACAAAATTTTACAAAATATTTACAAAGTATTCACTGTGTGGTGTTGGACACCCCTTTGTAAAATTTTACAATGAATATTTTTTGTAAATAAACATACATTTAGCTAACATCTCCTTTCTCTGTAGGTATGGGGACTTTGGGGTAACTTTTGGAATACCCCATATTTCTTTGAAGGAAGTGCATATTTTCCATTTTTATTCACTGTTTCAAATGTGGCTTTGAATTGTATTATGTTGACTGCAGTTAAGTTGGTAATTTTTTCCATCAGAAAACAATTGTCGTTTTCTTTCTGATCCATTTTCTTTTGGATTATAGGTTTGCACATTTGTATTTTCCCTCTGCTCATCATCATGCTCTGAATCATGAGTAGTTAGCTTGCTCTAGGGCAGTGATTAGGGCAGTGATTTTTCAACCAGTGTGCCTTGGAAAATTTTTAAAGGTCATTAATTAAATTGGTTTCAAAAAAAGTTCATAGTGTGGTAAGTATATTCTTTCTTTTACCCTTTTTTTGATCAACATAATTGAAGTGTGCTGTGAGATAAAAAAAGATTGAAAAATACTGCTCTAGGAGATTTAATATTTGATTCTATTCTCTACTTTTGATCCAAGAAACTTTAACCCCTCGGATTTAGGAAAATAGCATTTTTATTTCCTCTTAGAGAAGGACTTTTCACACGTTAGTGTTTTTCACTTGAAGAAAAGTGGAAGAACTAGTAGAAAAAAATATCAAAAGTGCTTTTGTCTATTTTTTGTTAAATAAAAAGAAACCAAAACATGGACAGTGGTAAACTAATCTTGCTTGTGTCATGTTTTTTTAAAAGCACTGTGGTAGGAGATTTGCTTATTGATTGTTGTAAAAGTAGCTGGGAATATTAGGAAATATTTCCAGTGATTACTGCTCCTAACTTCTAATAGCTAATGCAATAGTCTTGTTCTTTTTTCCAAGATTAATATGTTCTACAATTTAAGCCCAAATTTTAATATTATTTGGGTTAATAATAATTTTTTAATTATTTGGGTTAATATAATTTTTTTTCTTTGAATAGTAAAGTAAACCAGAGGAAAAGTTAAGGCAACAATCTTTGTTTATGCCAGTGTCATTCTTTGTTAGTGCTGACACATGCAAACCATTACCAAGGAAGTCTAAGAATCAATTTCAGTCAAAATCTGCTCTTTTAAAATTTGACTTTGTATCACCCCCTACAAAAATTTTTGTTCAATTGGATTCAGCTTACAGCTTCATTTACTTATGAAAAGAAAAGAGGAAAAAACTGTTTATAAATGGCAAATACTGTTCTGGATGAGCAAAGCTCCCCTACAGTTTAATAAGACACAATATGGTCCTTGAAGCTTTATGCTTAGTGTCAACTTAACATAATAAGAGGGAAAAATACGAATAACTTGGTAGTTTGTGACAATCACAGTCAGTAGATTGTTACTGTATAATTTGATGCTCAGACTTGTAGGTGTATATTTATACTCCCAATTGCAATTTGATAAATGCCAGTTTAACTTAGCAGAATACCTTCAAGATTGCAGACAGTTCTTTTTCTACTTGAGTTTCCCCCCATCCTTTAAGATATCACAGTTATGTATACTTAAATAATTGAAGTGTCTATCATTGTGGTATTGAAACATTAGTAGACATTTAAATATTTGATACCTCCAATGCAAATCTGTGGATCCAGCTGCCTTCATCATTCTAGAGGTACTTATTTTTCACTAAATGCTAAGTTTATCACCCATTAATATAACTTTGTTTATTTACTGTTGTGGAGATGCTAACGTTGTTTGCTTAGAATATCACCTCTGACCATCTCCTCCCTCCCTCAAAATAATTACTTTATCTGTGTCTCAAGTGTTTTAAACTAAAATCTGAGCAGATTGTGGCTTGAAACTCACTGCAGTTCATAGTTTCAAGTGACTGGCATGGTAATTAGGGGAAAAAGTATTGGCCTTTTAAAACTAGTTACTATGTTTTAAATCTGTTACTTGTCAGGAATTCAGATGGGATAATATACTTAGTTATATTTTACTTTTTCTTTCAATTTGTGCTTTGATCATTTGGTTTGTTGTTGTGACTCACATCATAATACATTTAATGTTAATCAAGGATATATTCAGTTTTGCAAATAAGAATAATACTCTTGCTCTTAAAATGTGGGAAAGTAATTGAACCTTCCTCAGAAGAGTTTTCCATGGAGATGTCTTTTTTTTTTTTTAATTTTGAGTTTCATGGGTAGAGTGCAGTGGCATCGTGGTAGCACACTGCAATTTCAAATTCCTGGGCTCAAGAGATGCAGCCTCTTTGGTAGCTGGGAATGGAGATGCATCCCAGGATGCCTGACTAATTTTTCTACTTCTAGTAGAGACCAGGTCTCACTCCTGCTCAGGCTACTCTTAAACTCCTGAGTTCAAGCCATCTTCCTGCCTCAGCCTTCTAAGAATGCTAGGATTGTAGGCATGAGCCACTATGCCTAACCAGTATTTGTGTCTTAATCAAAAAAGGGAATGTTTTGTTTAGACATCATCTGACTGCATGGTATTAGCAATATACTGCTTTGAGATCAAAATGATTACAAAGATTTGAAATCTGCTTATATTGGTGTTGTGTTTGCATTTGTAGCCGCCTGTTAAATGAGAGGGGGCATTTAATAATCGTATAATTCATTTCCTTACTATAACTTAACCATTTACAAAGAATTATCATAGCTATTTAATTTTGCCAGTAATGCTGCAAGGTAAGACAAGTATCCCTATTATTCATCCCTCAGTAAGGACTGGAGAGTTGGAAGCCCCTTCCGGTGATGGTGTGTAACATTTGTTGAGCGCCGTGTGCAGGGCACTCTGCTGAGTGGTTCATAGCCGTAATATCTTAGAAACTTTAAATGGTGTCATTATCCCCATTTTTCATTTAAAGGTGCACATTAGCTCGCATGACTAATTAGAGAAAGTATGTATATAGTTGAGAACGTGCATGGGTAGTGGAGTGGGAAGGGGCAGGATGAAGACCCCCCTTTTTTTTTACATTTGTATAGTTTGAACAGTTAACAGTAAGGATTTATCACCATACAATAATTTTTTAATATGCTTCCAAAATAACCTATGTTAAAATGTGAAATCTAAAATAAGAAACTTCTCACTGTAAACATTAACTCTTGTGAGTTGTATCTTTGATGTGAGTTATAAAGAAGAATTAGTCAGGGTACTAACCTAAAAGAGAATGGTGGCCCCAAATGGAGCCTAGTGGAGAGTAACCATTTGTTTTCAAAATGAAAGATTTTTATCAAATAAAGAACCTGAAACGAATCATTATCATTTCCACTTTATGTGTTTAATTTTTTCTGTATTTATTATGACAAGAGATGGTAGAAATACAGTACCAGGTTTGTTTTGCTTTTTAATCCCTGCTTACTCCACTGTTACTTGTTTTATACCTGAAGCAAGTTGCCTAACTTTTATAAGCCTTAGTTTCTTTATCTGTAGAACAGACATTGCCATAGTGGTTAATCTTTTCTAAGCATTTTCACTCATCCTAACAACAACCCCAGATAGGTGGACATCATTATTATTATTATCCCTCTAATTGAGATAAGAAAAGGTAGGTACAAAGGACTGAGGGAGAAGTCACACAATTACCTGAATTGGTGGTAGAGCCCCTTCCGGTTGACTCCAGGGCCTGCACTATTGAGTCCAGCATCTCTCAAGTGTTATGAGGATTAAAGACCACTTTAAAAGCATTCAGGGCTCGGCGCCTATAGCTCAACCGGCTAAGGCGCCAGCCACGTACACCTAAGGTGGCGGGTTCGAATCCCCAGCCCGGACCCGCCAAACAACAATAATGGCTGCAACCAAAAAAGTGGCCGGGTGTTGTGGCGGGCGCCTGTGGTCCCAGCTACTTGGGAGGCAGAGGCAGGAGACTCGCTTGAGCCCAGGAGTTGGAGGTTGCTATGAGCTGTAATGCCATGGCACTCTACCCAGGGGGACAGCTTGAGGCTCTGTCTCAAAAAAAAAAAAAAAAAAAAAAAAAGCATTCAGTTAACATAAATTAGTATTACTACTGAATTAGAGTACACTTTCATTTTTCGCAGTTTTTTAAAAGTAAATTTCTTTGGGCGGCTCCTGTGGCTCAAGGAGTAGGGCACCGTCCCCAAACCCGGCTCTGGCCAAAAACTGCAAAATAAATAAATAAATAAATAATAAATAGAGAAAGTTAATTTTACCACATAGATAGGGGCAAAAAGTTAAAGGTCAAATGGTGCAAATGTCTAATTCCTTCATTAAGAAAAATTAATTTTAAAATTCTTGAAACTATTTATTAAAGATATAACTCTACCGGATGTTTTTTCCATTGGATTCTTGTGTTGTTTTGTTTAAAGATTGTGAAGCATTTCTTCCAGTGGCCTTTTCTCAATTGAGACTTCAAAACAATCTTCTGTGGCATAAAGGTGGTATTGAAAAGTCCATGCGTGGAACTTCCACACCCACATGTTTCTTTGGGTCTGATTCAGTCAAAAAGACAAGCGCGTCTGTACAGATAACTGTAATTTTCCCAAGTGATCCACACGCACTCCAGCTGAGAATGCTGTGCACCTGGATGCAGGCGGCAGCTCTTAATGCTCAGACCACTGCTGCTTCCTTCTATGTTAATCATAAAAACAAAACTGAAAAATGGGCACGTAACGGATTTTTTGCCTACAGTTTCAGGATGTTCATGGACTCTGCTTGTCGATTTAAAAGCAAATGTAGAATTCCTGTTATCAGTGGACAACATAGATTCAACCATATGAAACAAGTATAGTAGAACCTTCATGGTTGACCACCTCCCTACATTGACCACCTCCTTCAGCAGACCTAATTTTCATAGACCAGACATGAACCACCTGTAGGTATCAATACAGTAGGCCTAGTTCCTTGTGTTGACCACTTCTGTACATTGACTGGTTTGTTACAGTTGCTTGTGTGGTCAACCTTACAGAGTTTCTACTGTATTTGTGAATAAACTTCCAGTAGACTTATTTCCTGTCCCAGTGAGCATGCATGTGCCTGCGTGCACCCACCTGTCTGTCATTTCTCTAATGCTCATTCATCCTCTTACCGTCTCCCCTTCATTTAGATGAGGAAGAAGAAAGGGAAGCATGGGACTTGCATGGATGTTAGTATTTATAGAATTATCTAAGTTTATAGAATTAGAGGTAAAAGTATAACTAAACAGAATTGGAAAGTGAAATATATCTGCAGTTAAGTTTTTTTTAAGTTCTGGATTTGTAAGCAGCAATTTCCTGGGTTTCTCTCTCTCTCTCTCTTTTTTTTTTAAGGTACTGGGTTGAATTCTGTCACCCAGGCTGGAGTACAATGGCCCCACCTTGAACTCCCAGGCTCAAATGATCCTCCCACTTCAACCTCTTAGTTAGCTAGGACTATAGACACACACCACCATGCCCAGTTGATTGTTTTTTTTTAATTTTTTAGAGAGACAGTCTTACTATGTTACCCAGATTGTTCTTGAACTCCTGACCTCAAGTGATCCTCCTATCTTGGCCTTCCAAAGTGCTGGGATCACGGCCTGAGGCACTGCTCCTGGCCTTCCTCATGTTTTTCATATTGCTCTCTCTAGCTACAGGAAAAAAAAAATTATAGCCAAATACTTTGAAAGTTTACAGCAACCAAATTTCCCTCTAAATCTAGCACATACATGGCTGTCTTTTTTAATGGAGATTTCACTGTATGCATACTTCCATAAGCTACCCGCCTTACAGTGTGGGCAGAGATAACAGGAGACATTTGTAAAATGTGTCTAGCACATCGATGATACTCATTAAATGTTTGTCAAATACTGGCTTTGTTGCAGTATAATACTTTTAGACATCAGAAACACAAAGATTAATAATTGCCTTCCCTGTCTTCAAAAAGTTTATTTGCTTGAGTTTGGGGAGGGGGGGGCGGTCTTTGTAACAACCAATTTGATTAAAGGCCTGTTCCTTGTGCAGATTTGCAAAATTGTATCATTTGGAAGTAAGACAAAAGTGTCTTAATTTATTCAACTGGGAACATGGTGTCCAGCAAGTAGAGTGATTGTACCTACCTGTGTCTATTCTCTTCTATCTGAACAACTTTTAAGTACACAGATCTCTGTAGAAGCTTGAGACTGGAAAGAACTAGACCTTGTTCATTATGACTAAGAGGGTTGGTGTTGTTTGGAGGATTTGAAGGTGAAGCATTGCCTTCACATTCTGTGTTTTGAAAGTCTGTCAAACCATGCACTTTTCCCATGATATTACTCTGTAGCTGAAATGACAGGTCATTTTTTGCTGTGAATTAGAAATTTCATTAACTCTGAGTAAAAGTGGTAACCTTTTGTCATTCGCTGACCACTTCCAGAGAGCTGAGTGACCCTTCTCTGCGCATTCTCACAACTTTACTTTCCCCATGAAGGATTTCTTTATAATTCTCTCTGAAATACCAACAGAGAATGGTCTTCTTACTTGAAAGTTTCAAACTTGTTACTATCCTTAGGGCCTTTCTGGTTTGTTATTTCCTCTGTCTGGCATGTTCTGTTTTTTTCCCCCAGAAATTCAGATGGCTGGCTTCCTTCTTTAAGGTCTTTCAGTAACACCTCCCCCCCAGCTCCTATCCCGCTTTATTTCATCACCACACCTTACTCCTTACATCTTTGCTTTGTGTTTTGAGAGTTGGCCATACTAGACCTGAAGTTTTATGAGATCAGAGACATTGACTTCCATTTCCCTGCTCTATTTCTAACAGCTAGAAAATCCTTGGAATATAGGTACATAATATGTGAAGAAAGTTGTGAAGTTTTTGACTGCCTCTTAAGATATTGGAGATAGAGTGAATGAGGCAGGCATGACCTAAAGTCGGGTTCAATGAGAGCCTAAATAAATCTGAATTGATTTAAAACTAGTATAGTTTGGCTGTATTTGTTATTTGCTTTGATATATTATATTTATATGTTCAGGAAGTTGTTATTTTACATAAATTTGGCTTCTGGTTTAAAGGATTTTATCACAGAACTATCTTTTTCTTTTTTTTGAATTTGTAATTTTAATTATGAAATATGTCAAACACAAAGAAGTAAAGTGTACAATAATATAAAAGATTCTGTCTCCCCAACACAGAGAATAAACACATAACACGAGAAAAAAAGAAACCAGACGAGCCCTGCCCTTATGTTGTTTTTTCCCCTGTATTGTTGAACATTGTAGCCTGGTTGGCATGTAATAGGCACTGATAATAAGTACTGAACTGTTAAGAATGTTTAATGGCAGTTATATACATCTGATTCAGAATGAGAAAATAAATCACCAGACAATCTTTGTATTCACAGTACTCATTTATGAATGATGTGCAGTAAATTCCAGGCAGCTCATATATGAGTTGACCTCCATATCTGCATCCTTGGATTTAACTCCTATCAAAACTATTTGAAAAAAAATGTAAATGAAGTACAGCAATGAAAATAATACAAATTTTAAAAAAACAGTATAACTATTATATGGTATTTATATTACATTAGGTATTATAGGCTGAGTATCCCTAATCCAGAAACCTTAAGTGCTCTAAAATCTGAGACTTTTTGAGCACCTAAATGTGATACTCAAAGTAAATGCTCATTGGAGCATTTCAGATTTCACATTTTTAGATTAAAGATTTTGAACCCACTAATCCTGTATGATATAGATATTTCATAATCTGAAGAAATTCAAAATCTGAAACACTTTGATTCTAAGCATTTTAGATAAGAGGTTCTCAACCTGTATAGGTAATCTAGAGATGTTTTAAAGTGTAATAGAGGTTAAGCTTAGGATATATGTAAATACAATTGTCCATAGGCATATTCATGGGGTATTGGTTCCTGGACGTCGGCAGATACCAAGATCCCCAGACGCGCAAGTTCTTTACATAAAATGTAATCTGTGCATATTCTCTCGTATACTTTAAAACATCTCTAAATTACAAATTACAATAACTTTTTTTTTTGAGACACAGTCTCACTATGTTGCCCTCTGTACAGTGCTGTGGCGTCACAGCTCAAAGCAACCTCCAACTCTTGGGCTGAAGTGATTCTCTTGCCTCAGCCTCTCGTGTAGCTGGGACTACAGGCACCCCCTATTTTTGGTTCCTGCTATCGTCATTGTTTAGCAGCCTAGCCGGGTTCAAACCCGCCAGCCTGTGCGTGTGCGTGGTGCCGTAACCACTATGCTACTGGCACAGAGCCAAATTACAATAACGTAATACAATGTAAATGCTATGGTGTTTAAGTAGTTGTTATACTGTATTGTTTAGATAATAGTAACAAGAAATAGTCTGTTCAGACCCTCCACTTTTTTCCAAATATTTTCAATCCATGTATGTGGAAACCAGGGAGAGGTTGGCCAACTGGACTGTACCATTTATATAGCAAACAAGCATCCTTAAGTTTTGGATATTTCTGTGAGGTGGGTGAGGGTCGGGGAACCGATTGCCCACAATTGAGGGCTGACTGTATGCTTTTCTTTAAAATTTCTAGTGCTAGTGCTAATAAATTGGATTCTAGGAAGGCCATTAATTTGTGATTTTGATACAGCTCACATTCAGTCAACTCATCCTTGTCTAAGAACTAGCCTAACCTGTTGCCTCGATATTCAGGTCTCACTAAACCTGTGCTCTTACCTCTCTCAAATTGCACTCTTGACCGGACTATGCCAAGAGGTATTCACTAGTGTAGATACTTGTCAAGACTTCAGGTTTTAGCCTCCAAAAATATCCAGAGTCAAGCAAATTATTTGGAATAAAGTGACATTGTCCTTAAGGTGTACTGGTGCATGTGCTCATCACAGTTATTGGGTACTGATTTTGTGACGGACGTTGTACTAGGTTCTGAACCAACCCAAGAAGTTTACAACTTGTATGTCAGTAATAAATATATGTATCCCGTGTTTTTGGTCAGAGAAGAGGAAGCCTTAACTCTGCTTGCAAAAGCAGTGAGGAAAGGAAGGCTTTACAGAAGATGGCAGTTTGATAAAATGAGAGATGTCATTTATAATTTGTATCAAAGCACAGAGGAGTGATATTTTTGGCATGTTTGGGCAATTGCAACTCACTGGATAATTCAAGATAAAATTGAGAGTTCAAATGAGGTTAATAACTAAAGCAAAGGTTTTTTTTATAGTCAAAACCTTCAAAATTATTTTAAACAATATGCATTGAAGCAATGTTTTCTTCAGAAATTGCAGATCATGGACCTGAATATATTTAAGTACTATAAATATACTTTTTAAAAGTCAGCTTTTGTGACAAAATTAACGTACAAAATAAGAATGTAACCATAAAAATCTCTTTTCTAAAGGTTTTAGTGACAAAGCAAATTCATTTCAAAATTACTGTAACCAAATTTTATGTACAGCGAAGGTTCTAGGAAATTTAATAGTGTTGGGAGAAAACGTTGGTAGCTAGGGCGGAAATATAATTTAGAAACTAGAGAGATGTATGGATGGTTATCGTGTATAAAGAAAAACCATGGGCTAGTTATTAACTATTTAGTAAGAATAGATGCTAAACTGTATTTTTTTGCAGGAGATTGAATGCTTGCTTTAAAAAAAGAAAAAGTTAATGCCTTACACTTCTCTCCACAAAAAAAAGAAAGAAAGAAAGGGGGAAAGCCGGATGCAAGACGAGGGCTGACACCTTGCACCACGCCGTCGTGTCTTTAGCCTCCTCTGCCTGCGAGCGAGGCTAGCCGCGCCTGCGCGGGGCGGAGCCGACGGTGACGCGCCCTTAGCCGCAAGGCATTGTGGGGGTCTGGCCCGCGAGCGCGGTGGTTGGCGGCCCGGCGGGGGCGGCCGTTTGTTTTCTCGGGGTCTCGAACTCGCGTGCTCTCCTCCCCTCCCCCCGGCGTGCGGCGGGGCGGAGAAACGGCGGCGGCAGCGGCGGCGGCTGTAGCTTCGGACACTCTCCTTTCCTCTCCCGCAGACGGGTTCCTCTTCCCCCTCCCTCTCACTGTTTGTTGTGTGTTTGATGTGTTAAAGCAGGAGCGAGACCGCGAGCGGCGCCATGAGCAACACCACCGTCGTCCCCAGCACTGCGGGCCCGGGCCCCAGCGGCGGGCCGGGCGGCGGAGGCGGCGGAGGCGGCGGCACCGAGGTAATCCAGGTGACTAATGTCTCCCCGAGCGCTAGCTCTGAGCAGATGCGGACTCTCTTCGGTTTCCTAGGCAAGATCGACGAACTGCGCCTCTTCCCGCCGGAGTGAGTATCGTCCACCATCGCCGTTTCGCTAGCGCCCCAGCTGCGGGCCTGCGCCGCCCTCCCTAGGCCCCGCTCGCTGCCCGCGGGCCCGGCTGCTTGGTCGGTGGTGGCCGCTGCATTTACCCGTGAAAGATGGACGCAAAAACTGCCCAGGCAAGGCCCAGGGCTTTTTGAAATTGAGAAACACTGGCTCTTAATGTAGGGATTTTTCCCTTCTTAAATTGTGCCAACGTGGTCGTTTCCCTTTAGGCACTGAAAGCAAAACAAACTGCACTTCTTGTGTATTTCGTGCATAGGTTAAATCCTTTTTTAAAAAAAATTGAGTGTTTATTATCTGCTCATTCTTATAAGAACGGTCACAAAATTATTTTTACCTGTGTTTATTTGGTGTTGAGACTGTTCACTTATTGCTAACAGCAAGAATTGCTGTTAAGTGAGTCTGACCCAGCGGATTCAAAGATCATACCCACACCCTTTTGACAGTTAATTCAGTGAGGCCAAATACTTAATTCTTTTATCAGAAATAGATTACACCTGAAACCAAGGATTTTTCTTTGTTTACAGATTTGTGATATTTTACTATTCGTGAGAAGGAATTTTTTAATTATGTAAGGAGGAATTATAATTTGTTTACATAATTAAAAATGTTCAGATTTGAATCAGAGTATGTCACTTGTTTTTATCCTCTTGTCTCATTTTGAAAATTATTTTCCATCACGAAAGTATTAAATGAGTGGAATAATTAGAAGAAATAATTTGAAGAAGACATATTAAATATTGAACATTTGGAATAATAAGTTGTGTCCTCTCTGGAAGACTTACTGATGGGAAAGTGACAGTGATGTCATTTAAGAACTAAGCAGAAAATTAGAATCCTCAAAGAATACTTTGATGGTGCATGTAATAAATCACTAATTATTGTACATTTCTGCTCAATAAAATCAATAGTTCATAATTTGTTAAGCATTAACATATTTCATCACTTTGTACTTAACAATTTCACATGGTTATTGGTGTTTTCATATTGGTATGTTGTCACAAATTCTTAGGGAAATGTACATTGAAGGAAGGATTCAGTTATAATTTTCATGACATACAATTCTGAGAACAAACATTTTTTATTATGTTGAAGAGAAGCTTGCTTTGGTAATGAAGGACAGACAACTTTTATAATATAAACATAAGGAAATAGCTGTTTTACTCAGTTTTCTCACAGCTTACTGTTTAAAGTTTGTAAAATTAATAAACAGTAAAACCTCAGAAAATGAGAGGGATATATTTGAGGATTGTAATCGTTTTAATTACTGGGGTATTTGAGGTTACTTGATTTAGGTAAGATATAAATCTCACCAGTCTCCCACTAAGAATTTTGTTATTGTTGCTGACTTTAAAATACTATTTATTCTCAGAAAATACTGTTTTATTCATTTGTAAAACAATAACAGAGAGGTGTAGTCATTTTACTCTTTGGCTTCTTTGTTCACGTTCCCACATACAAGATTATTTTATCTTTGAAAATATACAAGATTATGAAATAGTAAATGCTTTGTACTTTCATGGCCTTCTATGTTGGAACAGTCCTATATATTAGCTACTCTTATTTATTTGATGTAGGTTTGGGTTTTTTGTTCTTTTTAAGCTCCAATAAGCTGATCTGATCTGCACATGTTGGGAATACTTTCTTGACGGTTGCTATAAACCTACTAGAATTTTCAATGCTGATATGTTGGAATGTTGCCAGGGATATGTGCTGTGGACTCTTGAGAGTGGTCCAGAAGGGTTCATCCTTCCCTCGTACTCATAAAATTGAATGCCTCAGATTATATAAAATTCTATCTTTTGTAAACACATTAGTCTCTAGATTTTTTTTTTTGATTGTTATATATACAGTCACTCCTCTACATCTGGAGGTTTTGCTTCTACTGACTGCATTAAAAGTGTGAGAGATGGGAAAGGATCTGTACTGAGTATTTTATGGAATTTGCTATCATCCCCTAAACAAGACAATATAACAACTATTTTCTTAGCATTTACTTTGTGTTAGTGTATTATAAGTAATCTAGGAATGATTTTAAAAGTATGCCAGTGTTATATGCATAGGTTATATGCCAGTACTCTACCATTTTATGTAAGGTTTTGAGCATCCGTGGATTTACCTGAGCAGAGCCCTGGAACCAGTCCTGCAGTGTCCTCCAAGAAGGCAGCCATTTGTAAGCTGCCTTTTCCCCTTAGATATGCACATGACATGTTTGCTGCTTTTCTTTCTTAATCACAGAAGCCTTCTTGATCACAGAAACCTTGCCTGTAGCCACCCTGTATAAAAATATGACATTGTCTTACTTTTGTGTAATAAAAATTATGTTCCTTGTTTTCTCTATCTTACTTTACACTCTTGTCTTTCTGTGTATCGTCTGTGACCAGTTGGCCGAGTTTCACTTCTGTCTTGCACAGTATGAGGTTCTTGAGTTTATCAGTATCACCTAAAGGACATTTTTTAAGTACGTTGATGACTGAACCCAACCCCACCCTACCTACTGAAACTCTTAATTTCAGTTCAGCATGCTTATTTGGGGAGGAACTTTCTGAAATTAATACCATTTTGGTGATAACCTGCTTGAGGTAGTTTTCTGCCTTGTTTCATTATTGAATTCATGGATGTCTTGATTCTTTTAAGCCAAAAACTACTAACCTATATTTCACTCAGATAGAAATACTGTCTTCACAATAGGGAATATTCTAACTCCTCCTTCAGAATGATGGCCCTTAAGCTATTTCAAAGCATCTATCAGTGTCCCCTACATCTCTTCTCTTTTTAAATGAAAAATGCTTATTTTTATTCTGCTTGTTCCTAAAAATGCATATTGGAAATTTAGCATTGTTTTCATGTCTTTTGTGAGTTTCATGTCTTTTTAGCTTTTTTAATCAGTCCTTACTGATTAAATCACAGAAGAGAGATTTAATCAGTCCTTACTGATTAATCAGAGGAGAAAGATTGTTTTGACTCTGTTTTGCAAAATAAGTAAACTGAAATTCACATAGGTCATTTTGCATGCGCAAACCCCACGCCAGCCTTGGAACTAGTATTTGAAACCTAACATTGTAACTCTCCTTTATCACTTGATCAGAAGTTTGTTGATTTGGCCAAGCAGTTCATGAGTTGTATTATTTTTTACACATGTTTGGTTTCAGTGTGATTTCAAAGTGAAGATTATGACTGAAGTGTTTATCAGGTAATTAACTCAGTGAAGCTTGTCAAAAATTACATGAAGGGTACTGTAACCTGTAGATCAATTTAAGTTCATTGGTAAGTTTTCAGTGACCCCAAGTGGATACTTTAATGGTTGTGTGAACATAAATAACTTAGGTAAGAAAAAGAATTTATTTCACCTTAGGGGGAAAAAAGTTATTTTAATAAATGAAACAACTTACTGTATATTTCTTTACGTAATAAAAGAGTATGGGAGGTCATCAGTCAAGCATTGCCTTAATTCTCCACTCCCAGGCAGCACCCTAGCTCAGAAGGTAGGGCACTGGCCACATGCACTAGGGCTGGTAGGTTCAAATCCAGCAAGGGCCTGCTAAAACAAAAAAAAGCCCTGCATTATGGTGGGCACTTATAGTCCCAGTTACTTGGGAGGCTGAGGCAAAAGAATCACTTGAGCCCAAGAGTTTGAGGTTGCTGTGAGCTGTGACGCCCTGGCACTCTACCAAGGTCCATGTCAATAAAACAAAAAAAAGTAGGTGTCGCCTGTGGCTCAGTGAGTAGGGCACTCGCCCCGTATACTGAGGTTGATGGGGGGCGGAGGTTCAAACCCGGCCCCAGCCAAACCGCAACAATAACAACAAAAACATAGCCAGGCATTGTGGTCGGTGCCTGTAGTTTCAGCTACTCAGGAGGCTGATGAGGTAAGAGAATTGCCTGAGCCCAAGAGCTGGAGGTGCTGTGAGCTGTGACACCACAGCACTCTACCAAGGGCAACAAAGTGAGACTCTGTCTTTTAAAAAAAAAAAAAAAGCTCATAATTGGCACAATATTTTAGTGAGCCTAAAGAGAAAAGCTGTTATTGGGCCTTAACCTAAAGTTGTCATACTTTTGTGGGCATGAAGATCTTATTAAGAATTGGGGCCCTCATATGAAAGAGAGGGCTCTGAGCTTTAGATGAACAACAGAAATCTGAATTTTCTGTGTACATTCTAAAAGATTCTGAAACAGCTTTCAGAGGGCACTTAACAACCTTTGGAAACCATACTATGCAGAAGGCAAAGGTCAGGGCTACGTTTCCCTATCTCACTCTTCAATTCTCCCTCATACAGTTCTTAAAAATCAAACATTAACATTTTTAAAGTAATACTTGCGCAGAATTTTAGGGCATGAAAATTAATTTCATGTATCCTCTAATATTAATGTGTGCCTTTTAAAAATAAATTTTAACTGAAACAGTGTAAGAATGTGAATATGGACTCTAATGGGAACAAAAACTTGTCTTAAACCTATTACTTAGTAGGCCTTTTGAACATAGAGGAATTATATTATTTTCCTTTCTGAGTTCTTTTCTCTTTCACATAAATTCCAGTTATTTATAACTGGCATTCACACCACCACCACCACCACTTGCAGGTTTTGGTATAGCCACATAATAGCATTTCTGTTATATTAGTGGGTAAAATAAATGAATTATTTTAAGATTACCAAATAAATGGAACTATGTTGTGAGCACTAGGGCAGTACTTTTCTTCTTTAAATTTTAATTATGAGTTTGTAATAGTTTTAAATCTTTGTATGGTACATGAGATGTTTGAATGCAGATACACAGTGTGAATTAATCAAATCAGGGTAATTGGGCTGTTTACCACTTCAGGCATTTAACATTTCTTTGTGTTATTTTAGAGTATACCCTAACTTAATTGCTGATTGATTATAGTTATCTTGTGCTATCAGAAGTTGTTTTTCAGATGAGAACATGTGAGACCTGTCTTTGTGTGCTTTGCATTTCCATCAGTGTTGTTAGAAATAGCAAGATTTCGTTTTTTTGGTAGCTATAGAATATTCCATTGTGTGTAGATAACTGCGATTTCTTTATCATTCATCTGATAATGGACACTGAGGTTGATTCCGTATCTTGGCTATTGTGAATAGTGCTGCATTAAGCACGGGAGTGCAGGTATCTTTTTTCCAGCTACAAAATTCTCATCCTTTGGGTATATACCCAGCAGTGGGATTGCTGGGTTATAGTTTAATTCTACTTTCAGTTGTTTGAGGAGCCACCCTGCTGTTCCCCATAGTAGTTGCACTAATTTACAATCCAGCCAACAGTGTACAGGCTTCCCCTTCATATCCTTGCCAGGATTTCCTATTGGCTGTCTTTTTGATAAAAACCTTTTTAACTGGTGTGAGATGACATCTTATTATAGTTTTGATCTGCATTTCTTGATATAACTCTTGATATTTCTCTTTGTTAATGATGCTGAATCTTTTTTCGTATACCTGTTGGCCATTTGTATGTCTTTTGAGAAATGTCTGTTGAGTCTTTTGTAGGGCATTATTTGGCTGATTTTTTTTTCTGAATAACTCTTTATTATATATTAACAAGTATTTTTATATTTGATAGTTGTTTCTTTTAATCAGATAAGAATAGACAGTGTTGAATTGGTAGAGATCATTTTTTGACACATTTAAGTGCCTAATATTTCTCAAGGCTAATACAGTGTTGTACATTAAAAACATGAGATAGGGCTCGGCGCCTATAACTTAACCGACTAAGGCGCCAGCCACGTACACCTAAGGTGGCGGGTTCGAATCCCCAGCCTGGACCCGCCAAACAACAATGACCGCTGCAACCAAAAAATAGCTGGGCGTTGTGGCGGGCGCCTGTGGTCTCAGCTACTTGGGAGGCGGAAGCAGGAGACTCGCTTGAGCCCAGGAGTTGGAGGTTGCTGTGAGCTGTAATGCCACAGCACTCTACCCAGGGGGACAGCTTGAGGCTCTGTCTCAAAAAAAAAAAAAAAAAAATGAGATAATAGCAACATTAAAAGAGCTTTTTAATTTTAGTGGTAAAGAGCATGGATGTCAGAAAAGAAATGTGAAGGGCCACAGCTTACTAGAACTGCGAAAGTGCTGGCTGGAGTCCCAGCTGCGGGGAGGCTGGGGCAGGGTCCTCCACAACGTAGGGAGACCCTCCCTGTCTCTTAAAGAACTGCTGAAGCCTTCATTTCAAGACTTAAGTGCAACATAGTAAGAGCACAGTATCCTTTCAAAAACATGTAACAGTAAGTAAGCCTCTATAACAAGGTGGCCTAAAATCCTTGTGGATATGTTGCCAATTTTGCTTTGAACCTAGATTAGGGTCTGTGCTTAACATGGGAGATTCCTTTGAGGAAGCGCGATATTAGAGGTTCTGATGGGTTAGAGTTCTCAGCCCATAGGTAGCCTCATGTTCTCAGGTGTGATAACATTTGTTTTCTTGTTAGTGCCCAAATTGAGAGAATTTTTTTCTTTTCAACAATGTGTGTGAAGTATACCTAATGTATCTGATGGAAGTGCATTCTTAGGTACACATGCGCATGTCTCATTTATTAGAAAAGTTAACGGTGAAGCCCCTTCAAATAGCATTAAAATATATTGCAGGATTTCCCTTTGCTGTTGAGTCCTCTGATGTAATTTGCTTGTTATAATAAAGTGGTGGTTCTCTATTCAAGATACATAGTAATATTGTCAGGGAGTGGTACAGTTGGAAGAGGGGGAGCTCAGGGCTTCATCACACATCTGCAATTGAGGTCACATGACAAGCTGGATGTTTTTACACCACAGATGATTCTAATGTGTAACCAGGAGTGATGTGATTGACTTCTGCCTTAGGGCATTGGCTTTTCATGTAACTGTGGTGTGGTGGTGAGTAATCCCTGCCTCCTTTCACAGTTAGGTTTCATGGCAAATATTTGAACCATTTATACTTAAAAAAAAACAAAAAAAAACAAAACTGTTCTTTCCCTTTTTATTTTGTCTTTCTATTACCTAAGGAAGTTATTTGCTGAGGGAAGTAGCTTTTTTGCTTGTTTTAATTTTGCGCAGTAGCATTAGGAGGGTGGAGTGTTGTTCCCATATACGGTTAAAATTTTTCTTTTGTCTGAAAGTGCTCCAAACCAGAAAGCCTTAGTGAATTATTTACAGGGCGTGGGAGTTCTTAAATGCCTTAGGTAAGAGAAGACTGGGCATGGAACCAGTTTATTATACAATTAAAGAAAATTTATTAATTGCAAATAGATGTACTTTCTCTCCAATGTTATATTCCTTTGTCCCTGAAGTTGAAAATTCTTTAACTTTTTTACTCTGAGAAACTAACCATAGCGGAATGTTTTCTAAGCTAAAACTTACTTGTTCCCTATATTTTAAAATAGCTGGTATAGGTATTATGAATAAAATGTCACTTTGGTGTTCTCTGCAAGCTGTGACTTTAATTTCACTGTAAATTTAAATAGTGGTTATAGCTTTTTAAGTATACTGCAATTGGCTACATTATTTCAGCAAACTGTACATTATTGGGGACAGTTTTCTTTGAGCTGGTTAACTGTATATATTTTATCTGCCTGTTTTACTTTTGGAATACAAATGTTGGTTCGTGGGTCACGCACGTGTGTTTTAGCTGATATTCTTTTCTTTCTCCTTCTGTGTTACTTTCAGCGATTCACCTTTGCCGGTCTCCTCTCGTGTCTGCTTTGTTAAGTTCCATGACCCGGACTCAGCAGTTGTGGCACAGCATCTGACAAACACTGTATTCGTTGACAGAGCTTTGATAGTCGTACCATATGCAGAAGGTTTGTGCTTTGTTTAACTACCTATCTGGGCATCCTTAGATGACCATCTACCTCAGTATAGCTGTAGAGAGAGCATTAGTAGCATGTTAAAATCTAAGCTATTAACATTCTGAAACCCTTGTTATACTGCAGCCCAAGATTTTTACTTGCAGATTGAATTCTAAAAATTAGCCATAAGGTCTATTTTTTTATAAAGCATTTTACCTTTTTTGCTTTCTTTTTTAAACATTTCTAAGTGATTAAAACTGTCCCTAATTATAACTCCCCAAGAATATATACTTAGTTAATTTAATGTTGAGTTTCATGAAAAAGTCCTGAGGGTGAACGGCTCACTCCATGTATGCACTTAAACAGCCACCTTCCAGCCAGTGCATGATGTTATTTCTGTTTTAAATAAATGACTAGCTTAGTTTTATTTTCTTAATGCTTCCTTATAGTGATAACTTAAAAACAAACAAAAAAAAGTCCCACATTAAATTCCAGTATACCAAGGGTTGCAACAATTTTGGTTTTTGTGAAAGTTCAAGATTTCTTATAGCTTAGGTGCCAGATGGGCACTGGGTGTTTGTTTTTATGCCAGATTTTCTTGTTCATTCTTGCTATATTTTCTAGAATCTCTGAATAATAAATTCTTCTCTCTGTTATTTGTGTGTGTGATTTTTATAGTGGAGAAGGCAAATGCAAAACCCTTCCAGATGACTGAAAAACAGTGGGTCCTCTGCAGCTACAGGGGATTCTAGACATTAACTAAAGGCCAGCAAGCACTCCAGTCCCCCAAGTGTTTTCCTGGTGTAACCATTTGTTAACTACATTTTCTCTCTTTTTACATTTTAGGCTGTTAAAGTATTTTGACAGAAAAAAATGAGCAGGTTTTTTGGATCTAAAAAAGCCACTGTGACAAGACAGCACTATTTTAATGCCATTTTGTAAAATTTTCTAAGGCATATTTTATAATTAATTAGTTTGTTCCCAATGTACTGCTACTTGATTTGCTTTTAGGTAACTGTAAATTTTGATCAAAGAAATCACTGAAATATAAAATTACTGGATTATAAGTTAATTATTTAATATTGCTGACCAGGATTGGATTGCTTTCCCCTTTTCTTAATAAAAACTGGTCAGTGGAAGCAGATCTTGATATTGTTGCTTTTAGGTGCTATCTTAGATCTTTGAATATAAATGTGAACATCTACACCATACCTTGTAAAAGTTGTGAAATGTTTAATCCTTAAAACTTAGAGAAATTGCCTCTGTTTTTCTAAAGAAATTAACTTAAATTTATAGGTGGGGTAAGACATGCTATGTATTAATAGTACATCTCCATGATACTAAAGCATATGAGCCTGGTTTAAAGTTTTAAAATAGGTAGATAAATAAATTTTGAATCAGTCTGTTTTGGTTAAGCAATTTCTTTTATGTTAGTGTACCTCTTGTAGGGTAAGACTTAACATCAACAGAAGATTTACAGAATTCAAATTCAGGATGAGTAAAATATAGACGATAGGTCTCAGAACAAGGGTCAAACAAATCATGTGAGTAATGTCTAAAACATCTTAGTTAGCTCTAAATTTAAAGAAATTTTATTGGCTAATTATTATAGTTCCCAAGCCCTTAACATAATACAGTATATCATACAACTGGCTTTCTAAATATTTTTAGACCACAGTAATTATTCTAGACCTGTTTCTGAAAGCGAAGTATTTGGAAGTATGTAGTATGTAGAAGTAGAGAAACATTTAGGTTAGAAATCTATTCATGCTGAATTTAATTCTGGTATGATATGCTGTATTAATGTTAACCGCTTCTAAATAACTTGATGTACTCAATCCTTTAGTCACCATTAACTGGATTTAGCTCTTACGCCTTGGTTTGGCTCTTGATCAGTGTTTAGAAAAATAGACACAAAGTCTATGGTAAGGAATAGTCTTAATTGGTAAAACTAAGCTGGATGTAGAAGGAACTCTTAAGAGTAATGGATTTGGGGATTATTTAGGTTCCTTGGTTAATGTTTGTTTCTTTTGTCTGTTTCTTTTTCTTTCATTTCTACACATTCATGCAGTATTTCATGGTTCTATCAAAGCAGCAGTAAAAAAAATACTCTTGACGCATGAAAATTAACTGGTGAGGGGCCTCATTGCTATTTATAAATTGTAGTTTTATTTTTAAATAGTCTTTTTTAATCAGAGGATCAGATGCATGACTTTTTTTTAATGGATGCAGATCTTCTATCAGGTGTCGCACAGATAAATACAAGAGGATTTTAGTTTGCCAGAAATGTTGCCAATGTGCTAATTTGAGTAAGATGTTGATACTTAATATATCCTCTTGAGACATAATTTTGCATGCAAAATTATCCCATAATCTTTGTAGATTTGTTGATATTGATGCATTAATGCCCTATATCTAAATGATCTTCTCCCCCCCCTTCCCCTCCATAACTCTTGGTATCTAAATTGATGACAGCTCTGACACAAGCAAGATAACAGTGCTGTGTAGTAGACATTTGTTTATATTATCGGCACTTCTCAGTATAGGTGGAAGGAACCATTACCTTTATTTAACAGTGGTTTTTCTTTTTTGTTGTTGTGTTTTACAGTTCTTTTCCCTGGTTCAGCCTGAACTATATACCAGGCCCTGCTGAAAATACCACCCAACAGTTTTCTTCTGCAGCTTATCCAGTTTCTCTTAAGTGCCCTGTACATATTGTATGTTTTATGATGAGATGCAGTTTCTTAATATGTATTACAGAAATACTACTGGTATTTGAAAATAATGTAGTTTAATTGTATTATTGAACTCTCATTTTGGGGGCTTGGGCACATTAACAGATTAATCCATCTGTATAGGGCTTTTGCTGTTGGATAGAATTTAAATTGTCTACTTAAATATTTGTCTTAGGACCCTTAGATTTTATCTGAATACACAGATTAGGCTTTAAAAACAGATATATATGTAATTTTTGACTTAAGGAGTTTGGCTAAGTTAGCTTTTGAACTGACACTATATAGCAACCTTTTTGGTATAATTAGCATGGCACATGTTGGAACATAAAGCCTTTTACTGTACAGGTAAGGAATGTGCCATGTTGTTTTACCTATTCTCTCTCTCTCTCATTGTCACACACACATCCCGTGTGTATTCAGAGACCTTCAGAAACATTCATGTTCATTTTCATGAGTCAGCAAAAGCCCTACGCTTGATTCCAACAGAATATTGCCTTTACATACTTTCTTCTCTTAATTTTTACAAAATTTGTATGGTAGGTGTAAAAGAAAATCATAGTAACTGTACCATATTATTAACCCCTAAATCAAACTTTTTTTGTCTTGTGTATCTTGATTTTTCTGTGTGCTTTATAGTGAAGCAGCCGACACGAGTCGTTGTTCATAAAACAGCTTTTGAAAGTTGAGAGCACACCCCTGGAGAACCGACTGTGCTTGCTTACGTTTGGTTCATGACTTAAAAATCGAGTACAGGTGATGAAATCTTGGCAGTGTTAACAAAAAAGTAGTGTGTATTGTGCTATTTTTTTTTACTCTAGAAACTTAACCATTTGTAGAGAAAAAGGAAACAAATTTTCACACATTGAAGTTTCATTCTGACATAAGTTAATGATAAATAATCATAGAAATCAAGCTTTATATTTTAGCGAACATAAGTACTTTCAACAAACTCAGGTGGTGTATCAGGGAGACATTTTCTGGGTGTTTTTGTGTGTTTTCTGTCTTACAAAAAGAATGCTTTCTAATGCAGGCATGTTTCTCTGCAGGAGTTATTCCTGATGAGACTAAGGCTTTGTCTCTGTTGGCACCAGCTAATGCGGTGGCAGGCCTTCTGCCTGGAGGTGGACTCCTGCCCACTCCCAACCCACTTACTCAGGTACTAGTTCTGTTGACTTCTTAGAGCATGATAGGAACACGGATTTGTGGATAAAGCTACCCATATTTGAGTTTTTTGAGTATGAGTATGATTGTAGTTCGTAGAGTAATATCGAGTGTGCCCGGTATTGTAAAAGGTTGTACACATGTTAATCGTAAATATTGCCCAGAATCTCTGAGGAGTTTGCATTTTAAGAATATTCTGAAATCATAAAATATGTCATTTTTGCCGTTGGTTCTCATAAGTAATTGTGGAAGAATCTCTTCAGGAATAATAACAGTTCTATGAACACACTTTTTAAAATATGTTCATTTGGACCAGGAAAGAAAATTAAGCTGAAGTTCAGACTTAAGAACAATTTTCTTTCTTTCCTTTGATCATTTGCTGTTATTGGGGGCTTGAGGGAAGTGAAAATAAAGATGGATTCCGTGTGTGTGTGCACGCACGCATGCGTACTCACACGTGTGTTGTGGTGTAGTGGGTGGGGAAAGATGGATTCTTTTGGAGTTTTGTGGGGTTTCTTTTTGTTTGTTTGTTTTGTTTCTTGAGACAGAGTCTCATTTTGTTACTTAAGCTGGAGTGCAGCGGCACTATCATAGCTCACTGCCACCCCACCCAACTGATGGGTTCAAGTGATCCTTTTGCCCCAGCCTCCTGATTAGCTGGGCTATAGATGCACATCTCTGTGCCTGGCTTTTTATGTTTGTTTGTTTGGGGGGTGGGGGTTTGGTGGTAGTTGTTTGGTAGATTCAAGTTCTCACTGTGTGGATTAGGCAGTTCTTGAACTCCTGGTCTCAAGCAGTCCTCATTGGCCTCCCAAAGTGCTGGGGTTGCCACCATACCCACCACCCAGAGGTTTCTTGGTGGGGATGTTTGATACAGGGAATGTGAAATAATCTTGATTTTAGGGGGAAAATACTCTGTAATGAATAAAAAATGGGGCCATTATATAAAGCAAGGTTTGACAAACTGCAGCCCTTGGGCCAGGCCCCTGTTTTTATTAATAAATTTTTATTAGAACATAACCATTTGCTTATGCATTGTCTGTGCTTTTGCACTACAGTGACAGTAGTTGTATAAAGTTGAATAAAGTTAGCAGCAGAGACCACATAGCCTGCAGCAAATTACTATCTGACCCTTGGTATAAGGAACTGAAATACAGTTTTAAATAAATTTGCTATTTCACAGATTGGCGCTGTTCCATTGGCTGCTTTGGGGGCTCCCACTCTTGATCCTGCCCTTGCTGCACTTGGGCTTCCAGGAGCAAATTTGAACTCTCAGGTACAACTTACCACTCTGGACCTTGGGATCCCATTTTTATAGAAAATCTGTTCTATTATCTGTTAGTTTGCATTTCAAGAGCAGTTGATAGTGACATTGTTGTAATTTTTTTCTTCTGTAGACTTATTAAAAACTGATTTAAATGGTTGCTGAATTAGTATGTCCCTTTGTCCACAAGAATTTCTTATTTTATATAGTTAAAAATAGAATAGGTTCACAGGATGCCAACACTTCTTCGTTATGTCATGGTGTTAAGAGTCAGTAGACACGAAAAGATGAAAATGTGGATTCATAATTTGTTTTTCTAGTATGGAAATGTTTTCTTTCACTGTAATTTGGCTAAACTCTTTTTTGAAGCCTTTGTGGAGATATTTTTGTATTATATGAAGCAGTTTTGATTTTTATTCTACAAGTTTCTTTAAAATGTTACTTTCCCTCAGAAAAGTCTTTAAATAGACCAGAAAGTTCAGCCTCATAATCTTCTGGTAACTTGCTAAACTTCTCCATCCAATACTGTAGCCACTAATGTCGCCTTTTTTTTTTGCAGTCTCTTGCCGCAGATCAGTTGCTGAAGCTTATGAGTACTGTTGATCCCAAGTAAGGATTTTTGTTTCTGTTGGTGATGTGTGTGAATGTCTAAGAAACAGTTATTTTTTTGATAGTTAACATGAAAGTTTTTTTTCTCAAGAAAAGCAATATATATTATTCTCTAGGAAAAAGATGAAAAATCCTTTCCGGAATTAAGCCTATCTAAAAAGGGTTTTGTTTTAGTGTAATTGAGTCTTCTCATAATAATTGCGAGTGTCTTGTAACAGGTGAGAGCAAAAGAGCTAACCAGAAGAGACCTCAGTTTGAATATCAAGAGACTGAGGGTAATAAATAAACCTGAGTTATAGGGGGCAGAGCTCAGGGAATCACTGTCCTGAAGCAAAGATGTATATGTGTTCCATAATTAAGAGCCAGCATCTTCCAGGACTTTTGATAAACATTCTTCATGCTATAACTGAAAGTGTTTCCTACTGGATTTCTTGATACATTAAATTTGAACTTTTTATACGTTTTCTCCTAAACTTAGTGAAAATAACTATTAAAGGGAGAACGTGGGGGAGAGAGGACAGTATCATTTGACTTAGTAGTCCTTTTTCTTAAAAATTCTCTTACAGTTAAAATTGAAACATGAACTCCCCCTCTTAACTTAGAAACTAAAATAGCACCAATACTATTAAAGTTCCCTGAATACCCATTCTTTATTACATTCCCCATTCCCCACAGACAGCTGCTGTATTAAACTTTAGAGTCTAGGATTAGTCTCTTATATATGTAAACTCTTAAGGGGCCTCTTTGGCCTTTTAGCTCAGGATTTCATGTGTGGTCGTGACCCATTGTCCTATGCCTCAATTTCTCCCCACGAACAAAATATATTTGTTTATAAAAAGTTAATGGATATTCAGCAGAATTTAGATGTTTTTCTCAGATACCTCTGAGTGATTGAAGCACAGGTGCTCGTTGTAAAGATTTAGAGCAAAGCTCTACTGTATATTGTTTACTGAAGTGATCATGGAATCCTTCCCTCTTTTTGAAGGGTTATTTTACTAAAATGACAGTACATGAAATATTTATATATTTTATTTGAAATACCGATGTGTATTTTGAAATATTTCAAATGTAAACTTTTGGTTCTCTTTCAGGTTGAATCATGTAGCTGCTGGTCTTGTTTCACCGAGTCTGAAATCAGACACCTCTAGTAAAGAAATAGAGGAAGCCATGAAAAGAGTACGAGAAGCACAGTCCCTCATTTCTGCTGCTATAGAGCCAGGTAACACGTGTCTACACACTGTAGACCACATAATTCTTAGCAAGAGTTCTTACGGCATAAGTGTGGACGTGTGTTGGGTAACATGCTTGTCATCCTTTACTTCTCAAACTTTTGGTAAAATAAAAAATTATATAGTAGTGTGCCGCCCAGAAATGTTTAGAACTGTCTGGACACACGCCTGGTTGTCACAGTGGTACCAACTGCATCTTGTGCATAGAGGACCACAGGGGTATTCCTAGATGTTTCCTAAGATGAACAGGACAGCCTTCCACAAGGATTGATTCAGTCCAAAATACTGGTAGTACCTGAGATTATCTAAAACTTAATGTGGTATTTTGTGTTTTTAATCCTTTGTCTAGATTGGGACAGCATAATTTTTTAAGTTTTTTAATCTGAAAAACCTAGTGAAAATGGTTTTTGTTTGTGTCATTTGTGTAAAGAAAATCAGAGGTGTTATTCTTTTTCTTTTTTTTTTTTTTTTTGAGACAGAGTCTCACTTTATTACCCTTGGTAGAGTGCTGTGGTGTCACAGCTCACAGCAACCTCCATCTCCTGGGCTGAGGCAATTCTCTTGTGTCAACCTCCCAAGTAGTTGGGACTACAGGCACCTTTTATTGCAGTTTGGCCGGGGTGGAGTTTGAACCCACCACCCTTGGTACATGGGGGCCGACACCTTACGCACTGAGCCACGGATGCTGCCCGGATGTGTTAGTCTTTGTAGATTGTGTTTTTGAGACCAGTGAATGGATATCTTATTAATCTACCTACATATGTTTAGGTCTATGTCCCTGGATTTTTTTCCCCCTATTAAACAATTTCTTGTTCACTTTTTACTCTTATTTTTTAATAAATGGAAGTGTATTTGAGTACGGTGAACACTGTTCTAGTGATGGGCATAGTAGAAGCCCTAACTCAAACATTATAAAAGGGATTCATGGAACAAATATTTTGAAATTGTAAAAACAAAATAATAATTTTAAAAAATTGTTAAAATGTGTGCTAAGCTAAGTAAATAAGTGAAAATGTTTATAATGTGCATAGTATTAGAGAAATCGTATTTTTAAAGTATAGTGCTTGATAAACTGATACCAAATGTTTTATGTCATTTTATCAAAAAATGTCAATAGTTGCAGGCACTGTGTAATAAGCAGCAAGAGCTTTTAGATACAAAGCTAACACCCACCATGCTCTAGTTGGGGGCGTCCAACCTTTTTTCATTTCTGTTGCACATTGGTAGAGCCCATGGGAGTTGTCTTGTCCACACAGAGAGGCTGCGCGTACCTCTCATGATTCTGACAACACAGATAAGCAAGAAGTGTCCTCACGAGATGAGAGTGCTGTAGGTTGGATACCTGTAATTGTTTTCTGTTTTCACTGAAAACTCATATGACTGGAATGACTGAAAGTTGTTTCTTTATGAATTGATGTTTTTCCCCTGAGATTTAGTGAATTTATTATTTATAATGACATTCACAATAAATTTAATCCTGTTAATGAAATGACCCAAATGTGAACCATAGAGGAGCTTGATCTCACTTTGATGATAGTCCATGTGTTTAAATGGACTTAAACAAATAAATAAACGGACTTAGAAATAAAGTCCAGGCTTTATTTCTCCCATTAGTTTCTCAGTTAAAAGAATTTATGTGTTATTTAAAAGCTAGGAAATAAAATACTTGAGTTCTGGGCTTGTCTCCCTCCCATACTTACACAACTGAAAATGGGTGGGTAGGAAGAGTGATGGGTTGGGTTATTAAAATCTAATTCTGTCTCAGAAGTAAGAATGGAAACAGTGAACACGTCATGACTTCTGGATCTGGGAGCAGACACACGCGCGTGTGTTTATTTAGCAAAGGGGCATGAAGTTAAATGGCAAAGGAAGAGTTGGGTCTGTCTTTGAACTCCGAGAATGAATATGTGCACATGAGCACAGCAAGGAACGTTGTGCTGGACCAAGAGCTTGAAACGGTCGGCCCTTTTCATAGATTGCTTTTGACAGTGAACACTGCACAGCTCCCAGTCTGACAAGTGAGGTAGTCAGAGGAAAATTAATCAGAGAATTTAAGTCTAACGTGGATCTACAAAAAAACTTGAATAATTTGTAATTTGCTTTACTTTATTCAGTTTCAACATTCTGATTCTGAAATGTTTACTTATAATATTTAAGGATGTATGTAAAAGCCAAAGTTAAGATGATAAATTTTTAGAACAACTTCTGAATGGGAATAATCATTCTGTTTGATTTCTAAGCACAAGCTTTTTTTTTTTTTTTAAATTTTAAATCTAGATAAGAAAGAAGAAAAAAGAAGACATTCAAGATCAAGATCACGTTCTAGGAGGAGGAGGACTCCCTCATCTTCTAGACACAGGTTAGACAGATTTTTTTGATAGCCAGTTTTACTTTAGATGGAGGTCAGTTCTGACACCTCTGTCTTAGACTCACCAGCCCCTGCTTAAAGTGTAAAGTGTGTTCTACTGACCGCTGCCGTCTAATGAGTGTTCACACCTCTGTAAAGTGGTGTTTCTGGGAAGGTAAAGAATAGATAGATGGTTTATTCTTTAAAACCCACAAAAAGTTTAAAAGGAAAGCACTAAGACTTGAGCACCAGAATGAGTAAATACTACAGAAAGAACACTGGATTTGAAACTTTGACGTGATTCTAAATCTGACTTTTTCACTAGACTACTGAGACTATAAGATTGGCATGTTTGTGTACCCCTCAGATTACCCATCTAGTGCATGAATTATCTTGAATGATAACTTGCTGTTATTTCTGAGAGTGTTCCTGTTATGTTAGTACTGTTTAAACTAACAGAGGATGTCATTCTTTTACTTGGCCTGGAATAAGACTGTTCTCTTTTCCATATGATGTCATTTTATGAATATAAAGAGGTTCTCTCTAGACCACTGGCTCTCAAACTTGCTGATCTTAGAATGCTTTTACACTTGTAAAAAATTGTTTGCTTCTGTTGTGCATATATGAAAATTGGAATGATACAGAGAAAATTAGCGTGGCCCCTGTGTAAGGATGACTTGCAGATTTGTGAGATCTTCTGTATTACTATAAATATGTGTGAGAACCTCAAAGAGCTTCTGCTTATGTGGCCTGTATCTGTCAGTGTTGGCTGTGTGAAAAATTAAAACTGTTGAAGTAACAATAGTAAAGCCATTCATGTTAACATAGCTCTGAAACAAGCCTTTTTCAAAAAATGTTTGGTGAGGAAAGTAGCTTTTTTTAACTTATTTGCAGATTTCTTTGACAGCTCAGTGGAAGGCAGCAGGATTCTGCATACACCTTACTGCACTGTAATTTGATTACTGTACTTTGAAAGTCTGACTTCATACAAATACATACTTAGAAAAGAAAAGGTAAATTTATAGTCACTTCAGGTAAACATGATCAGTATTCTTTGATATAATGCCAAAATTTGATTTGTATTTGTTATCCAGTATCAAAAAGTGAATTATAAGAATATCATCTCATACCTCAGGTGTTAAGATGCTATCAACTTCACGGTGGTGGATTCAAGTTTTCCAAAATTCTCTTGAAAGCTCAAACGTTACCACCGCCAACTAATTCATTTGTTTTTCTTAAATTAATAGACTTTATTTTTCAAAAGTTTGTCTGCCAGATGCTGAAGTCTGAGTACCCAGCGTTTGTTGGTTCTTGAAGGTGATGTGTCAGGGAGAGGGAGCTAGCTAGTTCCTCCTTCTGACTCACTGTGCGCTGTCTCCCTTCACATATACTTTCTACTCTAATAGGCATCTAAAGTGATTTTTGCATACTTCCCATTCCATCAAGAACCTACTCAAGTGACTAGATTTAATTCATCTTCTGTTTTAATAATACTGAAGGGACCAGATTTTAAAAATCAACTTTGCTTTTTCAGAGACATCTTTAAGTGAAAGTGGCATTTCTGTTTCTATTACTCTTGGCCACAGGTGCAGACCTGTGTGCCAGTGTGTAGTGCAGTGAGTGTGCCAGGCATTGAGCGGCCACCACCCGGTTTGTGCTGAGGCATCGCCAGCACACCCACCATTGCTTTTATATCATTAGTACAAATGTCAGCACAGTGAAAAAAAATAATATTTTATTATCTTGAAAATAATTTTGACCCTATGGATTCCATGAAAGAGTCTCAGGCCGTCTAGAGTTTCAGAAACCTCAACTTGAAAACCGTTGTGCTTGAGTTTATCACCAACTATTTCAACCATTTTTCATTTTTTCTTGATTTCTAAACTCTGTCTGGTTGGCCTGATTGTATTCTAGTTGGTTCCAACATTGAGAACTACGCTGCTCTAGTTGTGGTGAGTTATTTCTGCTGGATTCAGCTCCCCTTCGCGCCCTCCTTCCACTTGATTCTTGACTCCTTGTTTGCTGATAGCCTTCACCCCTGGGTCCGTTGTTTCTCAAATTTAGTTCTGTCAGTTGTCTTTCTTCTCTTAGTATCTTTTACACTATGGTTTTTACCAAGGGTTAGACAAATCATTTCTCCCATTACCGGGATTCTTGAGAGAACAGTGGAGTAGGAGGCTGCCCTGTGATAATGAAAGCAGTGCTGTGCAGTCTTCACAGTGGCCGGCTGCTCTTCAGGCAGCCTGTGTATACGCTTGTTCTTTCTCAGAGATAATCCCTTTCTCTTCATTTTTGTTGTCATTATCTTACTCTAGTGTCATTGTCTTAGTTTAAGTCATTTCTTGGGTTGGTTATTCTAGGGTTGTCCCATATGTTATGTCTTTTATTCTCTGTCCCCCACCTTGTCTCCCAGCCTGTCTGTTCTTAGAGATGTCTTTGAAAAAGCCCAACTGTGGGTCATGTCAGCTCTCTTGAATCTTGACAAGTTCCCTTAAAAATGACATTCAGGGTTCTTCACTCTTTAGTCTCCTTTATCTTTGCAGGACCACTTGCCCCAACAGACATTGTTGCTGTGTCTGCGTGTTTCTTGCTGCTTCATACTTTTTCCATGTCTTCATCTCCACCTAAGGAACTCCTTTTCCTTTGTTCAAGGTACTAAGTTTTTCTCCCCTGATAGATTTTCCCTAATATACTAAATCTTACTAGGCTTCTCAGATTTTAATAAGAATTTCTAAAAAAAAAGAAAACAAAGAGGATTTCTAGCTGGGTGTGGTGGCTCACGCCTGTAATCCTAGCACTCTGGGAGGCCGAGGCAGGTAGAGTGCTTGAGTTCAGAAGTTCTAGACCAGCCTGAGCAAGAGTGAGACATCATCTCTACTAAAAATAGTAGAACTGAGGCAAGAGACTCAATTGAGCCCAAGTTGGAGGTTGCTGTGAACTGTGACACCGGGCACTCTACCCAGGGCGATAGCTTGAGACTTGGTCTTAAAAGAAAGAAAGAAAAAGGAAAGAAAGAATTCCTTACTATGACCAGTGAAAACTGGAAATAAAATATTTAATCCCTGAATTGAGACACTTGTATCATAACAGGGATAATTAGGGTGTATCTTCAGCATCTCAGTGTATAAGATGACCGTAACATTTAGTAACCTTTCTTACTTTGCTAGATAATATACTAATCTCTATTTGATGATTGTTGAAAAGTCATATAAGCTATTATGTGTAGTAAAGTGATTCTGCCCTACATTGCCCTGGAACAACTACATTAGGACCTCATGGCCAGTAGATTGATGGTGGTGCCTCTGCCTGTTTTTTAAAAACTACTATTAATCTACACAGCTATGATTTAAAAAAAGAAAAAAACTACTATTAATCCCTTTGTTTAGTAAGAAACCTGTATGAATACTGTTGTGATTTATTTTCTCCATCTCTACTTTTCCTGTATTTATTTTATCTTTTTGTTTCTACATTTATTTCTATTGAAGTAGGAAAAACGTATGACTTGTTAGTTGAAAATTTTAACATACATTCCTCTTCAAGCCAAAATCCTCAGAAGATGAGTAATAGTTAATTCTAGTAACATCAGTTTTTGTTTTCCAGAATGTTTTAATCTCTTTAAGAAGAAAGTGGTGAGGCTGATACTTTATAGACTTGTTATTTAATTCAGAGAATATTTTTAGTGCCTTTTATTTAAGTTATGCATTGTAGTAATTGCTCAATTTCTTGTCTTTGTGAATATGCAGAAAGGTAGATAAGAATTCCATTATTCTTAGGCTATTGAGATGTTATTGCAAGGGATGTAAAGTAAGTAGTTTGAAATATAAAAATCTTTTGAGGTTAGGCACAACTGATGGGTTTAAGGTGATTGTTCTAGAGAATAATGGCAACAGAAGCTATCTCCGCACAGCAGTAAGAGGAAAGAAGGGATTTAATAATGTATTAATAATTAATGTATTATTAGGGCACCATTGCTCAGTGGTTAGAACTCCAGCCACATACACCAGGGCTGGTGGGTTCAAATCCAGCCCGGGCCTGCTAAACAAACCAAAAAATAGCCGGGCATTGTGGTGGACGCCTCTATTCCCAGCTACTAGGGAGGCTAAGGGAAGAGAATTGCTTGTGTCCAGGAGTTTAAGGTCATTGTGACCTGTGACACCGCAGCATTCTACTGAGGGTGACAAAAATGAGACTCTGTCTCCAAAAAAAAAAGTGAGAAACTCTGTTAAGTGTTAATAAAGGTATTACTAATTTCTAAGGTATCAAAGATATTTACTGTATGGATTGAATAATGAAAGCAACCAGAAAGGAATTATCCCCACTTAATAGGTAGTTAGTCCATATGTCTATCTGATATTTAGCTGAGTATTCACACAGTGTTTTTACATTTCTATACATGTCCTGGCTTCCTTTTACGTTATTAGGCGGTCAAGGAGCAGATCGAGGAGGCGGTCACATTCTAAGTCACGGAGTAGGCGACGATCCAAAAGTCCAAGGCGGAGAAGATCGCATTCCAGGGAGAGAGGTAGAAGGTCAAGGAGCACATCAAAAACAAGGTAGAAAAGACTGTTAACATTGGGTGAGAAGACAAGTGTCAGAGTTCCCAAGACCCCAAACACCATGCTACTAAGTGACAGAAGAGGTGGTCGGGTTTGGGAAGCAGAGACAGGGCCAGACGGGAAGAAACTGTAGAATTTGAGGGGACTAACATTTATTTTTCTGGTGCTTTCTTGTAAACTGGAACTTTAACTTCTAGCTACGTAGAATTTCCTAGTAAAAATTCTTACCTATCCTACTACCTTTTTTTGTTTTCTACTTTCCATTGGACCACTGCCAAGGATTCAGTGCTACCAGCCGTTCCTTGCGGTATACCAAAGTAAGGCAAGATAGCTGTGCCTCCTCATCTCTGTATATCTCATTATCAGTGACTTGGAAACATCCGATAAGGATTGCTGTACACCCTGAGCCATACTGGAGTTTCTCTAATCCTGTGATTTGGGACCAGTCAAGAGTTAAAGTGAGGATTTATGAAAAAAGAAACCCGTTAACACTTTATTTCCACTTAAACATACATTCAGTAACCAGTCTTCTCATATGGAGCCGAACCCTTTTAAACTGTATGCCCCAATGATTTATATTTGTCAGATACATACATTTTCACAGCGCTTAATTTTTTTATCAACTGTTCTTTGTCTTTTTCAAAAATAGGTACCTTAATTTTCTAGAAGCAGCCCTATGTTTTGTATTATTTTATCTGTTCATGTATTTAAATAATGTAATTAAAATAAGTACAACTGGGAATCCAACAAAATTTATTCTTGGTAAGCATATAAACTCAACTGATGGGAACAGGGAGCTGGGTTGGCTGTGCTGTCAGTGTTTAGGCTGTAATGGACTTCTCATCATGTTACACAGTGAGCTGTCTGTTAATCCATGCCTGCTTAATGGAGCAATTATTCAAAAAGGAATTCAGTATTCCTTCCTCCATGGACCTTGTGGTTACTAAGGGAGGAGTGGTGAATGTAATTGCGGGGGAGGGGGGTTTTAAATGATGGTTGCTACTTGTTAACGTTGGAGGAGGTTTAATTAAGATGTGACTCAAGTATTAAGTTCTGATATATTTGACTAGACTCTGGGGGACATGGTGTTAGGTAGAAAATGCTGTTTCTTGAAATAGTAGTTTCATGTAGGTGGGCTAGGAAGATAAGAGCTCAGATTTGAAAGAGATCATAAAAGGCTTTGTTCACCGTATATTTGCACTTGATGCAGGAGACAACTAGAATGGGTTGAAAAATGATGAATATGGAATTAATATATTCAGGTTTGTATATTAAAAGATTTTTGAGAGAGAGTGTGGACTCAACTTAGGAAAGGAATGACCAGAACCCATTAGGAGACAATTGTAATCTAAAAACAAGATGATAAAAACTTTAATGAAGAGAGTGGCTAACTGATGGAGCAGGATGAACAGAGAAGGGAAGGAATAAAATAGGGTGGAAAGATTAGCTCAGACCAATAAAAGGAACACTTAGACCATAAAGTTACGGAGCAGTTAAGGTGAGGTGTGTGTATTCATGGGACTCTGATTGAACACATGGAGGCTGGTGCTCCACCCTTTGCTCAGGGTCTTTGGAAGAATGGTAATCTTGGGGGAAAATACTGTGATGAATAGAATAAAATCTTAAGAATCTGTGAAAAGATTTTGATTTTAGGTATGCCTGTAGTACCAGTCCATTACGATAGGATGTTTCTCTAGTAAGTACTGAATGGCTAAGAGTGTGAAGTAGCAGAAGCAGCAGCTTGACTTGATCCCTAGGGAAGGTTAACACAGGATATGTGCTTCGGAAGAACAATGTTGGTGTCACGGGGGTTAGCTCTGCTAGGAGAGGTAGGTTGGGGAAGTGGCGGTCATCTGAGAGAAAAGAAGGGTTGAAGAGCCTGAAGACAGTGACTAAGCCTGTGGTGTTGACCACCAAAACATACCAAGAAACTGGCCGGCACCCTGATTACTTTCTCATCTCATAGTCTGTGCCAGGGGAGATAAGTTTTACATATGAAGCACCAGGAGAATAGGAAAAGGGGATTTTTAAAGGAGTTGCATAACACAGATATGATGAATGAGCTATTATTTTTAAAACAGTTTTGGACAGAATAACATCCATGCTGTGAAGTATGGGATTAGATCTGATTATACTTCTGTTTTTATTTGTAACACTGTATGAATTGGCATTAGCTGAGCCTTCTAGTGCATTAATAAGTTGTGTTCATTTGTTAGAGACAAAAAGAAAGAAGACAAGGAAAAGAAACGTTCCAAAACACCCCCAAAAAGTTACAGCACAGCCAGACGCTCTAGGAGTGCAAGCAGGTAAGATAGCTTCATGAAATCTCAGGACTTTTTTTGTTTTTAACTCAATAGGTGAAATGTTTTCTAGAACATAGATAAGTTTTTCCGTTTTGAAAAAGTTAAGCTTTGCCATTTCTGAAAGCTTTTGAAAAGACAGTTTGTGAACTGCGACTTTAGGTTTCTCTTTTTTTACTTATTTTAAGGTGTACAGTATATTTGCTATAACACAAAATTCAACAAAGGTTAGTTTCTCTGTCTTAACATTTTTTTAACTAAATTTTTCTCCCCTTATAATGGGTCATTGATAAATTAATGAGAATCTACGTAAGTTCACCAGAAGGCTCATGCCATGTTAAAAAAAAAAATCAACTCAAAATGAATGAAAGACCTAGATATAAGTGCTAAAGCTATAAAACTCTTAAGAGAAAACAGAAGTAAATCTTGTATGATCTTAAATTTGACAGTGGTTTCTTAGATAAAACACCAAAAGCATAAGCCACAGAGGAGAGAAGTTAAACCAGAGATCACCCATATTAAAAACTTAAAATTCAAAGGATACTGTCAAGAAAGTAAAAACCTACAATGCTAGAAAATATTTGCAAATTATATATCCAATAAGGCAAGGCCTTTCTGGTACCAGGGACCAGTTTCATGGCAGACAATTTTTGCACAGATTGGGGTTGGGGGTGGAACCCCCAGTGCTTTAGGATGATTCCAGCACATTACATCACATCAGGCCATCAAGCTCATAAGGAGCCGTCAACTTGAATCCCTCAGATGAGCAGTTTACAGTAAGGTTACTGCTTGTATAAGAAGCTGATGCTGCCATGTATCTGACAGGAGCAGGGCTTGGAAAGTGACGCAGCCCCTGGGGAGCAGCCTTAGATGGTGCATAGCCAGCTCCCTCTAGCCCAGCTGTTCTCAACCTGTGGGTTGCCACCCCTTTGGGGGTCTCGTGCATATCAGATATTTACATTATAATTCATAACAGTAGCAAAATTACAGTTAATGAAGTAGCAACGAAAATAATTCTATGGTTAGGAGTCACCACAACATGAGACCCTGTATTAAAGGGTCACAGCATTAGGGAGGTTGAGAACCACTGCTCTTACCCTTCTGCTCACCTCCTGTTGCACAGCCCAGTTTCTCATATGCCACAGGCGGGTACTGTCCACGGCCTGGAGTTGGGGACTGTAGTGATAGGGACTTAATATCTTAGAGCAGGCATCCTCAAACTACGGCCCGCCTAGGACATTTATCTGGCCCACCAGGTGTTTTTGCCGCCGCTGCCTGTCCTGCTTAGCAGCCGACTCATCCCAGGGCCCACAGTCTGACCCTCCAATGGTCTGAGGGACGGTGAACTGGCCCCCTGTTTAAAAAGTTTAAGGAATCCTGATCTAGACAGAACTCTTACAACTCCATAGTAGAAAGGCAAGTAATCCAATTAAAAAATGGCAAAGACTCTATAGGCATTTCTCCAAAAAAAGTAAGCAAATGTTCAATAGGTATATGAAAAGATGTTCAGCAGTTATCTGGGCGTTGTGGTGGGTCCCTGGAGTCCCAGCTACTTGGGAGGTTGAGGCAAGAAAATTGCTTAAGCCTAAGAGTTTGGGGTTGCTGTGAGCTGTGAAGGCACAGCACTCTACCCAGGGCGACATAGTGAGACTCTCAAAAAAAGAAAGAAAAGATGTTCAGAATTATTAGTCACCAAGGAAATACAAATCAAAATCACAGTGAGATAGGACTTCACCCCCATTAGGATGGTTATAATGTAAAAGATGAAAGGTGTTGGTGAGGTTTTAGAGAAGTGAGAACTCTGTGCATTGCTGGGGTGAATAGAAACTAGTCCAGCTGCTTTGGAAAACAATCTGGCAATTTCCAACAGTGTCGAACATCAAGTTTTTTGACCCAGCAATTTTACTCCTGGAAATTTTACCCAAGAAAATGAAAAACGCATGTCCATATAGAATCTTGAATATGAACATTATAGCATTATTTGTAATACCCCAAAAGTTAGACCATATGTTTATTAACTAGCAAATGGCTAAACAAGATCATATGGCCATAAAATGAAATAGTATTCAGCAATAAAAATGATACATGGTGGGCAGCGCCTGTGGCTAAAAGGAGTAAGGCTCCGGCCCCATATACTGGAGGTGGTGGGCTCAAACCCAGCCCCGGCCAAAAAACTGAAAAAAAACCAAAACAACAATGATACATGGTTTGGCTGCTGTTTGGATGAACCTTGACAACATTCATGAAAAGCAACATATTGTGTGATTCTATTTATTTGGAATTCCAGAATTGGCAAGTCTATAAAGATAGAAAGTACATTACTAGATTGCCAAGGGACAGGGAGAATTACAGGGATATGGGGTCTCTTTTTAGAGGTGATGAAAATGTTCATATTTTAATTTTTGATTGCTTTGTTTGTGGCTAAGTTGTATAACTCTCATCTTACCAGTCTGATACGTTTTGAGAATCATGAACAGATGAACAGAATTTTTTTTCTGTTGTTCGGGGTTCATTGAGGGTACAAAGAATTAGGTTACACTGGTTGCATTTGTTAGGCAAAGTCCCTCTTGTAAGTTGTGTACAATTGTTATAATCCATGTGAGGGCTGGTATGGTGGCTCACAGCTATAATCCTAGCACTCTGGGAGGTAGGTCAAGGTGGGAGGATCACTTTAATGCAGGAGTTCAAGACCAGTCTAAACAAGAGCAAGATCCTGTCTCTACTAAAAATAGAAAAACAACTGGGCGTTGTGGTCGATGCCCATAGTCCCAGCTACTGAGGAGGCTAAGGCAGGAGGATTGCTTGAGCTCAGGAGTGTGAGGTTGCTTTGAGCTGTGATGCCTCTGCTCTGTAGGGTGGGCAACAGAGTGAGACTCTTGTCTTTAAAAAAAAGGAAAAAGAAAACAATAATCGCTGAAAGCAGGGCCTGTTAGGGGAAAGTTTGTTGTGTTTTAGGAAGTCAGTTTGATTTCTGCATTTCTACTAGTTGTCTGAATTTGGTCTAATGCTTAAAAAGTTAATTTTTGGATTTTATAAGTGTCTGCATTGTGTACCACAACAGTATTGAGTTATCCTGTACCTGTTGTGAACAGTGAATGTTTGAATCTAAAACTGATTTTTTTTTTTTTTTCAATGATAGTTTACTTCCAACTTCAGTCTTTTCAAAAAGAATTGCTGGAGATGAGGGGTTTTCTTGAGAGCAGTAAAAGGAAAGATAGGTACATGGTTTTCACAGGTTTGGTATCTGATGGTTCAGATAGTAGTAGGAAGCAGGTCTTCATCATAAAAGTATTCCAAGGATTCCTAGTGAAGCTCCTTCTGTGTCTGCATTTTTTTAGATCATACTGTATTTTAAAGCCCACTTTGCACATTTGTCATTCTAGAGAAAGACGGCGACGAAGAAGCAGGAGTGGAACGAGATCTCCTAAAAAGCCTCGGTCTCCTAAAAGAAAACTGTCTCGCTCCCCCTCCCCTAGGAGGTAAGTGTTCCAGCCGTTTGGAGCTTTTTATCACTTCTCAACCTTGCCTAAGATCGAGTGTTTGTATTTTTCAGAAATTGTCAGTTGTAAAGCTCTCCTGTGAACGTTCTTAAGAATGTTCTGATGTATTCTCCTTTAAGATTTGAGACTTAAACACTCTAGGATTTCAAAGTTGTCCTATTTATATCTTGTGAACTTGGGTCAGGCTCACTATCTTACTGTCCTTCTAGACATAAAAAGGAGAAGAAGAAAGATAAAGACAAAGAACGGAGTAGAGATGAAAGAGAACGATCAACCAGCAAGAAGAAGAAGAGTAAAGACAAGGAGAAGGACCGGGAGAGGAAATCAGAGAGTGATAAGGATGTAAAAGTATGTTTACAGGCGGATTTATTGGGGTATTGTGGGTGATGCTGGTACTTCTAAGAAGTGATGTTTCTTTGAAGACGTTTACTTTTATTATCTTCCTTGGCAAAGCAGGTTACACGGGATTATGATGAAGAGGAACAGGGGTATGATAGTGAGAAAGAGAAAAAGGAAGAGAAGAAGCCAATAGAAGCTGGTTCCCCTAAAGCAAAGGAGTGTTCTGTGGAAAAGGGACTTGGTGACCCACTGAGAGAGTCCAAAGTGAACGGGGACGACCACCACGAGGAAGACATGGATATGAGCGACTGAGCTGCGGCGGGTCACCTGTGCACATGCGTCAGTGTCATTCCTTTGTGTGGTTTAGTGTGCTGTACCTGTTCATCTCAAACCTAGATGTATACAGCTCTGAGTTATAAATGGTTATAAAGCTCCTGGTATTGACATTAGTTACTTACATCAAAAAGCTTTTAGGAAACGGTGCAGGAGTAACCAGTTGTCACAGTGAAAGCTGACTGAGCAACCAAGCAGTTTTACTACCCTGGTGCTGCTTCATCACACAAGTGGAAAGCTGCATGCATCTCCATACAGCAGGCATGGGTTGTTTATGTTGTATGATCTCCTTTATCAAGTAAGTTCACTTAATAGTATTTCTAGAATTTGATTCATTGCCGTAATAGAGCCATGTAGGGAATGCACTGATTGCATGTTATTGTGGCAAGAATATCCTAAATGTCATTAAAATCCTCCAACATGACAGATCTACTTACGGTCTTGTTTGTTGTTGACATGACGAATTAACATTCTTATAGTTACATCTGGAAATGAGCATTTGAAATAGATAATCCTTTAAGCCCTGTGGCTAAATTTTTGTGGCTTTTGTTTAACTTTGAAAGGTTACATATGCACTAACCTTTTTTGGTGGCTAATTAGGCTTTAATTACAGAAACAAGATTTCAAATAAAACTGTCTTTGGCAGTGAGTAAATAGCATATTTTGAAGTAGAGTTGTATACTTTTTCATAAGGTGTTTAGGAATTTTTTTCCTGAAATAATAATTTATTCCACATTTACATCAGTGAAAGCTATCTGCCTATCCTGAGTCCATCTGTTTAAAAAAAAGTTCTCTCTTGTCCTGATTTTCAATTTTCCACCCTTACATTAATTTGTTTTAAGCACAGTGTTGGAAAAAGGGGGTAGTGCATTTTAAATTGACCTTCATATGCTTTTAAAATAAGACAAATCTACTTGATAATGTACCTTTTATTTGATCTCAAATTGTATAAAAACAATAAATTTGTGTTACTATTACTGCGGTAGTGATCTCATGTTATATGCAAAGTAGTTAGCAGCTGTTTTCCTAGTTAAGGAGTTCCAAGCTTCACTTTTGTGCAGTAAAACAAAAGTAGGCTACAGTCCGTGCCATGTTGATGTACAGTTTCTGAAATTGTTTTACAAGACTTTGATAATAAACCCTTAAACTTATGTTCATGTTCCTGTAAAACCGTATTTGTATTTATTTACGCTACTGAATGTATGACATGTACCTCATTCATTTCACCAATTAAGTTTTTTTCCTTTCCACATTTAAATACAGTAACAACATGAATTCCATCACTGTAGTGATAGTTGGCATTAGAATTGTCAATGATTTAATTTCTATCTAAAACAGTCATTTTCTTAGCTTAGTATTATGATTTTATTTCTTAGGGTTCGGGTGTGGGAATGGGATTGGGTAAAGCAATGAACTTAGGATGAATAAATGATCCCAACTCTTATCTAGTAAATTTATATTTTCAGTGAAATATAAATATTTGCCTTTTCTGGAGTAGTATAGAAGCCGTCAGTGACATGTATCTACTGTACAGTAGTAAATAGTATATTCATTTATGAAGTAAGTAGTGTCAGGATGGCTGGAATTAAGGGAAAATGAAACTTGGAATTGTAGCTTTTATCCAAGTTTCAGTATATAAATTGGATTTTTTTTAACTATTCTAAAGTTGAAATGCCATACAGAAGAGCAGCATTGTTTTTACAGTTTGTAGTAAGTAACTTTTTAAAGATTTTATCAAAAGGAATTTTGTCTATGAGTATAAGAAGTTCTAGTAATGGTCCTAATAATCACTGCATTTTTTTAAAAAGTTGAACACAAATGACATTTAAACCTTTTTTAGTAGGTAAAGGCAGAACCATGTGACATGACCATTTTTGTAAGTCAGAAACGAGTAGCATATTGGAAGTCTCATGTGGAAACCTAGTACTGTAAGTCTGTTCCCTCACTTGTAATCTCTGCATATAAATACACTAACTTTTCTAAAGGGATTAACTTTTTGCTTTAACATAGTGCAGTGAAGATCATCCGTTCTTGGGATATTTATTTTCAACGAACATTTTCTGCACCAAGGTAGTGTTACACTGGGCCACACACCTTTTACAAGATAACCAGTTGAAATCAGGTGAACACTGCCTCCACATTGAGTTTTGTTCTGTATTTGGTAGTAAAAATGATTTAAAAATAAAAATGGTTTTGTTGGAAAAATGCTTGTCCTTATTTGCCTAAATTCTTCTGAAGGGAATGAATGGTGGTGGTACATGTCTACAATGAGCCTTTTCAGATGGAAAGATTTTTTTTTTTAAGAGTCCAGTTGTGAATTTGAGAGTATCTTAATAGAACTGGGAGAGCTGAGTTTTTTTTTTTTTACTTCAGTGTTCCAGGTGTGAAATGGAAGTGATGGCTGCCCTACGAAATACAGACATCCCTCCGACACTCCAGGTTTGCTTCTGGACCCCTGCAGTAAAGCAAGATGATTATGTTTGGTTTTCCACTGTATAGAAAAATGTGCACACTAAATGTAGTCTATTAAGCGTGTGGTAGCATTACGTCTGGAACAATATATGTGCCCTAATTTCAAAATAACTGCTAAAAATGCTAGCAACTGTCAGTCTTCAAAAAGTTAGAGTCTTCTTTGCTGACAGGATCTTGCCCTGATGATGTCTGCTGAATAAGAGGCTGTGATTGCTGAAACAATGAGGTTTGACTCATTGTATGAACGATTTCTCTGTAGCCTGCAATGCAGTTTGATAGCGTTATACCCGGGATAAACGTTTTGAAAGTTGTAGTCAGTCTTCTCAAACGCTGCTGGCTGCTTTATCCGAGTTTATGTCGTGTTCTAGTTCCTTTGTTGTTTCAGCAGTGTTCACAGCATCTTCACCACGTGGGGTTCCCTCTCAGGAAACCACCTTACCCACAAGGAGCAGCTCCTCACTCACCAAAGCTCTCCGGATACAGCAGCAGTCTATCCAGATCTCCAAGGTCCACTCCCTGTTCTGCTCTTTTCTACCGGGTGTCAATGACTTCCATGGAGGTCTTGACCTGGCAAAGTCATCCTGAAGGTTGGAATCAACATTTTTCAAACTCCTGTGATGTCAGTATTTTGACCTCTGTGGATTGTGAATGTTCTTAATGGCATCTAGGATGGTGAATTCTTCACAGGTTTTCAATTAACTTTGCTTAGGCATCACAAGAATCACTTAGACCCATGCCAGTATACTTCTAGGAAATGATTTTTTAAAACTTGAAAGTCAAAATTGCCCCCTTGATCCATCAGTGCAGAATGGATTGCGTGTGTGTAGGCCTGAAAACATTCCTCCTGTCTGTCGCTTTCATCAGAGCTCTGTCTAGGGTAGCCAGGCCCATGGGCAATGAGCAGTCATAATATCGCAGTTGTAATATTTTGAGAGGAACCTTTGTTTCAGAGCAGCAGTTCCTAACAGTGGCCTTTAAGTCCTAAGTGAACCATGCCTTAGGGATGTGCTGTTATTCAGGGTTTCTTCTTCCATTTCTGGAGCACAGGCAGAGTAGATTTTAACCTGTCTTAAAGGCCCTAGGATTTTCAAAATGGTAGCTAAGCGATGGCTTCAAAGGTCAGCCGGACTTCAGCCAGTCTAACAAGAGAGGCTTTGCTCTGAAGCTTTGAAGCCAGGCCCTGACTTCTCTCTTACTAGGCTGTTTTGTCCACGTGTAAATCTGTTACTTACAGCATTAGTGATCTTCATCAATGAGCTTCCCTAGATCGGGGATAACTTGCTGCAGCTTCTGCGTCAGCACTTGCTGCTTCGCCTTGTATTTGTACATTGTGAAGATGGCTTCATTTCCTTAAAGCTCATAAACCAACCTCTGCTGTTTCTGTCTTTTCTTCAGTTTCCTCACTTCTCTCAACCTGCGAAGAATTGAAAAGGCCTTGCTCTGGATCACACTGTGGCTTAAGGTAATGTTGTGTGGCTGGTTTACTCTTCCATGGAGACCATGGAAACTTCCTATCAGCAGGAAGGCTGTGGCACTTTCTCGCATGCCGTGTTCCCTGGATTAGCACCTCATTCCCTCCAGGAGAGTTTCCCTTTGCATTCACTGCCCGGCTTAACAGGCCCAGCTTTGGGCTCATCTTGGCTTTCCACATGTCTTCCTCACTAAGCTGAATCATTTCCAGCTTTCAATTTAAAGTTATGTTAGACCTGCGACTCTTCCTTCAAATCCCACGGTTATTATGGGTGTTACAATTGACCTAATTTTAATACTGTTGTGTCTCAGAGAAGAGGGAGACCCTCGGACATGGAGAGAAGGGGTCCTGATGGTAGATTAGTCTGAGTGTGTGTCTTAACACGGACGTGATGGTTCATGGTGCCCTAAAATAATTACAGTAGTAACATCAAAGATCACTGGTCACAGGTCCTTGTAAAGTTGTAATAATGGAAAAGTGTGAAATCCTGCAAGAATTACCAAAATGTGTCCGAGACACAAAGTGAATGCAACCACAGTACTTGGAGAAATGGAGCCAAGGTACTTGACACAGGGTTGCCACAAACCTGCAATTGGTAAAATACACAATCTGTGACGTGCAGAAAATTGTGCGCCTATAATTTAAAAATGCAGCCGAGTGCTTGGGTTGCATAGGCGATGGTGCTGTTTGATTGTGGGACTTTAAACAGGATGTAATAATTTACATTTTGGTAGGAGTAAATGTTAAAGCAAAGCACAAAATAAATTGCTTATGTATTATTTAAAATGCTATGTTTCCCTTTACACTTTTGTGAAGATAGTTTTAAATTTATTGGTGCTAATTCTGTAGATATGGAAGGTAGGAATAAAACATAAATAAGTACTTGGAAAAGGTAAAAAATAAGGTTTTGTAGTGGAACAGGAAAAACGAATCTTACCTTAACCCGAAGCCACATCGCAACTGAGTGGGATTCCGGCCCGCACACTGCACGGCTAACGCGGTATTGTCGCTCCATAGGCTATTTCTTCAGTCTAGTGAGACTACCACTTGTGTGGGTGGGCACTATGTGAAGAGTTTAAGCTGTCTGCAGTTTTGATACATACCTGTAAACTGAATTGAGAGTTGTTCTTCAGTCTATGTCAAAACTACCTACTGCATTTCACCCCTGTACTGCTTCAACTATTTTTCTGATCAAGTACATGTAGTTGCTTTCAATTTAAATATGGATGTAATGGAATTGCTACTAATACTTTCATCTTAGAAGCATCTAGAGTATGTCCATTAATAAGGCTTTATTAGCAGAAGTAGTGATTATACTTCTCTAAATGTTTTCTGATACTTTTCTAAATGTTTCCTGGTATTTGATGCCTTACTGTTTTGTTCCCATTTTCCTTTTACATTTAAGTATATATGAAATTCATTTAGACATTCTTACAAAATAACTTACATGAGGACCATAATTCTTTTATAGTGGTAATATTCTTAAGAATATACTTAAAGTGTATTATAGCAAATGTTAAACAATCTAAGACAACAGAGTAAGAATCTAAGTAATATATTTAAATACCAATAAAATATGGCCTTACAAAAATAATAGAAGTGACACATTCACATCCTTTTCAAAATAGTCTCTTTATTAAAGATTATTTTCATAATGCAATGTCACTAAAATTAGTGTCATGGTGTCTTTTTCTTAAAAATAAAAGCTAATGTATGGTTTGTGCATGAAAAATTGAGGATACAGGGTTACAAATTAAATAGAATATTCCAAAAGATGTTTAATATTATTGTTCAGTTACCCCAAAATGTAGTTTTAAAATTTTCTGCCTAACATTGCAGATATAAATAGGTTGAGCTTTCTACATATTTCTAAATATAATTTTAACGATGAACTAATGGTAAAAATTGCCTTTTTTCATTCACTAAGTTGACAAAGCTAAAATTTGTTAAATACCACAAGTCTTGGTGTACAAGCGTCAGATAGATTAGGAATATTTCTGTCTTCCCACAGAATTAATGTAGCAGTCAGGATTCGATCAGAGCAGCAGAGCCTGTAGGAGGAAGGATTTACAGGGATTTGGCCTTAATCGCGGCAGCTGGCTAAGTGGTCTCTGTAAGGCTTGTTCTTTGCATCTGCTGTGGGAGGTTGAAGTCCTCTGGCAGCTGGGAAGGAATGGTGGAGGACCGCGGGGAGGGTAGGCAGTAAGCAGCTGAACCAAGGACAGCACAAGGTGGAGCCCACGGAGTGGACTGAAGCCCTGGCCAGGTCTTGTTGCTTCTGCCCTTCGTGGGGGGGGGGGGTCTCTTGCAGAAGCCAGGAGGCTTCATCGTGGACCTGGACCCACAGTCAGAAGCTGAAGGAGGATCCAGGGGAAGGTGGAGCAACTGCAGGCCCGAGTGCAGCTCCCCCCACAGGGCAGCAGAGAAAAGCCACACTGGATGAGAGACAGTACACCACCCATATTCATTAGTCACATGCTGCACAATGCTGTCTGGGTCAGTGACGTCCCCTCAGATTATAAGGGAGCTGAGAAGTTCCCGTTGCTAGTGACAACTGCAGCTATTACCTCACAGCCCCCCGCCCCCAACCCAGCACTCACTGTGCTGCGTCTAGCAGGGGTCCTCAAACTTTTTAAACGGGGCCAGTTCACTGTCCCTCAGACTATTGGAGGCCCGGACTGCAGCCCCAGGACGAGTCAGCTGCTAAGCAGGACAGGCAGCGGTGGCAAAAACACCCGGCAGGCTGGATAAATGTCCTAGGCGGGCCGCATGTGGCCAGGAGGGCGTAGTTGGAGGACACCTGGTCTAGAGCATCCAGTCACATACCCTACAGAGCACTCGATCATAAGCTACTGTTACTGGCTTACGGATAGACTATTATCAGTGCAGTGTGCTCCTAAAAAAGAAAACCAGGCAGCGCGCACAGTAGGAGGGGTTCCAGACAGCAGCTCCATGTGTGTAACTGTCCTTGAAGACCCTGCAGCAGAACAAGATATGGAGGTGGGAAGCAGGGATGGCCCTATCTCTGACCCTGTGTATGACTAGGCTAATGCATGTGTGTGTTTTAGTTTTTAACCGAAGTTCCAAAAGTTAAAAAAAATTAAGAAGGAAAAAGCTTAACAGTGTTTCTCAACCTTCCTAATCCTGCAACCCTTTAATACAGTTCCTCACGTTGTGGTAACCCCCACACATGAGGAGCAGTGTCTCGGTTCCTAAGACCATCACAAATGTGTGTTTTCCAATGGTCTTAGGCAACCCCTGTTGACTTGTAATAACTCCAGGTTAAAACCGCTGCGAGAATAAGGATCTAAGGAAAAACTATTTTTGTACAGCTTTACAATGTGTTTGTGGTTTAAACTAAATTTTTATTACAAGTCAACAGTTTTAAAACATTATAAAGTTTATTTTTTTAGACACAGGGTCTTACTCTGTCACCAGGCTAGACTGCTGTAGTTGGATTATACATACCTCACTGCAACCTCAAATTCCTGGATTCAAACAATCCTCCTGCCTCAGCCTCCCAAGTAGCCATGACTGCACACGAATATCAACACAGAGCTAATTTAAACAATTTTTTTCCTTTTTTTACACATGGGGTCTCACTAGGTCTTAACACCTAGCTTTGAGCAATACTCCAGTCTTGGCCTTCCAAAACACTGAGATTACAAATATGAGCCACTGGATCTGGCTAAAAGTTTGTAAAGTACAAGATTAATATATTATTGAAGAAAGGAAAAGTTTTTCTAACAATTTAATGTAGCCTAAGCGTACAGTAACATTCCAGGCCTTCACACTCACCCACCACTCACACACTCACTGACCCGCATAGAGTAGCGTGCGGTCCTGCAAGTCCCATTAGTGACTCTAAACGCCCTATGTATGTGCCCTGCCGTTTTCATCTTCTAGTTCTTATTGTTACTGCCCCTTTTCTATGTTAGGTGCATAAACACTTCCCATTGTGTTCACACTGCCCCACCCTTCAGGACAGGAACATCCACACAGGTTGGCGGCCCAGGAGCAGGGGGCCAGGCCAGACAGCCCAGGTGCGTGGAAGGCCATCCCGTTACATGTCACCTGATGACACACTTCTCAGAACATATTCCCACCATTAAGTGATGTGACCGTATAGGAAACGTCCCAGCTAGTGCCGTCAGCCTTCTCTAGTGACCAGTAACGCTAGAGCTGGGAGCTACAGGGAAATAAGTGGTGGGGTTCCTTTTTTTTTTTTTTTGGTAGATTTTGCTTTGTATATTATTTTTAGGTGTGTGTGACAAAAGTAAAACTGTAATTCTGTGTACCTTAAGTACCATTATGGGTTAAAAAAAAAGTACAACTATTCTAAAATGAATGAGCTCTAATAATTAAACAGCCCATCATTAGGTAATCCTGTAAGGATGATCACATGATGTAAAAATGTAGTAATTTTTAACATGTCACGAAATTTTAGATGGCAACCAAAGATACTAATGCCCAGATTCTAGACATAAAATGCTTTGTAAAAGTAATTTTTGCTAATTCATAGTATTTAAACAAACCACAGGCTTTTACTGAGGTTGGTTTTGCTGGAGGGACTTGACACTTCCTGTCCGTTCTGCTCTGGCAGGTTTCGCTGTCAGCTGTCGTTGAGAGGTTCCAGTTTTCAGGTACAGCACCTTTGATAAGGACGCATTTTGTTAATTTCAGAAAACATGATTAAGCTACCTTTTGCTGGAATTAACAACAGAGGCATATTATATCCCATGCTAATTCTTTCACTCAATTTTTTTTTTTTTTTTGTAGAGACAAGAGTCTCACTTTATCGCCCTCGGTAGAGTGCCGTGGTGTCACACAGCTCACAGCAACCTCCAACTCCTGGGCTTAGGCGATTCTCTTGCCTCAGCCTCCCAAAAGGCTACCATAGTAAGCAGGTCTTCAAATTTACCTACAGTTTCTACTCCCACTTTTTCTCCAGCACACTAAAATATAACATGAATGAGCAAAAGGAAGCACCCCTTAATTCAGGAGTTAACTCTTGAGCAACATGGGTTTGAACTGCGCAAGTCCACATTTACAAGATCTTCTACTGCGCCCACCACCCCTGCATTATTCAAGGACCAACTGTATTTACTTCTAATATTTACTCCAGCCTTTTCTTGGCATTGAAACAAATCTTTACTGCAGACTTAGTGAAAATCAGGACGAGGTCTCAATAAACAATCATTATTCATCACCGTCCCCCAAGGTGTGAATAATTAACTGCATATGGGTAACACTATAAAAAACCATTTTTATTAGCGTGAGTGGGGTTCTGACCAGGAGAAGGAAATTTGTTTTTCAGCTACTTCAGTTGGCTGACCAAAGTGTCAATTTCCAAACCATGTCAGGAACTTTGTGCTGACAATAATCTGCTTTCTACTTTCTCTTTATGAAATCTAACCATTCTCTGCATACGAATGTCTACGGAAACAAATTGCCTCAGCCAAGAACTATTTTCTTGAGGACAGGAACTGTATATTCTTTAGATACCTGGTGGTAGTTAGGATGACTATCTCATGGTCACCCCCAATTTAAACAGTTTCTAAATCACAAATGGAAGGCATATAACTTATTACCTACCTACATTACGAAATCTTGATTTTCCTGTGAGATTATCAAAATATATCGCATTATGGCCTATTCATTTGAAATACTACTTATAGCTTCATTCATTAACTGGATTAAAAGGCACATTTTGAAAAATCTAATATCGTGAAAAGTTTATTTGCATTATTTTTTTCCATCATCATAAGAAATACTGACATTTGTTTGTTCTCTGTGATCAGAAAAAAGACATTTTGGAATGAATTATCTATTTCTGCTATCTTTTAAAGAAAGTTAAGTCTTAAAAACAAAAGCCAAGTGCACAGTTTGTCAGTGGTCTTCCTATCTCCAGTGTACCCCAGCAAATACTCGTAGCTGTCAGGGAACTGAAAAACCGCAGGCTGCACTTTGCCATGCTTCTTCCTAAGATGTGTCTGCACTTAAGGAAAAACCTGCAGTGTATTGTGTAAAGTATCCCATGTTCTTACAAGGTAAGAAGCCATTTTAGGCAGTGATCGCTGCCTTTCAGCATCTCACATTTCATAGAACCACTGACTGGATAATTCAGTCTCTAAGCCACTTGATCTACAACCATTCCCTAATAGGGATCAACTTCTATCTAACGAGGCTAGTCTGGATTTACCAACTCTTTCCCCATGAGTTTCCCAAAACTCATCACCCATGTAAGGTAGTAATAAGGTCTTTAACCATGATTATTTATCTTCTTTATAAAATGTATTTAATAAAATGTTAATACCTGCAATGTATGCATCAGTATGGAATATGTGGCTTTCAGTATGTTTATTATAAAATTTTTCTTATGATTGATGCTTTGGATTTTTAAATAAATCATCTCTTCAATAGGGTCTCTAAACACATTTCAAATCATCTAAAATGCTGGAAAAAGTTTAAAACTACTGGTCACTCTAAAAAAACTTGATAGATGCACTCAATACATTTCTCAGGATACATTTAAAAAACATTTAGCTAAGCTCTTTAATATAACATGATACTTTGTGACTCTTAACACATGTACAATATTCTCCCTAGTTTATTTTCATTCTTGGACCTTTAAACCATATTTGGAATAAATATGAAAAATTTTCAGTGCAAAAATGAGTATTGCATGATTTTAACACTTTGGAGATAATTAAAATCAATAAATATTTTCCAGTGACTTCAAAAAAATAAACAATAGGAACTGTCAATCTTGTGTATACTTCTGAACTTTAACTTGTAACAAATATATTCTGTTAGCATATAAAATGTTTTTACCTTATTTTGAAAGCATAAATATGTAGGGTTGTCCAAAACATGTGAATTGTTTTTTAAAACTGACACCATTGCATCCATATTCCACTAAAAACAAACAAAATAATCAAACTGATGTGCACTTACTAGGAAGCAAGTTTAAAAATCTGGAATTTTTTTAAAGTGCTGAGATTTGGAAGAGGAATATCCTTAAGCATGCTAACCATATCTTATCATGAACATAAAAAGAACTATTAAACTCAAGTTTAAAAAAAAAATAGAGGTTCTATGAAAGGAAGATTAGTAACAAACATTTTCCATTGAAGAAAGAATTCAAGTAAAAACAAATAGCACCACAATGAATTGCACTAAGGTGCTAAAGGAGGTACCTTATTCCCTGCAGAGTGAACGCTCCTTCTGAAATGTATTGCAACATATAAATGCAATTGTTTAATGGGTACCATTTGGTTCATTCATCTACAGAAAATTGCATTCCTTCTAGTTCATTATATTGAACAAACATTCAAATTACTGAACTATATATACATAATGTTACATAGTTTACATTTTATGAAAACAAAGCTTGGAAGGAGTATTTATAAATGTCACCTTGAATAGAAGATGACAGGTTTAAAAGGGCTTCATATCTCTTAAGACTTTTATGTTAATGGTCCAGGAGTGTTTTAGATATAGATATAGATATAGATATATTTATATGCATATATATCTCAACAAGTGTAAAAATTTTTTAAAAACAATTCATAGCACTCATAGCTGCTTTACATACGAAGGTCTTAGGGTAATTAATGTGTCAAACTATTACATTTATAATAAGTATTTTTTTTTAAAAGATTGAAAATGGCACATCAGGAAACGTGATAAATCCTTAGAGGCCCATTTCCTTATATCCCATTACTGATGTGTCTATTCCATGTGTGATCCCTTTTCTTCGCTGAAAGCACGTGTCCCTGTTTGGATTCACTGTGGAGTCTCTGCATTCCTCTTCCTTGAGCAGATGGCATTATTTTCCATGTCAGTTAAAGGTCAGGAAACCGGCTCGGGTCTTCCTTGTAGTCATCAGGTATAGTAAAGATGGACCCATCAAACTCATCATAGCGAAACTCCTGAAAAGTCACAGTGGCTGTGATTGTGGGAAACACGGGTATATCTACAGAGAGACAAACAAGTGATAACATGATAAGATCAAATATCAATATATTTATCCATATCCCTTAAAATGTAAAAAGCCACTACTCAAGGACCAGAGAAATCCAAATGTGTATTTAGCCCTGAGTGTGTGGTTTAGACAAGGGTCTAGATATTGACGGGTGAGGAAGGAAAGACATAGAGACAGCCAGAATTTTTTATATTAAAAATTCAAGATCCTATTTCTTCCTAATCATAATAATCTTTTTTCTTTTTCTTAGGGCCAAGGAACAGCCACTTTGGTACTTTCTGCATTCTGACATCTTTTTTCAGATTAGAGTATAATATATTATTCTGATGCTTTGAGCTGATTTATTTTCCTTCTTATTAGCTCAAGTCAAATACACTAATCCTTTTTTGTTTTAAAACACTAAAACAAATCCATCACTTAAATAAGGGAGATAAAATCTCATTAAAACTAGAGTTGACACCATATCAATACAGTCCAATATTCTTCCAAGTGAAATATATTTCTGGCTAAAACCTTTTTATAAGTGAAATTTGGCATTTAAAATGGGAACATACATTAATCATTCTGCTTAGTTTTATTTCTAATATGAGTTACTAGAAAGAGCATAAATCATAAAATCCAGATTCTGATTCCTATCAATTTTATTTAAGAACCTCAGGGATTTCATCTATAAAATAAACTCTGAAACTCCCTTCAGAAATTAGTCTGTGGAAGCGATAACTCAAGCATCTGCTAAGGGTAAAGATACATAATAAGTGAAGACTGACTGATGAGAGGTAGTATTTTACTGGAGAAAGCAAGTCTTATGTAAAAAAGAAAAAAAAAATACCTGAATTAGACAAACACAAAAGTCGACAAAAGAATTAGAGTGTTTCCAGTTATTCTGGGGGGGCGGGGGACCCACATTTATTTATGTCTACTGTGTACAGATGCCGTCCTAATCCAGTGGTCAGTGAACAGCCTTTTTCCAACACTATTTTCATAAAGTTTATAAGCTAAGAAAAGATTTTATATTTTTAAATAATTGAGGAAAAAAATAATATTTCAAGAAGGAAAAATTCCATGAAAGTCAAACTCCAGCGCCCATAAATCTTCTCGTTGGCCCATCAGTCTACTTATTCTCTCTGGCTGCTTCTGTTCACCAAAAAGAAAAGGAGAAAGAGTTGAGTAGCAGTGACAGAGGCTGAGTAGCAGAGTCACAGGCCTTGGGCGGTGCATGTGGCTCAGTGGGTAGGGTGCCGGCCCCATAAGCCGAGGGTGGCGGGTTCAAACCCAGCCCTAGCC
>NW_003852405.1:34272737-34273817 GCF_000181295.1 Otolemur garnettii | reverse complement strand
AAAAAAAAAAAAAAAAAAATTAAAGAAACCATGTCTCAAAGAGCCTAAAATGTTTATTATCTTTCAGAAAAAGTTGGCTGACTCCTGTTCTAAACATTAGTTACACACCAGTAAACAAGAGACAAAACTTGCACATTGATGGAGATGACACTGACTGGGAGAGACTGAGAATACATTAAGTAAAAAGTAACAGTGATAAGTATGGACAGAATTTAAAACATGGCAGGGGGACAGGAAGCCTCGTGCTGGGTCAGAGCTGCTAAATAGGGTAATCAGAGAAAAAGGGTAATGAATTGACTTTTCAGCAAAGACCTGAGGTAAGAACAAACCTCGAAGTTGCCTGGAGGATGAAAATTCCAAATAGAAGGAACAAGAACAAAAGCCCTAAAAGGAATTGTCCAATTTATTCTGGGAGCAGCTGAATGAGGTGGGAGGGGAAACAGGGGGGCAGGCTGGGCCCAGGAAAGGACTTTGGTTTTTACTGTGGATCAGATGGAACCCAGTAGAGAGCTATGGCCAGAGTAGCAATGCATCTGAAGTTTTAGCAGATGTAATGAGAATCTGACGTAAGGCGACTAGAATGAAAAGGATGCCTGAAAGTAAAACTCAACAGAAACCAAGCAGGTGGAAGGGGAGAAAGGGACAGGTGAATTCACACTAACAACTGCAATGCATGCTATCTGGGGAATGGGCACACTTATAACTTTAACTTAAACTGCACAAAGCAACTCATGTAACTAAAACGTTTGTGCCCCCCTAATATTCTTAAGTCTAAAAAAGGGGGGGTGCTCCAGAAGGGAGCAGCCAGAGAGACACGCAGAAAACCACAGGAAAGCCTGGCCAAAGAAGGCGGAGCAATCTGAATGACTCATCTGTCAGTCATCGAGACAATGACTCCCAATTAACAGTCAAACACTAAAAAGAAAGTAAGATAAAAATAGAAAAGTTTTCACTAGATGTAATAATATGAATAGCGATAATAAATATGTAAGAGTGGAAGAGAGAATGGCCAATCTGCAATGGACTAAACAAGGGAGTAAACCTTTTATTTTGAGATAATTATATACGTGTGTGTGTGTG
>NW_003852405.1:34262786-34272717 GCF_000181295.1 Otolemur garnettii | reverse complement strand
AGAGAGAGAGAGAGAGAGAGAGACTCATTCTGTTGCTAGAGTGCCAGGGCATCCGAGCCCAGCAACCTCAAAATCTTGGCTTCAAGCGATCCTCTTGCCTCAGCCTCCTGAGTAGCTAGGACTATAGGCACCACACCCGGCTAATTTTTCTAGTTTTAAGAGACAGGGTCTCACTCTTGCTCAGGCTGTTCTCGAACACCTCATCCCAAGCAATCTATCCCCACCTCAGCCCCCAATGCTGGGATTACAGGCATGGGCCAGCGTGCCAGGCCTTGAGATAATTATATTAATAGATTCACATGCAACAGTAAGAAATAATACATTCGTTTAGATCTTTTTTCATTTCTTTCAGCATTGTTGCATAGTTTTCAGCACATAAGTCCTGTGTATGTATTGTTTAATTAATTAAGTACTACTTTTTTTTTCAGTGACTTCAAATGGTATTTAATTTTTAATTCAGGTATCTATGTGTCCAATGTCAGTATATAGAAATACTACTAATTTTTATGTTTAACTTGTAACCTACAACCCTGATAAACTCAGTAATTCCGGGTTTATTTACTTGTCTTTGGTAGAACCTTTGGAATTTTCTACCTATAGAATCAGGGCATTTGCAATTGAGGAAGGTTTTCTTTCCCCTTCACTCTGAACGTCTCGTCTTTCCTTCCTTCCTTGCCATACTTACTGTTCCCCCTTTGATTTCCGCACTGTGTACAGTGCTCTCCCTTTGACTCCTTATGTCAGAAACTTGTGCTTCCTCTCATTTTTTACCAGTCTTTCTATAAACTTGTAGATTATTGATCTTTTCAAAGAATCAGCTCTTTGTTTCTCTATTATTTTTCTGTTTTTTCTTTCACTGATTTCTATACTTTATCTTTTTCTGACCACAATAGAATTAAACTGGAAATTAACAATAGGAAGATATTAAGAGAAGCCTCAATCTCTGGAAACTAAAGGGCACTCTTAATAACCTGCATAGTAAAGGAGAAACCTCAGTGGGAATAAAATACACTGAGCAGGGAATGTTCAGCACCAAGTGCAGACTTCAGAAAAAGAAGCAAAGTCTCAATAATTTAAATTTCTACTTCAAGAACATAGGAAAAAAATGAAATAAACCCAAAGCTGGCAGAAACAGCTCATACATTATATAAAGTTTGTATGTTGTAAATATTTATTTTTCCCTCTCACTAAAATGTAAACAGCAAGAGGGCACAGGTTTTTTTCTGTCCCCCAGCCCAGGAAGAGTGTCTGTCACATAAAAAGCACTGATTAATTCAGGCGTCCTCAAACTACAGCTCGCGGGTCACATGCAGCCCGCCTAGGACATTTATCCGGCCTGCCGGGTGTTTTTGCCACCACTGCCTGTCCTGCTTAGCAGCCGACTCGTCCTGGGGCCCACAGTCCGGCCCTCCAACGGTCTGAGGGACAGTGAACTGGCCCTCTGTTTAAAAAGTTTGAGGACCCCTGGATTAATTACTGGGGAACTGCATCAATAGATGGCATTAAAGTTTCTTGTGAAGCTTAAATTAATACTAAATTTAAGCCTAAACTCCTAAAACGCCTCCCGTTTCCTGACACAAGAAGAAAGATAAATACATGGAAAAATCAGAGTTTACAGGGGTTTTTGGTTTGTTTTTGAGACAAGAGTATTACTATGTCACCCTTGGTAGAGTGCTGTGGCATCACAGCTTACAGCAACTTCAAACTCTTGGGCTTAAGCAATTCTCTTGCCTCAGCCTCCCAAGCAGCTGTGACTACAGGCGCCTGCCACAACACCCAGCTATTTTTTTTGTTGTAGTTGTCACTGTTATTTGGCAGGCCCGGGCTGCGTTTGAAGCCACCAGCTCCGATGTATGTGGCTGGCACCCTAGCCGCTGAGCTACAGGTATGAAATACCTTCTTATCCCTTAACATTTAATGTTTAAATGTTAAATTTGAGTTTGAGGTTGCTGTGAGCTGTAACATTTAGCGATGTGCTCAAGTAGAATTAGAACTCCCATCAGGTACTTCACATATCTGACAAAACGTAAATATCAGTGCATATAATTCTCTACAAAAATGCAAGCAACTAGAAAGCTATTTTTCTTTAAAACATATTTCTTATTAAATAAAATTATATCTAAATTCTTTTCTTACCTAATTTTACAGGAAAGCCTGGAGGAAGCTTCATCTGAACAAATTCTCTAAGCTTGTTAAAGTGCTTGAAGGGAGCTATTACTTCTAAAACATTCAATAATCTGAAAAATGGAAAAAGGAAAAATGTTTTCATATTGAAATCACTTGTGTCCTTATGCTGGTTTTTATCCACATGCTTCAAACTTAAAACAGTAGTTATATCCAGATATTAAGGATGAGGAAATTATATATCCTCTTCCTCTTAAATCGTTTATTATTCTTTACTCTGTTACAGTTTATAACTTTTTTTTTTTTTCTTTTGAGACAGAGTCTCAAGCTGTCCCCCTGGGTAGAGTGCTGTGGCATCACGGCTCACCACAACCTCCAACTCCTGGGATCAAGCGAGTCTCCTGCCTCAGCCTCCCGCCTCAGCCTCCCAAGTAGCTGGGACCACAGGCACCCGCCACAATGCCCGGCTATTTTTTGGGTGCAGCCATCACTGTTTGGCCGGCCTGGGCTGGATTTGAACCCGCCACCTTAGGTGTATGTGGCTGGCACCTTAGCCACTTGAGCCCCAGGCACCGAGCCAGTTTATAAACTTTTATTTTTATTCTGTGTAACAGTTTGATTTTAGGTCAATATGTAAATGGTTCAAGGCTTACATAGCCCTTCTTCCTGCAGTCTACACATTCCTGAGATTTTTAATTAGGACTCACTGTTGGGGGGACCTGGTTTTCACTGAAAACCTATCATGTGTATGTATATACTAAATATTCTTTGATTTCTTACATATTTGAAAAAAGAGTGTTTCTTGTCTTAAAGAGAAATTTAGCTTACATAAAATTTCATGACGTATCTTTCCCTCTGAACTACAATTGCATAATGTCTCCTAACATTCTGTATCACACTAGTTATTATACTAATTTCTTCTTTCATCTTTTTTTTTCCCGAGTAACAAAGAGAAATTTTACTTAGGAAGAACAAAGAGAAAGTTTAGAGCACTTCCGAAGGGAGTTGGGAGTGGGTCCCTCTCATGCAGAAGAAAAAGTGAGAGACAGCTTTTTTTCTATGGCAAGCGTGTAACAAAGTTTATTGAGGAAGAGAAACACAGGTTTACAGACTAAGAGCAAGATATAGGCTTACAGAGCAAAAGACATGCGCCATAGAGAACAGGCCTCTATTACCAGAGCAAGTACGCAAAGAGGCTTCTTTCATCTTCTGATTGGATAGATTTCATTTTCAAGTATCATTATTTGTTTTTCAAAAAAGGCCTAAGCCTGCTATATTTCGTGAAGTCTTTGCTTCTGAGAATGTCTTCAGTGGCCTTGACACATGAGCGACAGACATACTATCACATCGCACTTTCTTTGCTTCAGAAATGAAGAGGCATCTGAAAACACTTAAAGCCAGGTTGGTTCTGCCCCTTTCCTGCCTGGATTCCTTTAAATTTCTTTACTGACAATTAAAGCCTGATTGGGGGGGGGGGGTGTTAGAGACAGTATTGCTATATTGCCCAGGCTTGTACTGAACCCTAGGCTTCAAGAAGTCCTCTCATCTTGGCCTCCCAGAGTGCTGGGATTATAGGCATGAGCCACAATGCCGAAGCCCAGCAGCTTAATGAGGATGATTTGTGTTACTAATCAGTGTTCGAATTTTTCTTGGAAACTAATGTTATAGATTCAGATCTTCATTACAAAGAAATTTTCTTCTATCATATTTTGAACACTATTTTGGTTACATTTTGGAGGTTCTCTTTTTTTTTTTTTTTTTTAGGTAGAGACAGAGTCTCACTTTGTCACCCTCAGTAGAGTGCCGTGGCGTCACACAGCTCACAGCAACCCCCAACCCCTGGGCCTAGGCGATTCTCTTGCCTCAGCTTCCCGAGCAGCTGGGACTACAGGCGCCCACCACAGCGCCCGGCTATTCTTTTGTTGCAGTTCAGCCAGGGCCAGGTTTGAACCCGCTGCTGGGGGGTATACGGGTCCAGTACCCCACTCACTGAGCCACAGGCGCCGCCCTGGAGGTTCTCTTTTTAAGTGGAACAGTAATGGTTCAACACTGAACCATCTCTGTCCTCCATCGTATCTATGGTTTCTCTCATGTCTTAAATGTCTTTTTCCACGGCATAAGCTGTCAAAATATAATTTTTAGTCCCATCTAATCTGTTCATTGTTGTTTCTAATGCATTTGTTTTATAACAGTGCTATTTAGCATTCAATTTATTTTCTTAGCTTTACTATCTCCTTTTCATTTCATTCTACTACATCTATTATCCAAGAATGATCTACTTTACTTATTTGGCACGTGGGGAAGAGGGATTGTTTGTTTTTCTACATAGCATTAAGAGGGAGTTTTCTTCTTTTCTTTTAGAATGAATGCTTTGTTTGGCATTTGTATGCTATGTTCTTTATTTAATTTCTTTTTGGGGTAGTGATTACAAAAGACACATTGTATATACATTTAAACCTTTTCTTCATGTACTAGCATATTTGAAATTGGGCTAAATCTCAAAATTGATGTCATCTTAAAATTAGCCACAGTTTTCTTCTTTATTAGTAAGCAGGATATAAATGTGTGTATCTTTGAGTCAACTGGGTCCCAGATATGATGGATATTGGCAGACGTGTACGCGAGGCTGTCACACTTCCCACATTTTCTGACCTAACTTGAGGACTGTACAGAACGTCCTCTCTCCTCTTCTAAAGCCTGGGTATAGGGCAAGGTCAGGGAGAACACTACATGTATGGATGTTTATTGAAAAATTTGGGTCCTGCTCTATTTTCTGAGAATATTTATTTTTTTAACATTTTAGGCCGATCTCTCCCACAGCCCATTTAATGTATTAGTCTAGACTGGAAAGGGAAAGAACTAGTAAGACAAGATAGCCTGGACTTCAATTCATCCTCCTTCCCCCACTTTAAAAAGGAGCTTAAAGCTCCAGGTACAGCAGAGTCAGCTCTAGCTACTCATCTTCCACTCTCTCTCTCTCTCCAAACTAGAAATAACTATGTATACTTATTTTATGTATGTGTGTATGAGTATATATTGTATATAATATCATCTATATGTATATTTATATATTTTATATAATCTATATGTTGCCCCAACCTACTAGAGGGGCAACACATGATTCATCGATTCCTTTTAAAGGAAGTACCTGGTGAATATAGGTTTGAGAAGATACAATCAAAATGTTCACTTGCAATACTGTTTACAATAGCAACAAACTACAAATCATCAAAATGTTTATTAGTATAGACGTAAAAAAGAAAGACATATCAATACTACAAATCACCCAGGAAAAAGAAAATGTAAATACTGTATGAACTTTCAGATGTACTCACTTTTAAAAGAAAAAAAGAACTCACAGAACAAAATGGTGACTATTGCACTTTTTTAACAATAAGCATGCATTCATGTATTACTTTTATAATTGTTAAAAAGCTATTCAAAAATGTATCACGTTAAAGTAATAAGAATTAATTATTCTAGAAGGGTACACATACTATTAAAGCGCTTCGCTTTTGTATTCAAAGGCCTTAAAGGCGGCACTTAAAATGTAGAAGTATTATTATAGCCTTTAGTGCTTAACAGCCTCTGCCATAAACATTTACGGTTAGTAATAAACTTACAGTTCAATCCCTAAAGGAAATTCCTGGCTCATGGCTATTGTGGCTTTAAATGTTTTCTTACTCTCTTTACACACCAGCTCTCTGCCCAGATGAGGAGCTCTAAAATGGGAAAGAAAGAAACTGTCAGCAAGTTATTTCGACAGGCTGTCACCTTTCTAAGAAAAATCTGCCTTCTTCCAATAACACTCATTAATATTTCAATGTTCTTACTATAACTATAAAAATAAATTAAAATTTGCTAAAAGTGAACAATATTTATGTAAGATATAAAACAAGGGTAACAAGAACAATCTGAGAAAAAAACTACCAGACCTCAATAATTCTACATTAAATATAATTTTAGCAATCACTATCTTTAAGAACAAAGAAAATCACTACACTGAAAAACCACTTAAAACTGTTATCATATATCTTTGAAGTCACTTGTTCAATTTAACCACCTTTACTGTCTACCATGGTCTCACCACTGACCAATGAAAAGTACTGTGAAGAATAAAAAACGTCATATTAACTATTGTCAGAAGATAAAACTGTAACAAATTTAGCTTCCAGTTCTAATTGGCTTTTATTTGCAATCCTAGCACAAGGCAATACCACATTCTATAAGCCAGAATGAGTATACCAAAGAGCTAAGCAGAGGCAGCTAGCTTTATAGTCTGAAAAAGGATGAAGAAACCAGACACAGGGAACAAAAAGTGATCTATCTAGTCCTTTCAAAGTTGCTTTCCTTATGGGGAGAGAACTTTGTTACTGTGCTAATACAAGCCAACTCCAATTCTCCTATTCTTTTTTTTTTTTTTTAAATTGATCCTGGCCAGGCGTTGTGGCGGGCGCCTGTGGTCCCAGCTACTTGGGAGGCTGAGGCAGGAGACTCGCTTGAGCCCAGGAGTTGGAGGTTGCTATGAGCGTGATGCCATGGCACTCTACCCAGGGGGATAGCTTGAGGCTCCGTCTCAAAAAAAAAAAAAAAAGAAAATTGATCCAAGTTCAGTCTGATTATATTACACTTAGCAGAAGTGACTAAATTCTGGATTTGTCTGGTCTATTGGAGCCTAGCACAGAAGAAGCCTAGTCCAAAACAATGGCCTCCCATAAATTTTGTTTAATACTATGAAATATTAAGGTAGAAACACTGTGGAGAAGTTAGCAAAATATAATAAGCCTTTCAATAAGAAAAACAAAATGATGAAAACTTCCTCCTACACAGAAGCAAGGAGGCAATATTTTATTCTCCACCAAAGGAAAGAATGATTTGCAAGAACAAACTTTCTTAAAAATAAACATTTTCATATTCATTCATCATTGTTTTAGTCGATATGTATACTGAGTACAAGCTATGTGCTTGGTACTCTACTAAATGCTGGTAATAAACACGAAGCAAAGGTCCTAGGGAAGGATGGCGAGATGTCATCTAGCATTGGCTAAAACAAAGGGACAATGACAAAAGAAGACCTTGGAAAGGCAATGAGGAAACGAAAGGTGAACGGCCTCACATAGCGCTAGAGAATCAGGATAATAATGAAATACAAAGTTCACCATACAATGGGGACATCTCCAATACGCAACTGCACTGGGCAATCCCTCCTTATATTATCTGAGAACAATGTCTCGAGTTTTGTGTGGGCAGGAGAGATGTAGAGGCACCTCTCTAACCTCACTGAAAGACTGTATATAATTTGGGATACTCCTTTCACATCATGCGTGTTTCATATTTTTAAAAGATAAATTAATTCAGACAAAATTATACCAATAGTTATCATACTCAAAGTCACATACTCAGTTTTTACAAATTATTCTTTCTAAAAACCAAAGCATATATAAACCAAGTAAACCCCTTACTTTCCATTTTCAGCAGATATATATTCTTCCCACGTAATAGTGTTCTGAGGAGGTGGGGTCAGGGACTGTCTTCGAACCGGCTGCCAAAAAATAAAAATAAAAAAGGAGGTGACAAAAAGAAAAATGTTATATTTATTTAAAATATAAAATTAAAACTTCTGGTGAACTATTTAAACTACCAATGTACTAAATTACTTCAATATAGTGATTGAAGAGGTTCCTTCTAAGATAGTTCCATAGTGATTTAACTCCTATTGATAATATTTATTATCATTTTTTCCCTAAATTTCAAAAAGTATCAAAGTAATAGAGGCAATCCCTGAGTTACAAACATCTGACTTATGTACCACTCACACTTACAAACAATGGTTATTACAGGTAACATAAGTAAATGGACCTATTCCAAAGTACATACAAATTCAACTTAAGAACAAACCCACAGAACCTATCTCATTCATAACCCAGGGACTACCTGTAGTATCCATTCAGTCAATCTTTCAATCATCTGAAATCTTCCTGGCATTATGTAGATGCTGAACATGGGAGCTACAGAGGACCATAAGAACTAATTGCAACTTCAAGAAACTTGTAATGCAGTTGGGAAGAAAAAAAAATACAGTCATGAGCAGTTAACTAAAAATACAAAATTGTATATTAAAAGCAAAATGATGGCGTGGATGCAGACAGAAGGGAACACTTCTACACTGCTGGTGGGAATACAAGCTAATAGCACCTTTTTGGGAAGAAGTTTGGAGAATACTCAAGGAACTAAAGTAGACCTACCATTCAATCCTGCAATTCCTCTACTAGGTATAATACCCAGATGACTAAAATCATTTTACAACAAAGACATTTGCACTACAATGTTTACTGCAGCCCAACTCATAACTGCCAAGACATGGAAACAACCCAAGTGCCCATCAACCCATGAATGGATTAACAAATTGTGGTATAGGTACACTATGGAATACTATGCAGCCATAAAAAAGATGGAGACTTCACATCTTTTATGTTACCTGGATGGAGATGGAATATATACTTCTTAGTAAAGTATCTCAAGAATGGGGGAAAAAAGTATCCAGTGTACTCAATACTGTTATGAAATCAATATGTAATCACCTACACATTCATACAAATGGTGAAACATAACTATAGTCCAGAAAGTAGAAGGGAAGAGGAGAGAAAACAGTAACACCAGGGAGGGTCCTACTGGGAAGAGGACAGTTTTGGATATGATGAGTGTGAGATGTTAAACAGCAATATATTAGAGTCGTTAAAAATCAAGAATTATTTTTCTTTATTTGAGAGAGGGTCTCGCTCACCGTCTCCGGAGCAGTGAATGTCACTGTAGCCTCAAACTCCTAGGCTCAAGTGGAACCTCTCACTTTTGCCACCCAAGTAGCTGGGATGACAAGCATGTGTACCACACCCAGCTAACTTTTTCTCTTTACTGTAGAGACTGGGTCTGATTAGACCCAGGTTCTTGCTCAGGGTGATCTTGAACTGACCTTCAGCAATCCTCCCACCTCAGCCTTCCAAAGTGCTAGGATTACAGATGTGAGCCACCACACCCTGACAGTTTGTTATTATTCTGGTATTTCTCATAGTAAAGGTTTCTCAAGTTTAAGATATCATGTATTCCTATTTAGATTTTATCGATAAAAACGTCTTAATTACTAATAGGACGTACCTCAATATTCTGAACTTAAAGTTCACTCTAAGGTATAAATGAAGTAATGTTCCCTCCTCCCTCCAACAGTAACTGGTTAGACAGAGAGGGACAAAAAGTATTAACAACACAGGATCAAGTGCCCAAGACTTGAGAATGCCTAAGCACTTAAATCCTGCTGCCAAAAATGTTGTCAAAAATAAATACTAAATACTAGAACCATGTAAATGAAAAAGAAAAAGGGGGAGAAAAAAGGGGGAGAAAAAGGGGAAGGAGGCAAAGCTAAAGTATTCATATGGCAAATAATTCCTTCCAAATGCTATCTATAAACACATATTTCAGAAATTAAAACAAATACTTGGTTGAAAATAAAAAATAAGCCAAAAAGCTATTCATCTACAATAGAGAACATAAATTCTGAAAAGGACCAAGATTTATTTTTAAGTACTGAAGTTCTATTAAAATGTGGCTTTAAAATTTTTTTTAGTTGACAAATAGTAATTGTACGCATTCAGTGCAGTGATCAGGGTAATTAGATATCAGTCACCTCAAACATGTATTATTTCATTGTGTTGGGAACATTCAATATCCCCCGTCTACCTTGTGACTCTACAGGTCACTGCTGTCACTGCTACGTCATGCCCAGTGGCGCGGGACCCAGTGGCGCGGGACCCAG
>NW_003852405.1:34261280-34262412 GCF_000181295.1 Otolemur garnettii | reverse complement strand
AGAATGCAGTATTAAATCCCTTTACTGCTGTGTGTTGCTCTACTGATTTTCACTGTATTTCCCAAGAGCACCTTTCCAGGGTTATTTACGCTTTTCCCCACTTCTTCCCAACTTCAATTTCCCAATATTTTGAAAAAAAAAAAAAAGAAAGAAAGGAAAAAAACTGCAAAGACAAGTTAAACATCTGGATATACAGAAAAAAAGTGACTATAACAAAGACTGGCTGAGCAGCAAAATACTCAAAAGGAAGACTAGGCTTGTGGTCAGGTTCCTAAACATCAAAGCCCATCCCTGCTACCTTTGCGACTTCAGATACAACTTATTTCCTACACCTCAACTTCTTCTTTTCCCAAATCTCAGCTTCTTTTCTATAAAGTGGGGGAATGACGCTCATCTCCTCAGGTCACTGTACCAATGAAACAAGGTAAGGACAGTAGTTAACATAAAGTCTATGCAGACAGCTCCAGTGTTTCAGGCCAATGCAAATAATAAAGGGAAACTGGAAGTGACTATGAATTCAGTTTGTAACCTGTAGAAACTGACTTTGAGTTTATGGAACTCAACTAGACTCACTGCTGGAGAATCTTTCCTTATTCTCCAATAAAATATAATGCTTTGTACATAATTGTGACTAATTAAATACATACATCTGAGTAACTAACCTATAGTTCCCTCTGAATTGTAAGTTAATACATGTCTATTTTCACACATCATTTGCTTTCATATTTCTAGCTATGACCTAGACACCATTTATTTTCAATACTGGTCTTTTAAGCCTTCTAAAATTTTAATCCAATTTACCACTAAAATTGCAATGTCTCTTAAATGTGATAGAGCCCTCCTTTTTGACCTCCTGACATATAATCTTTCCTAAAAAGTTTCTTATGTAGGCTTGAAAAAACCATACTCCTAAAATTACCAACAAAATATATACAAACATTTCTTGTCTCCTTTAATGCCCACTGTTGATTATATATAAACTGTTATTAGTTCTTTTTTTTTTTGAGACAGAGCCTCAAGCTATCCCCCTGGGTAAAGTGCCTTGGCATCACAGCTCACAGCAACCTCCAACTCCTGGGCTTAAGCGAGTCTCCTGCCTCAGCCTCCCAAGTAGCTGGGACCACAGGCGCCC
>NW_003852405.1:34250112-34260151 GCF_000181295.1 Otolemur garnettii | reverse complement strand
AGGCACCAAGCCAATACAATGATTTTTTAAAGAATTAACACTAGTATAAAAAAGTCCCTTTTAAGATCAGAGAAATGGCATATGCACCTGTTATTACCATTTTATCCCCTGTCATGCTGGTGTTAAGTCCTAGTTTATTAATAAGAAAAACAAATAAAAGGAATAGGGACTGGCAAGAAAAAAGTAAAAGTATCTTATTACCTGACATGAGCATGTGTAGAAAATCCTAAGGAATCTACAGAAGACTAGAGGACTAATGCATGAATGCAGCAATATTAAAAAATCATATGTATGGATAAACAACTGGAAAATAAAATTTGAAAACAGTATCTTTTAGGGCAGCATCAAGAAATATGAAAAATGTAGAGATAAACGGAATAAAATATGTGAAAGACTTTTATACCAGAAACTAAGAATGAATTCTGAGAAAAATTATAGCAAACTTAAATAAATGTAAAGATATACCATGTTCATCAAACAGAATATGCAATATCGTTAAGCTATTAATTATCTCCAATTTAATCTATAGATATAACACCATCTCAAGAGAAATCTCAGCAGGTAATATGATAGAGAAAGGAGGGACAGCCTTTTCAAAAACATGGTGGGCATCCAAGGCAAAATAACAGACCTTTATATAAATCTGAGACCTTCTACAAAATTAACTCAAAATGTTTCTTTCATGTCCTTAAATGTAAAATGCAAAAGTATAAAACTTTCAGAAAAAGACAAAAGAGAAAATCTTAGGATCCACAAGGTAGGCAGGTCTTAGACTCAGCACAAGACATAAAACAAAAACTGGACCTCATTAAATTATAAACTTTTTCTCTCTGAAAGACTCATTTAAGAAGAAAAGACAAGCTAAAGAGTGGGAGGAAATATCTGCAAAACACATGTCTGACAAACAACAAGCATCCAGAATATTAAAAGACCTCTGAAAACCCAACAGTAATAAAAATAGACAATCCAATTAGAAAAAGGGCAAAAGACAGGAAGAGACATGTTACTGAAGAGGATGTACAGACGGCAAACAGGCCCGTGAAAGACTAATACCCAATATGATTGGCCGTTATGGAAACTCAGTTCTGTTCACAATGAGGAACATTATCCACTAGCAGAATGGGTGAAAGAGAAAATAACGACAACACCAAAGCTTGGCAAAGTATGTAGAAAAACCTGGTCAAGCATACACCGTTGGTGAGAATGTAAACTGGAAAACATTTTGGCAGTCTCTTATAAAAACTAAACATTTAACTACCATCTGACACAGCAACTGCACTCTTGGGCATTTATCCCAGAGAAATGAAGACTTACGTTCACACAAAAACCTATACATGAATGTTATTGCAGCTTAATTCATAATTTCCCCCAAATTAAAAACAATCCAGATGTTCCTAAATGAGTGAATGGTTAACAACTGTGGTACATGAATAGCATGGAATACTATTCAGCAATAAGAGAAAGAAACTATTGATACCCACAACTTGAATGAAATCACCAGGGAATTAGGCTGAAGGGGGGGAAAGGCCAATTTCAAAAGGCTACATAACATATAATTAGAAAAAGAGACTAGTAGCTGTCATGGGTAGGGGTTAAGAGAGGGAGAGAAGCTTCAGCAGATATGCCTAGAAATGAGGAACGTGGGGATGCTGTGGTGTTGCTGTAGATGCCAATACCCTGGCTGTGATACTGTACTAGTTTGGTAAGGTGGATCCATTAGGGGAGACTGAGTGAGATATACACAAAATTTCTTTGTTTTTATCTTTTTTTGTTTGTTTGTTTTTTGTTTTGTTTTGTTTTTTGAGACAGAGTCTCACTCTGTCACCCTGGATAGAGGGCCATGGAGTCATAGTTCACAGCAACCTCAAATTCCTGGGCTTGAGCAATCTTCTTTGTGGCCAAGAGGCAGGGCCCAGCCACAACACCTGGCTAATTTTTCTATATTTAGTAGAGATGGTGTCTGGCTCTTGCTCAGGCTGGTCTAGAACTCCTGAACTCAAGCAATCTACCTGCCTCGCCCTCCCATATTCATTGTATGTGACTTCACAATTATTTCCAAACACAAAGTTTAATTTAAAAAAAACCCAAGCCTTTTTTTGACACATAGTCTCATTCTATTGTCCCAGGCTAGAGCACCATGGTGTCAGCTTCAAAGCAACCTCAAATTCCTGGCCTCAAGCAATCCTGTTCTCTCAGCCTCCAAAGTAGCTGGGACTACAGGCAACTACAATAATGCCCACCTAATTTTTCTATTTTTAGTAGATATGGGATCTTGCACTTGTTCAGGCTGGTCTTGAACTCCTGAGTTCAAGTGATCCTCCAGCCTTGACCTCTCAGAGTGCTACGATTACAGGCATAAACCACCGTGTCCAGCCTCTATTTCTCCTATTGACCAAGGATCAATAAAAACCAGGAGACATCTGGAAGATGAAGTCTATTAAGGCCTTACTCAAGGTCAGAAATAAAACGTGGAACATGAACAGAATGGGCCAGAGGAGACAGGATTACGCTAAACTGGCATGATCATGATTTTAACTTAAATATGTTACATAGTTTATTTAACTATACTATGGCTCTTGCACTCAACATGAGAAACTACCAAACATTAAAATATTTTCCTGGCATACATAGTATTACCATGAATTGGTTGGAACCTGGTGCACAACTCTGGAAAGTCTAACCAGCACTATAACACTGATCTGGCACACTACCACAGCAGAGGAACTGAACACTGAAAGCATTCAAGCCTCCTTATAATAGCTTTTAATCTTCACACTACAACCTAGTACTCACACATATACACATTCATATGACATGTACAGTCCTGAAACTGCTGTTTCAGGAAGCAGTAATGACCCTCATTATGTCTGATGTGTTCTGACTCTTCTCTATCATTTTTAATTAGGTATTAATTTTTTTTAAAGTGTTCATAATCCACTAAATGAATTTTATTATCTACTAAGGGGTCCCTATACTGCAGTTTGAAAAATAGTGCTATACAAATGTAGCAAAATGTCAACATTTGGGGGAATCTTGATGAAAGATTTCAAGGAATTCTTCATACTCTTCTAGTACCTTTCTGCAAGTCTAAAATGGTCAAGATAAAAAATAAACTTAGGAACAGATTCACCTCATAAGGGAATAAGATCGTAAGATCAATTGCCACGTCTCATGTATCTTTACCTTGCCTAATTCCGCCCCCCTTCTTCCTGTCACACATTCCTTACATATAATATGCTTTCAATAAATACATGCTAAATAAAAAGAATTACAGGAAGGCGTAACGAGAGATGACATCTCAGGTAGAAAGGGATCTGTGGGTGGGCACTCAGAGCAGTTAGATTTTGGTTAGGGAAGCAGGAAGAATATGTGTAAGGGACATGGATTAAAAATTAACACTGGGTTTCATGCTTATGAAATGACTTTAATCTATCTATTAACAGATGTTCAAAGACCAAGTACAGAATCACAAAAGGCCATTTTTTTCTTTTTCTTCTTCATGATGACATCAAGAAAATGAAGATTCACAGGAAAAGGGTAACTCACAGTAAACAAAAGCTGTGAGTGTATTTATATAAACTTGCTAAATCCCACCAAGAATGAAGTCAATCTCCTCTCTCTTTGGAAAGCTATGAATCAGAAGTAGAAGTTGTACCTCAAAATTCTGCTCCATTATGTTTCCACCTTTACTTAAACTCTCCATGATGGCTTTATTTCGAAGAATATCCTCTTCACTGAGATGTTCTCTTCTTTTCCTTGATTCCAAAACAAGTCCATTCACCAGATAAAAGTCTGCCAAAAAGTTTCCTACTCTTTCCTAAAACAAAATAAAATATTTCAAAATAATAAAACTTACAGTAAGATTTTTCAGATGAAAAAAAAGTTTTGAGGTAATATATTTTTCCACAAACATGTTGACATGTAAATGAAAATAAATATTACTTTGGTAATTGGAATTGTCTAATTATCTCATATATTCTATTAAGTTAAAACATATAAAATTATACATTTCAAATTGAGAAAGAAATATTTAAAACACAAAAATACATGGTAGTTAATCTGCAAATGAGTTAAATCTAAATAAAAATACCACATTCCTTTAGATTCTATTCCCAAGTAGCACAAAGCTATATAAAAATTTCATTAAGCTGACAGTCATATCCTAAGTAACAAGGAGGGGTCAGGGATAACACTGTTCCCATTTTATAGATAGAAAAAATAGAATAAAAAGAAATAAATAGTTCAAGTCACACAGGAATGACCTGCTCAAATTCTCTACCCTATAAGGAGGTCAAACATCAAGTTATAGCTGCTGCTGCTGCTTTCAACAAAGAACAAGAGAATAGTTTTGCTCTTTGAAACAATTAAGAGTTTTAGAGAAAATTAAGTAGTGTAATGGACATCAAGAAAGGAGTCGATACTTTCCTTCAGTGAAGTCTTCCCAGTCACTCAACATTAACCTTTACCTTTTTCAGACCCATAGGTAGATGGAGTGTAAAATACCTTACTCAAAAAAATGAATCAGTATCTTACTGAAAATTTCCCACATCTCCCTGCATGCCAGTCCCTTGGACTCTGCCCTGATGCTGGCTTCCTGCATTCTACCACTACACATTTAGACTTGTTTCCAGACTCACTTTTCTTTCAGTGGCTTCCTTACCATTCACCAGAAAGCAAAGCATTCTGTACTATTTCTACCTACAAAATGGGAACCATAAGCATGACTGACTCCCTCCTTACCTGTTAAAGATTTAAGAAGATCACCTAGACGCTGTTCAAGAACTTTAACCTCTTAGCAGTAGCACTAGATGAATAGCAGTTTCAATTTTTATCTTCTCTTGAAGTGATCCAGCTAATGCTGTCCAGAAGAACAGAGTACAGATAAGACTTTAAAAGCCAACAAATGGATTGCATGTAGGATCTCACAAGTGGGAATCCTATAATGCCATTTGTTGCCAAACAGGGTTATAGAGAGAAACTGCTGACCCTAGATTTCATAGTGTGAACTTCTGTGGCTGGGAAATACTCAGGTGGTAATTATTATGAGTTCTGGAGGATGTAACTGAGACACCTCTGCAAGGAGCTCTGGAATTGTGGGCAGTGGTCAAGGGGAACTTTTAGCTGTATGGGTAAGTTGTATGATGGTTTTGAAACCTTACAATTAAAATGCAATTATTAAATTATCATGTCAATAAAAATTTGAAGTGTATATTCCCATAATCCAGTTATTCAATTTCTTGCCATCTACAACAGAAAACACAAAGGCGTGTTAAAAGATGATAAACATGGCAGCCTTTATAATGGCAGAAAACTGGACACAAATGTGTCTGTTCATCTAAGTGCCCCAAAATAAGACTGAATAAGTTACAGTCTATCCACAGTAATGAATGTTACACAGTTGCTAAAAAGAATCAAGTAACACTGTATGTACTGCTAAGAGAAGGCTTCTAGGACACACCAGAAAGTAAAAAAGCCAACAAGTAGAACATGACACTTTATGAAAAAATACACATCGATAATATTACTATGGATACATATTTATGTATGAAAGCATAAAAAAGGTCTGGAGGATGTAAACAGAGAAGCCTCTGCAAGGAGCTCTGGAACTGCAGGCAGTGGTCAATAGGAACTTCCAGCTGTATGGGTAAGTTGTACGATGGTTAATTTTATATGTTAACTTGGCTAGACTGTGGTGTCCAGGTGTCTGGTTAAACAACAGTGTAAATGTTGCTGGGAAGTTATTTTTCAGATACAATTTACACTTAAATAGTGGACTCTGTGTGAAACAGATCACCCTCCATGATGTGGGCCTCATCCAATTAGATAAAGGCCTTAAGAATAGAGATTTCCAGAAGAAAAAGCAATCATAACTGTAATATAGAAACCCTGCCTGAGTTTCCAGCCTGTATATTTCTGGCTCAAGACCACATGTCAACTCTTCTCTGAATTTCCACCTATGGACTGCTCTGCACATTTCAGATTTGCCAGCTCCTACAATCACAGAAGCCATTCCTTAAAACCAATCAGTTTTTCCCTTCTCCTCTCCCTTTTCCTTTTCTCTTTTCCTCTCCCTTACCCTCCTCTCCATACTTTTGTTTCTCAGAGAACCTGACTAATACAGGCTCTATTTTTCTTTCTCCAAAGAGAATATATTCATTTCTACTATACACAATTTTTAATAGCAGTAAATCTTGACTCTTACCCTCATGTGGTTACTTATTCCTTTTTTTGGAGACAGAATCTATGTTGCTCTCAGTAGAGTGCCATGGCGTCACAGCTCACAGCAACCTCAAACTCTTTGAGCTTAAGCAATTCTCTTGCCTCAGCCTCCCAAGTAGCTGGGACTATAGGTGTCTGCCACAACACCCACCTATGGTTACTTATTCTTAAATTTACATTATATAGAAATGCTTCTTCATATATATCATTCAAAATTTTTCAGTATATTTTTTAATAGTCTCATATAACCTTTTATTGACAGAAAGGTTGGGAATTATGGAAATTATTTCTAATATATTAATGGGGAAACGTCCACTGAGATTTGATCTAATAATAGTATTGTAGAAATGTAAGCTTATTTAGTCATATATGTGTATACAGAATAGTGATTCAAACTGAGTTAAGTAAATGACTTAGAAGTCTCAAAGCAAGGAAAAAAATGAATTCAAGTGTGTCCCTCTTTGTAGCCTGTTTATGGAATAAAACATTAGAAGTATAATGGAATCAAGTGAGAACATTATACTATATAATAACAAGGCAGCTAGCAACAAGAATCTTTCCCAACATAGAATTCAAATGAGCTCAGCTTTCTCTCCTGGCTTCTCAGAGAATACATTCTGACTCTGTAACCAACCATTATAATTTCCTATCTGGATTCAAGAAAGAGAATAAACTACTTGGAAACCACAGTAAGATACTTCTTCCTGCATTTTCATAATATTCTTTTGGCAACATTAAATATCAAACAGTTTAGTTTGAGAATCTAGATTAGACTTGCACCTACTGTTTTATCTTCCCGAAAAAGCCATCCTGTTTGGGCGCGTGTGAAAGAAATCGACTTGGTTGATAAAGTCGCAGAGTAAATATCACTGCTCATTAAAATGTCAACCTCTTCTTCTGTTTCCATCTCTGACTCCTGGGGTGGAGGAAAAAGTTAAATTTAAGAATCTCGGTTGTTCAAAGACAAGTTGTGCTACACATGAAGATAATCATAATGTCACAGACTTAAAGGACAAAAGGACAGTTTCTAAGTAATGTGAAATGCAACGGATCCTAAGAACCCCACACACATCTAATGTCTTCTCAAGTCAATTAGAATTATGATTTAATTATGAATCTACAGAAGCAGCAGAATGCTTGACACAGCACCCTGCACTGTTCGAGATGAGCTAATGGAGAAAGTGCTGGATGGGCCACTACAGGACTGCAGCCTATGGAGCAAACTAAAAAACTACTTTAAGAGCTAAGTTGATAGTAAAACTGAGACAAATGTTCATACGAAGGTTTTTTCCTTAAATACTGATGAATCTTATTTCAGTTCTTTTTAATTCAAAGACCCACCATTGTCCTTTTAGAGGCTCTTTCCCAATTCATTCTAAGTGGAGGGAAAGAAGAAAAAGAAAGAAAAGGAATGAGAGAGAGGGGCAGGAGGGAGCAAACGGGGAGGAAGGAAGGAAAGAAAGGCGGGAGAAAGGGGCCTTTTCTATATTTGTTATAAAAAGAAAATTATCCATAAATATCAATCCAGGATCTTTAAAGTTAATAGCTACACTTCAGGTTTTATCATCTATATATTCCCTAATGATGGCATATAATAATTGACCAATTATTTTTAAATGAGAAAAAAGGAATGACTTGTGTTTGTTTCAAGGATGGTGGACTAAGGGACCAAGCACAGACTCGCAGGTGAGCAGGTGCAGGGTAAGGTTCTGCTCCACATCAGGCCAAGAGATCCTCCAGCACTCGGGACTCCCTAAGGGAGAAGAACGGGTAGAATCCACAAGCTGCCTGGAGAATGAACACTGTCCCCAGGTCTCTCTGCTCCCCAGCCCCACATTTCTAGGCTCCCCAGAGGCCTGTCTTCTATGTCTCACCACCTAACTTTCACTCACACATATAGTCTATCCTCAATCTTTGAGTCTACAGAAAACAACAGCAATGGCTTGAAACTGGGATAGCACCAATTCCTCTACCCTCACACGTGAAGAATGCAAAATCTCGACATTCCTGCTAAGGCTATACTAGGTAAAACTAAGTTTCTGGTGACCCAAATCTCATTCTGAACACAATTTTCTAACGAAAATCATTGGCCACAGTAGTTCGAACAGAATTATTAAAACATTATACTTCAACAGCATTATGAATCAACTTCAGTTTTATATTATATATATTAGCTCAGAAACTGAACACATTGCCTATGGATAAATGTGCCTTATGTTTCAAATACCCTGTTTTCAAGTAAACTTTTTAGACATAATTCTTCTGTGAATCAGAGACTATCTCTGATTCATATAATAGAAAGACCTCCTATTAATTAATTACATTCCTTCAAAAAACATCTAATGAACAGTTATTATTTATGTATGTACATCAGGATAAATAACAAATATTCCCCACCCTAAGGATTACTACTCAAAATCTACCATTCCTATATCTTAAGCATTAAAAAATATACACATACATATACACAACTACTCTCAATGTAAGTCCTTTGGTGACCTCATAAATACTTTTAGATACCATCAGCTGCTAATTACACATTTTATGGCTGCCTTCTCTTTCAGTGCCATATTTCCAACTCACCTAGTTGGTTATCCTGTTGCCATTTAATATGCAAGAAGTCAAATTATTTAACCAATATCTGAGCCAAATCCAGCTTGCTGCCTGTTTCTATAAATAAAAGTGTAATGGAATACGGCCATGCTCATTTACTTACATACTGTCTATGGCTGCTTCTATCCTAACAACAGCATAGCTGAGCAGCTGTGAGAGAAATCATACAGCTCACAAATGTATTTAAATATCTAGAGTACTTATTATTTCTCCCTTTACAGTACAAGAAAGAATTTACCAAACTATGGCCTAGAATATACTGATGCTATATTAGGTACCAAAGAATACAACCAAAAGAACTCCATGCAAGCTAAGCCTGGGGGCACATGCCTGCAAATAGTAACTACTACAGGAGGATCACTTTGAGACTAGGCATTTAAGACTAGTCTTAGCAGAACGGCAGGGCTCATTTCTAAGATAATTATTTTTTTTAAAGTCAACCAGGTTCAGTGGCATGTGCCTGTAGTCCAAGTTACTCAGGAGGCTAAATTTAGTGGGAGGATTATTTGAGCCCAATTCAAAAAGAGAGAGAGAGACTGGGCATGGTGGCTCATGCCTGTTATCCCAGCACTCAAGAAGCCAAGGCGGATAGATTGCCTGAGCTCAGGAGTTCAAGACCAGCTTGATCACAAGCAAGACCCTGTCTCTACCAAAAATAAAAAAACTAGCGGTGTATGGTGGTGGGCACCTGTAGTCCCAGCTACTCAAGAGGCTGAGATAGGAAGATCACCTTAACCAGGAGTTTGAAGTTCCTGAGAGCTGTAATGGCACCATGGCACTCTACCCAGGGTGACACAGTGAGACCATCTCAAAAAAAAAAAAAAAAAAAAGGGGCTCAAGACCTGTAGCGCGGTAAGTAGGGCACCAGCCACTTACACAGAGGCTGGGGGGTTGGAGTCTAGCCCAGGCCTGCTAAACAACAATGGCAACTGTAACCAAAAAATAGCTGGGCATTGTGTCAGGCACCTGCAGTCCCACCTACCTGGGAGGCAGAGGCAAGAGAATCACTTAAGCCCAAGAGTTTGAGGCTGCTGTGAGCTGTGATGCCAGCACTCTACTGAGGCAACATAGTGAAACTCTGCCTCAAAAAAAAAGAAAGAACCCCACAGCCTTCAGGTACTTACCTCAATAACAGAGAAAGAAGCCATATAAGTTATACTGTATTCAGCCTATGGTTCCAGATTTAGTAGGAGCATAAAGAAAACAA
>NW_003852405.1:34243980-34249702 GCF_000181295.1 Otolemur garnettii | reverse complement strand
CTGCCGCACTGACACCAAGTTGGATTTCAGAGAAGGAGGCAGGAGGTGGAGACAGACCCCAAAGGAACCTGCCGCACTGACACCAAGTTGGATTTTACCTTTTTAGGTAATGAGGAAGCTTTACAGTGTCTTTAATTAAGGAACATTTCATAAATTTGCATTTAAAATTCAATATATCTTCAATATGTATGTGAAATAATTTTAGAAGCACACAAAAAGGGAGTCAGGAAGGAAGATTATTTGTAAGACTTTCTAAATAGTCTAGTTGAGAAATAAATATCTGAATTGTACTAGTGGCAATGTGAATAAAAAGGAATAATTATAAGACATTACTGAGACAGAAATGACCAGATACATTCTCTAATTAGGAAACAGAGTACAAAAAAGATATCAAAAATAACTCCTAGGTCTCTGACTGAATAGAGAATGATATTATTCATCAAAAGGGAGAAAACAGAAGAGTGAGCATGTTTGGAGGGAAAATAAGAAGTTTAGTTATCAATTAGGTGAATTATGAGGTACCTGGGAGACACATGTAATATCCATTAGGCATTTAAACAGATAGCTCTCCACTCAAGACTCTGTGGGATACGAATATATATTTCTGAATCATCAACCTATAAAAGGTAATTAAAGCTATGGGAATAGAAGAGATTATACTGGCAGTCTGTAAAAATGAGAACCACCTCAAGGCCATATCATATTTAAGAAGTGAAAACAGCGAAAGGAAAATGAAAACTGAGAAAGAACTAGCCAAGGTGCAGCCAAAAGGAAATGAACATTCCAGGAATTGAGTTACCAAATACTTCAGCAAAACTGAACAAAGAGAGAGTCGAAACAAGTACACTGCTTTTAGCAATGGACTCAAAATAGTATCATCTAAAACTCCAAACTTGTTTTCTTTTCCAAATTGGCAACACCATTACCCACTCTTCAAGCAAGCATCACTAACACTCATCTTTAAATCTTTCTTCTTCTTAATTCACTACATTCAAACTGTTAGCAAATTTGATAATTTCATTCTTGGAAATGTATGTCACAACTTCTCTTTCTTAATTATTCACTATATATCATTCACCTTAAATATTCACCTTGGATGAGGATCAGCAAAGATCCCCAATCTCTCACTTTTCAAATTCACCTTGCATACTAATGTGACCTTAGACATGTCATGTAATATCCACAAGCCTCAATTTTCTCATCTATAAAGTAAAGATATTACCTAATTTGGAAGATTATTTTAAGGACTTAATGATGAGAGCTGTAAAACACAATCCTAATATGTTGGCAATTAATACTCAATACATAACAGTCATCGATACACACTGTTGATGCCATTACGCACAGCACCTGGCAGTCTTAGTGACTGATACACGCTATATATAACAGCACTATCCACAGTACCTACAAGTTGCTAGCATTCATTAGGTGCTTGATAAATGTTTGAGGAAGGGAGGGAGGGAAAGGCAAAGTAAAAGAAATACGTGAGATTAATTCACTTAAATAATTTTTTGATCAAATCAATGCCTTGCTTAAAAATCTGTTGCTGACTGTGGCAAATCCTAAATTATCTCACCTTAATTTTAAGGCCCTCCATAAACTACTTTCTCATGCTCAATATGAGAAACTTTCACTACAATCAGATTGATCTTTCTCTTTCCCAAACAGATCATTCTTATATTCTTACCTCCCTGACTTTCCTCATTTATTTTTTGGCTGGGGCTGGGTTTGAACCCGCCATCTCTGGCATATGGGGCCAGTGCCCTATCCTTTTGAGCCACAGGCACTGCCCGACTTTCCTCATTTTGTTTTATCCACAAGGGATAACCCTTTTTCCCCCTCCTTTTCTAAGATCTTCATTGCTCAGCACCAGGAAGCTCTTTTTTTCTATAGTAGACATATAAGGTAATTAAAATCCAGTGAATAGATATGGTGGTAGAACAGTCTAATCTAATAGATATAAAAGGAGCCACAAGTGTAGTGAATGACAATGTGGGAAAATGAAATGATGAAAATCAGAGACAAAATAAAAACAAAGTGGCTACATCTCTAGTAGCTGGGCACAGTAGTGTGTGCCTATAGTTCTAGTTACTTGGGAGGCTAGGGCAGGAGGATCACTTGGAACCAGGAGTTCAAGACCAGCTTGTGCAACATAGCAAAACCCACCTGTAAAAATTTTTTTAATTATTACTTAATTTTTAAAAATCTGTAGTGGTTATTAATGACATATAAATACCAGAAAATCTTTTTCTTTGGTTTGCAGCAGGGAAAGGGAACAAAGGATAAAAATAATGATATGTTTTTTCAGCATGAAGATATGACATGACAGAAGGAAAATAACATTGTACTGTAAGAGGGAAAAAATGGAAAAAGAAAAGGTAGAAAAAGAAAAGGTAGGCAAAAGGCTAGATAAAGTAAATAACGGTGCAGACATAACTGAAAGGGGGTTAACATGACGGAGACAGAGATAGTCAGCAACATTCCAAGAGGCCAAGGAAATAAGACAACAGATGGGAACAGGCCAGCACAGATTCAACAAATTAAAACTACAGATTCGAACTAAAAGACGACGGAATTCATTAATCTAGGAGATAATCTGTAAGTTCTGAGCTGACTCAACAGACTGGTCAAGATGGAGATCTAATGACAGAAATATAAAAAATAAAAGAAAATAAAGAAATAAAATTTCCTTTCCCAATGGAAAGAAAATGAAAGCTTTAGGAATAAACCATCTCAATTATACCTTATACTCTTACAGAAATTACACTGAGGGTGGGCTAAAACCAGACATTTCTTTTTAACCTAGAAGAAAACTGGTAAGATAACATGCTCACCTCATGATGTATTCGCTGATAAACTTTTTGTTCATTGTCTAATACTACAAAAGATTCAGAGGGCGCTGCATCCCCATTGAAAATGAAGCTTAAATCCCCTCGTTGGCACTTCATGTCAGTAAAGTCTATGAGAGTTGTATCAAGCCTGTGAAAGATGGATAGATGAGAAACTGACAGACAATATTCTGATAAAACTTCATTAATAATTAAACAAGCTTTGTTTCTCCTGAACTAGGATCAAGATGCTAATACCATATTTTAAATTTGATAAGAGCACAATTCAAATAATTTATTAAAAAAGAATTTATATTCCATTTTACCTAAAATTCACTTTTTCTTTCTTTTTTTTTTTTTTGAGGCAGAGTCTCACTTTGTCACTCTCAGTAGAGTGCTGTAGTGTCACAGCTCACAGCAACCTCAAACCCTTGGGCTCAAACGAGTCTCTTGCCTCAGCCTCCCAAGTAGCTGGGACTACAGGCGCTCACCACAATGCCCAGCTACTTACAGGGGTCTCACTTTGGCTCAGGATGGTAAACTCATGAGCTCAGGCAATCTACCCACCTCAGCCACCCAGAGTGCTGGGATTACACGCATGAGCCACCACGCACAGCATAAAATTCACTTTTCTAAATATATATGTAGTTCATTAACCCAGTAAGAAAAAAATGTTTCCCCTTTCTTAAAGTATTTACCTTAGTATATACTTATTTCCTACCATTACTAAAGTTACCCAGTAAAAATAACTTCACCAGGGAAGGAGTGAAAAGGAAAGCAGACTTGTCCAGCACTCTTTGAAACTTTAATACCCAGTCACCAGTTCAGCAGAGTATTTAACACTGGTACAGCAATAGATGGGCCACATTCTTCGTTAACAACTGCCCTTTGACCTACATCCATGTCTTACACCTAACCATCTGCTACCAAACCTAACTTTATCCTTCAACTTGATAAACCATTTAACTCACTCCAAATTCTTGGCTTTCTGCTTGATTTCCCAGATTCAGACTAGCATTCTCTTCCCCAGCCGACACTGCCACCGCCTGAAAACCTTATAAATCATTCTGCATCAAATACTCATGGATTCACACACTTGTGTATTTATTTGTGGTTTTTGGTAACCTGAACCTGGCATGGTCTAGCCCAATGGGCTGCTCTCAAATAATATTCCACGAATCATTACTTGCTGAAATTAAGGAAAATACTGAAATAGAAAAGTTTCCAAGTGCCCTGAAGTGCTTCAATCTTGCACAAAGCTTTATAGATTACCAGTTCAGGATCAATCTAGTCAGTTCAAAACACATAGTTCTTAATCCAAGACACTGGTTAGCCCAGCTGTCAAGAGATACTGGTTATACCCCTGGGAAGCTCCTTAAGTCTTTGTGAGAGATCTACCTTGGCTACTGGATTTCTAATGTACGTAGATAGGAACTCATTATTTTGCAGGTTGTCAGTTATCACAGACAAGGCAAAGTGAGATATCATTCTTGGTTTCCCTATATAAGAAAAGCTGAGAAATGTAACGTACCTTATATGATGCATCAAAAGAATAACTAGGGTTACATATAATTTATCACCAAAATTAGTATCATTAAAAATTAAAGAATTCTTTAAAATTTAAATAAAAGTGATACTCCAGGGAAATGGAGGTAAACCAGAGCAAAGAGGGAAGTATGATACAAGGTAAAGAGATGGTCTGAGCCACATAAAATACACATATACTCAAAATGAAATCAGGAAGCCCCAACAAAGGCAGCTCACCAACTTCTAGGAGTGAACCGTGCCTGTCGCTGTATAGCTGAATACTAACTCCATTCTCAGTAGCCTGCTCCATATGCTACTAAACAAGTCCTATCATTGCTTGAGCAATGGCCTAGAGAAAATAGTATCATTAAAAGGGGCTCATCTCCTATCTCTGTAAGAGGTGGCCTCCTGATAATATGGAAAAGGAACAGATCATTATATACACACACACATATGGACTATTTGGGCTCCAAGCTTCATTTATTAGGAAACTCTCTGTTCCACATAAAAGAAGAAATGGGCCAAATGCAATCTCATGCCACCATTCCCTTCTCGTCCTTCCTAGATGATGACAGTAGCAGTGGGCTGCCATGAATGGGGATAAAAATGGTGAGGAAAGAGATGCACAGAAGGACAAAGAAAAAGATGGAGATGGTGACATTTGAGATCTTGTATCTTACAAAACCTAAAATCAGTCATACAAAACTTCCTGCTTATATAATCTCATGTAGTCAATTTTTATTTCATCTATATTTTTATTTGCAATAGGACTATCCACTTTTTGTAATATCATCAACATTTTAGACAGCCTACTAAGATATTATAAGGCCTACTAAAATGTATTACATGAGCCTCATAATTGATAAAATGATTACTGTGATGGTATTTTAAAGTATTAACTAATCATTGGCTTTAAGTCTATGAGCCTAAATATTTTTTATTTTTGCTATATAATTAGATATAAAGAACAAAAAGTTATTTATCCAAATGCAAAGATGTGAATAGAAAATACTCTTTGTAAGATATAAGCTTGAAAAATGCTAAACCACACCAATAGGACTTGCCTTAAGTTAGAAAAAGTCTAACATGAAACAGTTTTCAGGGATCATTTCCCTTAGTGAATATGGATTACCTCTTAATTATTAATATTTACAGTGAAAATATTAGTACTTTCAATAATAGTTTTGTGTTTACCCTTTCCTATTTTTACTAAAGCACTACACTTCCTCTTTGATACCAGAGAAGATATTTCTTTTTTTTTTTTTTTCAATTTTTTTTGGCTAGGCTGGGTTTGAACCCACCACCTCTGGCATATGGGGCCGGTGCCCTACTCCTTGAGCCACAGGTGCCGCCCCAGAGAAGATATT
>NW_003852405.1:34239640-34243890 GCF_000181295.1 Otolemur garnettii | reverse complement strand
GCTGGGTTTGAACCCACCACCTCTGGCATATGGGGCCGGTGCCCTACTCCTTGAGCCACAGGTGCCGCCCCAGAGAAGATATTTCAAATGATTACATGGCTGTCATGAGATAAAAGTAAACTTTAAAGATTTTTCTTAAACCATATTTTAAAATTCAGCTTCATTTTAAGTGATATTCAAAAAAATTATGACATTTAAAGCTGAAAGTTTTTATTTAATGTTAATAGATTTTTTTCCCCTTTTAAACAGATTCTTAGCATGTAGGCAACAAACCTTTGCCACTCACCTAAAAGCTAGCCTCTCCATTAATGTAGTAAGCTGTTTGACAAGAACTTCAGAACCCATCACACTTCTCCTTCACCCTCAGTGTCTAGTAAGCCTAGGGTCTGAGCATCTTGCTAAGGAAGTAAATTCCTGTTAACCTCCCTTACAATTATTCTTCCCCGGGTTCTTACTCTCAAGTCCCTGTGCTAACCATTCTGGGGTTTTATTATCTATACTTATTATATAACATGCATCACAACATTTACTTATTAAAGTCATATACAAATATGAAATAGTTTTTTGTAAAAGAAAGAAGTACCTTTTTGTCTAAACCTAACAATCAAACAGAACTAAACTTAACTTTTTAAAGTAGCACATAGAAAATGATAGTTCTGGCCAGGCAGGGTGGCTCATGCCTGTAATCCTAGCACTCTGGGAGGCTGAGGTAGGTGGATAGTTTGAGTTCATAAGTTCGAGATCAGCCTGAGCAAAAGAGAGACCCCATCTCTTCTAAAAACAGAAAAACAGAGGCAAGAGGATGATTTCAGCCCAAGAGTTGGAGGTTGTCTAAACCTAATTATCAAACAGAACTAAAACTAACTTTTTTAAGTAGCACATAGAAAATGATAGCTCTAGCTGGGCAGGGTGGCTCATGCCTGTAATCCTAGCACTCTGAGAGGCCAAGGTGTGCGGACAGCTTGAGCTCACAAGTTCGAGATCAGTCTGAGCAAAAGAGAGACCCCGTCTCTACTAAAAATAGAAAAACTGAGGCAAGAGGATGACTTCGGCCCAAGAGTTGGAGGTTGCTCTGAGCTATGATACCATGGTACCAGCTGGAGACTCTGTCTCAAAAAGAAAAAGAAAGAGACAGAGAGAGAGAAAGAGAAAAAGGAAGTTAGGAAGGAAGGAAGGAGAGGGGAAGGAAGAAAAGGAAGGAAGAAAAGAAAGGAAAGGAAGGAAGGAAGGAAGGAAATGATAGTTCTCCTAAACTGTAGACTGCCTTTGCCCAGGACCTATATTAAAAGTATTTTAATTGATGAAACTTTCATAAGGACCAACAAAAGGCTCCTAAATTAAATCTGTATCATTACAAAATCCTTTTCTACTTTTCTTCTATATTTTTCTGTATTTTCCAAGTTTTCTATAATGGCCATGTATTTAACGTACATGAACCCTTTCATAATGAAAAACATCTGAAGGAGTTATTTTTAAAAACAAAAAACCCCCAGAAACATCTAACTTATTCAAATTCTATTGCTTAATGATAATTATCCTAGATTTATTTCCAAATAAGGATTATTTCCACACTAATTCAAAATATTATACAATACATTTTCTTAAAAATAGTTGATTCTTAGAAGCTTCTGCTTTATGACATGGTAAGTAGAACAAACGATAAGCAGTCAAGTCTTAACTAGGCCACTAGTCTGTAAAATGCTCTTGTAAAAAAGAAATCACATAACTTCTCCAAATTTTCTCATATAACAACGAAGAGATTTTATGAGATAATCCTTCAAGTTATTTCTATTTCTAGATTATGGGTGTCCAACCTACCAGCCTGCAGGCCACACGCTGATATTCTGAAGAATATTTTGCTTATCTGTCATGGTGTCAGATATCTGGAAAAGTAGACCTGGACCTTTTGTTTTGCTCAACCGTGATTTTGTTAGGGTTTGTGTATTTAACGCATGGCCCAAGGCAACTCTTATTCTTCCAATTCATGGCAGAGGAAAAAAAATGTTTGAGACCTCTATGCCCTTAAATATACAAATCAGAGGTACAAAGATACAGATACACAAAATTTATACATATATATACATACGCATGAACTTGTAAACATGCTATTGTATATCAGATACAGAAGTTGACATATTCACAAACATTATAGTTAACATATATGTAATTTATAAATATGCCTACATTATTATTAATATAAAGCTAAAGATGTAAGGAATGATAAAAGTAAAATTCTTTAATAAATATAACAGATTTATTATCCATCAAGTCCAAATATTAATTTTAGTTATAAAAGGAATAGAATAAAAAGTTTGAAATTAGCCTTGAAGTGCTCACTGGAATGTACAGATGACTGACCAGATGCATGGACAGACACAAAGATGGGTAAACCGGGCAGGGAAGGGTACAGCAGAGATGGAGAAAAAGGCAAGAATTAGGTCTTCCTTATGTGTTCCTTATTCCTTAACAAATCCAGCATCAAAGAGGTAACTGTTGTAAATCTTAGTATTACATTGTATCAAAAATTTCACTCTGTTTATCTCCTAAATAGTCTAGCTGAATAATAACATCTCTGCTTTATTCAAGGTTTTACATCTTTGGTTTCTTACCTATGATGTGCCTCAAATGAGATAAAATAATGTTAATCTATTATACCATTTTTAAGTCAAAAACATATGTAAACTATGAAGACAGGGAAAAAAGCTTCCTCAAATCCCAACTTTCTTTTACTCAAAAAACGAATAAATAAAACGAAGTCACCTTACCTGATATTAATACCTTGTTTGTATATTTTACATGCATCAGAAGGCAGAATTCGGGAGAGTAAAGGCACTGTTTTTTTGAAAACAAAAGATAAAAAATAAGTACCTAAATTCTGAGACATTTATAAACCTTCAAACTAAAAGAAAACATTTTATTAATTTGTCAAATTATGGTAATTTCTTTACATTTAAAATAGGATTTTTCACTTATGGTAAGGCAACTTAGAGTGACATCAAATATCTACTGTTTAATTGTAATTTAAACACAGTTTAGCATACTCCTGCCCCACGTGATGCCACTCTTGGATCCATACTGCATACAGATGAAAAAACAACCCTACGGTAACTAAACTCTCCTGAATGTGTAACCAGAATCTATCTAATTCCTCAAGTATAACCAGGAAAAACAGCAGGAAAGTAATGTGTATTAACAGAGGTTTGTTTGGAGAAAGACAAATTTGAATTTGAATCCCAAATACTTGCCTTCGTAATTGAAGTGCACTGTATTTCAGTTACAACATCTGTACAATGGGAATTATACTATTTACCTATGGATTTCCAATGTTGCTAACTATAATCCATACCCATACCACCACAATCTATTTTCTGACAGTTGTTTTGTTGTTGTTGTTATTTATTATCAGCTATATGCTTGGGGAAATAGCAGTTACTCTATGGATGAGAAAATCTGTGTAACAGGCTATATAAACTGCCATGTACAAAGGGAAAAAAACTGAATCTCAAAATCTTGAAATTAAGACTATGTAACATTTACATATTTGCATAAATATTTGTGTGTCTCTGTGTGTAAGATATATGTAAAATGTACTGTTTCAAAAATAGGCAATCTGTAGTCTCAGCTACTTCGGAGGCTGTAGCAAGAGAATTGCTAGAGCCCAAGAGTTTGAGGTTGCTGTGAGCTATGACATTACATCACTTTACTGAGGGTGACAGAGTAACACTCTATCTCCAGAAGAAAAAAAAAAAGAAAGAAAGAAAAATTAGAGAAAATTAAAGGCTAGTTTTTTAGTTAACTCTTCAAAAGCATCAATACTTTCTAATTAACATTAAAGGTATATACCTAATCCATCAATGCCTCATTTAGATGTCATTTAATCCAAAATTACTTCCAGCATTGAAGACAGTTTTCTGAATATTTTATTGCACAAAAATAAGAAAACTTTATTACCCAGTTACTTTAGATGAAGAATATAAGAAATCATTTTCTGGTAAAATTTTTCCTTTTTTGAAAGAAAAGTTGGGAAGAGAAATAATAGTGTAAATAAATGATCCAAGCTCCCTAGTAGATTTGTAAATGGGAAGAAAAGAATTTATCTTGCAAAGGTAAATCAATAAATGACTAAAAAATATCTCAATCAAAATGAAGACCTTTCGGGGCAGTGCCTGTGGCTCAGTAAGTAGGGTGCCAGCCCCATATATGGAGGGTGGCAGGTGTGAACCTGGCCTGGCAACAAAAAATAGCCAGGC
>NW_003852405.1:34230354-34239464 GCF_000181295.1 Otolemur garnettii | reverse complement strand
AAAAAAAAAACAAAAACAAAACAACAAAACAAAACAAAAAAATTAAGACCCTTCATAAATAATTGGAACAATGTACAACCATGCAATATCTTAAGATAATGTCTAGAAGTTATAAATAACTGAAAGATAACAAAATGTACATGATCAAATAATGTTAACTAAATTCTTCACTGCATTTTAAAATTCCCTAAATTCCGTAGTCCAATAATTCTATAATCATTTTCTCTTTTCTGAAAATTATGTACAGTGAACCATAATCATTTTTAAGCCTGTTTTTTGTAAAAAGAAAAACTTACAAAATAAAGTTTCAATCTTAAAATAAGAATTATTAAAGTTACTAATACAGTTGAAAGATGAAAAGCATCTTTCTCCTTAGAGCAAGTATCAAATTTGTTACGCTAACAAATTTCTATATAACAGTGATTTTTATACTTGCATTTCTGCGTGAGTATATATTTCATAGTAAAACACAGCACACTCTTACCCCAGCTTTGAAAATCCCAGTGAAGTTCTAGATAAAAGTCACCTAGCTGAGTAAAAAATATGAATAATTACTAAATGCACCATAGTTAACAGCTCTTATATCTGCTTAATACATTTCTTTAAAAAAATCTGTTAATATCTAGTCTATGTAATTGGGATTAGCAAATAATAAAGAATTAATTTCAGTGTTTGGAGTTTGAGTGAACAAAAAAGGATGTATGGTTATTACTTAAAATAAAACATTATAATAGCACACATTACTATATTTAACTACAAAGGGAAATATGTATCTCTGTATCTGAAACTGATAGCCATTTAAATTTATATAAAAAAATTCCATTTCTCTCAGCATAATAAAAATAATAAATACAGGTATTATTTTGAAAGCAGTTAACTGTACTTCGGTAGTTATTAAAAATGACTACCAAAATGATTATTTGCACAGTCTCATACTACCGTAAAAAAAGGGCCTACTGCAATAGAAAATTTTTTTCTATGAAGGGATAACACAAGTTTACTAAATCTGAAATACGTCATCTTGCAATAGCTTTTGGGAAAATGTTTATTTCACAAATTAGAAGCTAGACATCAAAGACTGTATAACTTTTAAGAGAACTACTACTTCTTTCAAAAATGAATACATCCAGAATATAAGCATTACAAAGAGAGCAATAAGTTAATCTTTCTTATTTCAAACAATGAAAAAGTGAATGTTAATATAAGATATTATTACAACATCAGTAAAACATTTCTCTGACTCTTTCTGTATCTCTTCAGATTTCAAAAAAGCCAAAACAAAAAAACAAAAAGAAAAATAGCCTCACTGAGAGAAGGCAGCTTTCATCACATCATCATTACAGGTCTACTTCCTCCCACACTTCTCTCAGGCAGCAGAAATACAGAGGAAGAGAGTAACAACAGAAAACAAACCTCTCTTCCTTTCTAGGCCAATGTACCCAGCGATTAGCACTTGGAGGTAGGGCAGATAAAAAGAATTTTTGTCATATAAAGAAAATACAAACTGTTCCTTATTACTACAACAGCAGCTTTAGCTGTTAAGACAATCTTCTGATTCAACTGATGAGAAAAAACAAATGGTTCACTATGAAAGTTTTGAGATAGACTGTGCCATGGTCCTGGGGTCCTTTATTTCACTTCCAAGAAACACAGTCAGCAGCATCCTTTCTGATTCACCTGTGGAGGTTTCGAGTTGCTCGCTCATCAGTGTTGCTGGGAGGGCTTCATTTGTTTCCACTGGCATGGATTTTACATTTCTTGATTTTTATATATCTCAAAACTTTCATAATGACCCACATAACTGCCATTAATTATGACTTAATTCCTTTTTTATAGAGCTCTTATTTACTGAAAATGAATCTTAATCTAAGATTATATTTATACATTATTATTGCAGCATTTTATAATTTTAACTATAGTTTAATTTATGCATGATTTTTATCATTTCTTGACCCTTAATCTGTGAGAATTTAGACAATATATTTTTTAAAATGCTTAAAACTACACTTACAATTATTGTTTAGGTTCAAAATCAGCAAAGAAATACACCTTACCTCTTTCAGGGCTTTTAATAATCGAGGCCGTTTTTCTTCAACGCTTTCCCTGGATTGCTGCTTAAGCTTCCTTAAAAGAGCGGTAACTAAAGTTTAAATTAAAAAATATAATAATTAATTTAGAATAATTTTCATCATACTATTAAAAACATCACCGGCTTATTATACATATAGATAGACAATACATGTATATAGGTAGAGTATATGTGTGTATATATATAACTATAAAACCAACATATTTTAAAAGCAAAAATATCAAAGAGCATTGTTTACATTACTGAAGGTCTCTTCTAATGTAATAGAAGAAGCTGAGACACAGAAGTCAGGAAAGACAGGACAAGAGTGTACAAGGGTTCTCCCATCTTCATAGCCTTGCCAACATTTATCATTGCCTGTCTTTTTGAGCCATTTTAGGCTGGGTACGGTGATGAGTGCCTGTAATCTTAGCACTCTGGGAGGCTGAGGTGAGATGATCACTTGAAGTCAGGAGTTCAAGTCCAGCCTAAGCAGGAGAGACCCCTCATCTCTATAAAAAATAGAAAAATTAGGGGCGGTGCCTGTGGCTCAAAGGAGTAAAACGCTGGCCCCATATGCTGGAGGTGGTGGGTTCAAACCCAGCCCCGGCCAAAAACTGCACACACAAAAAAGTAAAATTAGCTGGGTGTGATGGTATATGCCTCTAGTCCTGGCTACTCAGGAGTCTGAGGCAGGAGCATCACTTGTACTCAATAGTTTGAGATTACAGAGAACTCTGATGACACCACTGTACTCTAGCCAGGGTGATAGAGTAAGACTCTTGTCTCAGAAAATAAAAAAAATAAAAGAGCCATTTTAACTGCAGCAAGATAGAAGACATCTCATTGCAGTTTTGATTTACATTCTCTGATGACTAATGATGTTGATCATTTTTCCATATACCTGTTGGCCATTTATATGACTTCTTTTGACAAATGCCTATTTAAGGCAATGCCTGTGGCTCAGTGGGTAGGGCACTGGCCCCATATACGGAGGGTGGCAGGTTCAAACACAGCCCCGGCCAAACTGCAACAAAAAAAATAGCCGGGCGTTGTGGTAGGTGCCTGTAATCCCAGCTACTTGGGAGCCTGAAGCAGGAGAATTGCCTAAGCCCAGGAGTTGGAGGTTGCTGTGAGCTGTGATACCACAGCACTCTACTGAGGGCGATAAAGTGAGACTCTGTCTCTAAAAAATAAAAAAAAAAAGAGAGAGAGAGAGAGAAATTCCTATTTAGACCTTTTACTCATTTAAAAAAAAATTTTTTTTTGAGACAGAGTCTCACTTTGTCACCCTCTGTAGAGTACTGTAGCATCATAGCTCACAGCAACCTCAAAGTCTTGGGTTCAAGAGATCTTCCTGCCTCAGCCTCCCAAGTAGCTGGGACTATAGGCACCCAACACAACACCTGGCTGTTTTTAGAGATGTGGGTCTAACTCTTTCTCAAACTCCTGAGCTCAAGCAATCCACCGACCTCAGTCTCCCAGAGTGCTAGGATTACAACTATGAGCCTTTTGCTTTTTTTTAAATTGAATCACTTGATTTTTTTCCTGTAAGTTGTTGGAGTTCCTTACTTATTCTAGTTCTTAACTATTTCTCAGACAGGTAGTTTGCATTATTTTCTCCCATTCTTTCCCAAACTGTCTCTCCACTTTGCTGATTGTTTCCATTGCTATTCAGAAGCTTTTTTGCTTGATGTGATCTACTCCCATTTTGCTTTGGGTGGATACTCAGGAAAGCATTGCCCAGACAAATGTCCTGCAGCATTTCCCCAATGTTTTCTTTTAGTAGTTTTATAGTTTTAGGTCATAGATTTAAGTCTTCAATCCATTTTGACTTGATTTTATATATGACTAGAGGTAAGGGGCTAGTTTCAAACTGCTGCATATGAATATCCACTTGTCTCAGCATCATTTTTGAAGAGACTATCTTGTTCCCACTGTATATTTTTGGCATCTTTGTAAGTTCAAAGATGTTCACTATAGACGCATGGCTATTTTCTGAGTTCTCTATCCTGTTCATTTGTCTATGTACCTGTTTTTATGCCAGTACTGTGCTGTTTTTGGTTACTACAGCTCTGTAGTATAATTTGATGTCAGATAATATGATTGCTCCAGTTTTGTTCTTTTTGCTCAGGATGTCTTTGGCTATATTGGGTCTTTTGTGATTCCACAAAAATTTTAGGATTATTTTTTCTATTTTTGTGAAAAATGCCATTGCTATTTTAATGAGGATTACTTTGAATCTATAGATTGCTCTGGGTATATGGACATTTTAACAATATTGATTTTTCCAATCCATGAATGTGGAATGTCTTTCCATTTTTTTGTGTCCTCTTTAATTTCTTTCATCCATGTTTTATAGTTTTCATTATAGAGACCTCTTATTTCTTTGGTTAAGTTTATTTATAGGTGTTTTATTTCATCTGTAACTATTATAAATGGTATTATTGTCTGGGTTTCTTTTTCAGATTACTTACTGTTGGCATACAGAAATGCTATGATTTTGATTTTATACTCTATAACTTTACTGAATTTGTCTATCACTTCTAATAGGGTTTTTGTGGAGTCTTTCAGTAGTTTTTCTAGATATAAGATCATATTTGTCTGCAAACAAGGATAGTTTGATTTCTTCCTTTCCAGTTTGGATGCCATTTCTTTCTTTCTCTTGCCTGATGGTTCTAGCTAGAACTTCCAGTACTATGCTGAATAACAATAATGAATTGGGCATCCTTGTCTTGTTCCAGATCTTACAGGAAAGACTTTCGGTTTTACCAATTTAGTCTGATATGAGCTGTGGGTCTGTCATATAGTTTTTATTGTATTGAGGTAAATTCCTTGACCACATTGAAAATGTATGACAAAGAGAACTTAACCTACTCCAGGAGTTGAGGAAAGACACCTCTCAGAAGATATACAAAGTTGAAATCTAAATGAAAGCCTGGCAGTTCAAGGTAAGGCAACAAACCATCATGAAGTGCTGTCTCTTTCTCTCCGCACTAACATTTTATCTGCTACAAAAATAAGACAAAGGCTGACAAACTTCCCCAAATTTCCCTAAGTATACCATAACATAAATTTGTACAAACTGTGAGCAACTCCTAGAGAAACAAAGAACTAGATCGTAGCATCATAGGAAACCAGCACTGTCTTGATCAGAGGAAAGCCAGGGTCCCTGGAGGAGGGATAAATTAGGGAAAAGGACCTTTAAGTTCTATCTATATAATTCCCTGATACTGGCGGAGGAGGTTGATGACTATTCCCCAGGCAACCAATGTAATGTAGAAGAGCAATATCATCTTCAAGTTTTATTAATTTTAAAGTGAAATGATTCTAAATAGTCTCTGACATGTTAATTTAGCACTGTTCTGAAGCAAAAGAACATTGGCAAAATTATCAGAAATCAGAAAAAAAGACAAATAGGCCAAAAATATTTTACTAATAACATTTGATTTATATAGATTATTCTTTAGATTGATTTTTAAAATAAATAATTTTCTTTTCTTTCTTTTTTTTTTTTTTTTTGAGACAGAGTCTAATTATGTTGCCCTTGGTAGAGTGCCGTGGTGACACAGTTCACAGCAACCTCAAACTCTTGGGCTTAAGTGATTCTCTTAACCTCAGCCTCCCAAGTAGCTGGGACTACAGGTGCCTACCATAACACCCAGCTATTTTGTTGTTGTTGTTGTCACTGTTGTTTAGCAGGCCCGGGCCTGGTGCATATAGCTGGCACCCTAACCACTGAGCTACAGGCGCCAAGGCTAAAATATATAATTTTCTATGCTCAGAAAATTTTAATTTAATATAAGCATGTCAAAATTTAAATCACAATACTTAAAATAATTTCAAAGTATATACATGCTTAACACATCATAAATATATTTATATTGATATTTCTAAATATGCTATTAAAATTTCTTTTTCTTACATTGTCATCAATATCTGAAGATCTATATATGTATCATAAGAGTTATCCAATTAATTATCTCCATATAAGAAAATTACTTTATAACTAGATCTCAAATACATGGGCCTCAATCTTTTACCTTAAAATTTATTGCCAAGTATCTCTTAACTAATGTTTCTATGAGAATTTTATTGGCCTTCCCAATAGATTATGAATTCCTAAACAGTAGAGAATGTGTCTTTTTTTTTCTCCTCATTTGATACACACATATGCTTTATAGTAAGGGTTCAGTAAATATTCATTGAATTTGAATAAAAGAATCCTGAAGTCACAAAATTCTCACTATGGGTCAGAAATTCAAAAGCCCATCTAGTTTCCTTTTCCCTCTTCTAGTGGTTAGAAAAAAACTCAGAGAAAGCTTCAGATGGCTTGGGGCAATTTTTAATGCATTCTCAGTCTCTTTTGGGTTTGTACATTTTTATTTCCCAGAAATAATTCTTGGATTTGGATGTCTTCTTCCTCTCATAAGAGTCTCCTGATCTTTGTCCAGAAGGAACAACTGTCAATGCATAACAAAAAATATATATATTCGTTTAGTTGTTAAATACATGTATCACAATTTTATCTCAAATTTTAGGCCCAAATACTGTTCAAGAAGTTCAGGAAGTCTACAAAAGTGTAATATGTGGAGTACATATATAAAACTAAACCATAAGAAAGTGACCAGAAGAACCCAAAACTTAGCTCTAACATCGAACTATCTAACACAGGAGTGTTTAATGTCATGCATTTCTTTAATAAAACTTAATTTCCTTCTGTATAGCTAGATTTAATTGATCCTTTTCAGCCTCAAACCATAATATTAAAGACAATATTCCCATTCATTCAGATTTAGGTTTCATAAAACCTTCAACTATTGATATGTACTTGATAAAAATAAGACCTTTACATGAAGTTAAAAAAAAATTATGGGTAGGATAAGGGAGAGTGGAGAAACTGAACACTCTGTATTTTATAAAAGACCCTGTAACATGTTTTGGAAATACTGTTTTAAAGACTAAAACAAAATAAAACGTCTTGCTCCTCATTTCTAGCAAAGCCTATACCCAGCAACTAAACCAGATAACTGTTAAGACACCATTATTATTTTTAGTTCCAAGTAATAGTCCATATAATTAAGCAGTTGCTAGAAGGGACGGACAGGTCACAACTTAAAAAAAAAAATCCTTTATTCTGGAATACCAGTAAGGCAGAATGCTGCAAAAGGAGAACAAATAGTAAACATATACTGAAACCCAGCTCCTCAATTCTTTCTGTGTACTACTTGACTGTTCAAGTTCCTAATTCATGAATAATTCATATACATCTACACATAACTGGAAAAGTTCATCATATGGAAATTTACACTAAAGAAAAACATTTCAGATTCATCACTTTATATTTTTAGAATATACATCAACAACAGGAATTCGTATTGCTTACTCATCTGTCTATCTCCATAGCTGATGGCTTCCGCCAGAGGGCTCCATCCCTGAGCATTTTTCACCTTTACTGGAGCATTGTGAGCCAAAAGTAAATGGGCACATTCTGCAATATAAAGTGGTAATAATATCAAATGCCATATAATTTTTAGAATCTCTAAATATAAATTTCATATAAAAGTTTAATATATCAGGTTAATGTAAATAAATCTATGAATAATGTACTATGTCAAATTAAGTAATTTAAGAGTTCCTATATATTTAAACACTAAGTTATTTCACATTCCTAGATTCCATAAGTAACCACTTTGCTACCTAAAAACAAACTGGAACTTTCTGCACAAAAAGTATTATATTCCCTATAATTTTTCCCAAGAGTGTTTTGAGAATGTTTCCATACTCTAAAAGACAACCTAAGAACCTTAGGAGTAATTTACACCCAAATATCTAGTATCTAATAAGACCCCTGATAGGATTTGTATGCCTTAAATGTCAAATAGAACGTCCACTATTTCAAGAAAAAAAATAATGTGTTTCCAAAAAGGATCAATAATGTTTCCATAAATCCTTAATTTTTAAATTTTATAATTCTTGTGATTGGACAAAACATCCCAAAAGAGGGCAAAATTCTGCTTATGACACCTCTGTTTTTCACATAATCAAAACTAGGTACAGATTATTTCTACAGGTTGAAAAAACTTTTTTAAATATTAAAAATAAAAAAGTATATTAATAGGAAATAAATTAAAACTGAGGTTACGGGAAATTTCGGTATGATAGCCATTCATTCGTTCAATCAATCATTTAGCAAATATTTACCAAAAGACTGTTTTATACCATTTCTAACCACCTGGTACTGTTTTTAAGCACTGAAGAAAAACAATAAGGTCTTCTTAGATGAGAGAGCTTTTATCCTATGTTGGAAAACAATAAATAAATTTATATATAAAAGGAAAAATTAATGTCAGATAATGGTAAGTGCTCTGAAGGAACTAACGGTGTTGTGACGGCATCATGAGGGTAGACTAAGGTGGAAGAAGAATGGCACTACGTTAGCACCATTCCTAGTGATAGAAGAAACACAAATAACAGTAGGGAACTTTAGTAAATGGAAATTCCACACAGGTGTTTAAGTCTGCTAATAGTATATAATAATATATAAACAGGAATGTTCATTTTAGTGTTGTTTGTATTGGCAATTATACTGAAAACAAAATGAATGCCCATACGGTGGTAGTAAGAGACTTATGTCACATGTATATTACTGAAGTAATATATAGCTATTTTTAAAGAATAGAGTCATATCAAAAAGAGGAGTCAGCCTGAATGGTCAGCAACTAGCCAAGTCTGGAAAATTTAGCATCAAAAAGAATAACGGGACCATTCACAGTGGCTCACACCTGTACTCCTAGCACTCTGGAAGGCCAAGGCAGGTGGATTGCTTGAGCTCAGGAGTTTGAGACCAGCCTGAGTAAGAGCAAGACCCCATCTCTAAAAACAGGCAGGCATTATGGCAGGCACCTATAATCCCAGCTACCTGGGAAGGTACAGTAAGAGGATTGCTTGTGCCCAAGATTTGATGTTGCTGTGAGACACAGTGCAACAGCACTCAAGCCTGAGCAATAGAGTGAGACTCTGTCTCAAAAAAAAAAAAAAA
>NW_003852405.1:34229766-34230055 GCF_000181295.1 Otolemur garnettii | reverse complement strand
AAAAAAAAAAAAAAGGGAAAAAAAGAGAAACAGTACTTGATAAGCCCACAACATCAAAAACAAAAGAGGGTAAGTTCTTCTTTATAGAAAAATAATGTAATGACAGTAAATTGCAAAGAAATGATAAAAATCAGAAAATTAGCATATTATAACACCCTATGTAATAAATAATTTAGGCAAAAGTCCTTAATGAATATTAAAATCACTAGGTAAGAGACTATGTGCTGGGAATAGTATATTCACCTGTACCAAAGTACCCAAGACTACTTACTAACTACTAACAGAAAAA
>NW_003852405.1:34225058-34229650 GCF_000181295.1 Otolemur garnettii | reverse complement strand
AAAGGGTAAGACACAAGTTGAAAATATACCAACGGAAAATAATCAGGCAAATTCAAGACAGAGGACATTCACCAAGTTAACTGAGCAAAACTTTTTAAAAAGTCAGGCACACAGATGACAATAAAGATTTAACAATCAAATACAATAAGTGAAACTCAAATGGGTCTTGTTTCAATATAAAACAAACACCTATAAAAATATTTTAGGAACAACTGGAAAAATTTGAATATGTCTTGGCTATGAGGTGATAACAATATTAATATTCTTTAGTGTGATAATAATGTGGTTGTGAAAGAATACCTGTATTATCAGAGATGCATGCTGAAGTACCTAGGGATAAAATGTCCTATTATTTATGTTAGTTTTCAAATGGTACAGTAAAAATAATACATAAAACACAGAGAAAGATAAAAAATATGATACAATGTTAATTACTGAACCTATGTGGAAAAAATTTGAGTGTTCACTGTGCTAATCTGTCAAATTTTCTGTATATTTAAAATTTTTCATAAGATATTGAAAGAGAAAAAGCAATGAGGCCATGTATGGTGGCTCACACCTGTAATCCTAAAACTCTGGGCAGTCAAGAAGGGAGGATTTGCTTGAGGTCAGGAATTCTCTACCAACCTAGGCAACAGAGGGACACCCTGTCTCTACAAAAAAATTTAAAACTCAGCTGAGTGTGGTGGCGCATGCCAGTAGTCCGAGCAACTCAGGAAGTTGAGGTGGGAGGATCTCTTGATCCCAAGAGTTCAAGGTTACAGTGAGCTATGAGCATACCACTGTACTCCAGCCTGCACAACAGAATGAGACCCTGCCCTTTTAAAAAAAAAAAAAAGGAAAGAAAAAGAAACAAACAAACAAGGGAAAGAGAGATGGAAGGAGGAAGGGAAAAGAAATTAAAAAAAAAAAAATCAACCAGTTCAATGAAAGTATTTCAAATTGTACATAAAACCAGCACATTGTACCCCATAATTGCATTAATGTACACAACTATGATTTAATTAAGAAAAAAAAGAAAAAGAAATTTTTAAAAAAATCAAAAAATGGAAATGATTTGTAGCCATCCTTGCAGTCTGAAAGGAATTTTCAGTGTATTGCTAATGATACCATGTTATCTCCCAAATACAGAAGTGTGTTATGATTAGTTTTTTGGTTTTTTTTTAGAGACAGAGTCTCACTTTATTGCCCTCAGTAGAGTGCCGTAACATCGCAGCTCACAGCAACCTCAAACTCCTGGGCTTAGGTGATTCTCTTGCCTCAGCCTCCCAAGTATCTGGGACTACAGGCGCTGGCCACAATGCCTGGCTATTTTTTGTTGCAGTTTGGCTAGGGCCGGGTTCGAGCCCACCACGCTCAGTATATGGGGCAAGCGCCCTACCCACTGAACCACAGGCGCTGCCCTATGATTACGTTTTTAAAAAAGGAATGACTAAAAAATTACACACATGAGTATGTACGTTCAAACATATATATGTATATTTGTATACAATATTAATAAGCATCAGGAAAAGGATGGAAGAATATCCAGTATAACATGGGTTATCCCGTTTAATGGGAGAAGTGGCTTAGTAAGAAGATCAATGATCGAAAGCCAAGCTAAAAAAGGATTTTCAAAATGAGAAGAATAAAAATAAACAGAAACCCCCTCCCCAAAATAATCTATCAAGGTTTTTTTAAGGGTTTTTGTATATATATTTGAATGTGTACAGGCATAAGTTAGGAGAAGATAAACATGGACTTCTGAGGCTATTTCATGATAGATTTTTGAGTGGAAAGAAAAATATGGCAAAGTACTTCACAGTGATCTTATTTCAGTAAAAAAAAAAAGTCCTCGTGTTGTTGTAAGTAAAGAATAGGTATGAAAGTATATGCAAGAGGCCATAAATATTAATTACATCAGAAAAAGAAGTGGAGAGATGTTTACGTATCTTTGCACTGTGTCTTTTCACTTGTTTCGACATTCATGTATTAATACCCACAAAATTATCCAAAAAATTCATTTTTTTTTTTTTGCCAGGGCTGGGTTTGAACCCACCACCCTCGGTATATGGGGCCAGCACCCTACTCCTTGTGCCACAGGCGCTGCCCCAAAATATATTTTAATAAAAATTACTTAAGAAGCAGGATACACAACATTATCTAAATCAGTATCCCAACAGTATAAACTAAGGTACAAGATTAGTATAAGATTTATATATTATGCTAGACATGTCAACAGTGTTTTCTGATATGGCATAAAGCCTGAAGGATGGGTGCCCTTCACTCACAAGTCACAACTAACTGAAGTAGAGATTGGCAACTAACAAAAAAATCATATAATCACATATGCAAGTGACCTTAATTTTTACACTTAAAGAAAGTACTGGATTAATCAAATGTCCTCTCTCAGCAATGAATAAGAATAGTAATGAATAATAAGAAACAAAGTAGTTAACAACTGGGCATTAAGTCTTAAAGAATGCATAAATGTGCAAGGTGGAAGCTGGGAATTCAGGAGTATGGATGCACTCAAATTATGGAAAATAGAGATCACATGTAAACAAGAACCACAATGGTGATAAAATATAGAGAGAGTGGATGGGGTAAATAGGACAGCTGGCAATACAACAGAACATCCAGAGAGATCCTACGAGACTGAGAAACCATATTAATTCTGGAGTTATTTCAGGGAAAAAAACAAAAATCCACCCCTCCCCACCAAGCAACATGGACAATTTTAGTCAACAGACCCAGAAATTCAGAAAAAAATCAGACTTCTATGATTAAAAAAAAAAAAAAAAGTTATTCAGTAGATTAAGATGAGAAAAAGGAAGCAAATCAAAGTGTCAAAGTCCTCTAAGGTGTATCTCTCTTTCCCTCAACCAACAAACATTATTTGACTGCCCTGGAAATTTTATTGTATTTACAAACAAGTATAAAAACAGAAAGTGCCTCTCAACAATGAAATCATTAAAGGTACAGTATATGTCAACAGAGGAAGATTTAAAAAAAAAAAAACAGACTGTCTAGACTGAACCATGGTAACCATGGTATAATGTAAAAGCAAGTTCTAGAACACTAAGTATAAAGTAGATGTTTTATCTTCTACTACATGCCCCAATCTCACTCTTGAGGAAACAAATATAAATATAAAAGGACCTTAAGGAAACAAAGCAAAAAAGGGTACACAACTGGAAAAACATAAATGGATCAGTATTTATGGGTTATGCCTACTCTACATGAAAAGGACACAGAACATATACCACAGTATTTGCAGATCCTGAATTAGCTAACCAAGTTATTCCCAATATACATTCTATTGAACACTAGTCTCTCAAAATACTTGTGAAAAAGAGCAAACATCAAATAAGTGTGGGGAACATTATCCACTGTGGCCAACACATGCCTCCACTTGGAACTTCATAATGCGATTAGCATATCAAAGTTCTAACAAGTTCCACAAGGAAAGAAACTGCTTAATTTTTATCAACGTAGTATCTTCCAGGAAGCTTGTTTATCCTCTAAATACCTATCAATATTCCATAAAATGATTTATTATGAACCATTTTAAAACAAACTGATACATATGATAGCATAATAGCACATTCACCTAAAATTAGAACACCTAGGATGGTAGATGGGTTTCATTTCACAATCTAATTCTGGTAAATCCACATTGACTATTAAAGTGCTAACTTAGGAAGGATTCTATTTTTCTTTTCCTTTTTCTGAATTCCCTGACCCAACCAGGAGAAGAAAAGATTCTAGAATAGCAATCAGACTTGGCAAGCTGTGTGTTGACAACCTTTGACATAGACCATATCCTTTTTGAATAGTTCTCAGCAAAAAGAAGGCAAGGCAATAGTACACCATAAACCCAGATTCTGGAACCAGTTTAAAGTTTAAACTCTGCTATTTTACTCTGGGCAAATTGCTTAACTTCTTAGGGCTAATGTTTTTCATCTGTAAAATGCGGATAAAAATAGCATGGTTATTGTGAGGGTTCAACAGGTAAATGTGTAAAGCACTAGAAAAAGCATCAGGCACATTGTAAATAATCAATATATTTTAGTTATATTTTAACATTTTGATCCAATGTCCTCTGGGGGGAAACACCTAAGTTTTTATTGATCAAGTTTAGACACTATATCTGAAATATATTCACCAAGGTAGCTATGTTAGAGATGTCTACTCCTGCCCTATTCATATTCCTGCTACCTCCTCTGAATTCCTTATTTCCTCTCCTACTCCTAAATCTCACCCACGTCAGCCTAGCTAGCCAAAGCTAATTTCACAGAAGCAGACACTCATGCCAAAGTCACATATGAGGATGCCATTACCCATCATCACTTGTGGTTCAGCCTCAGATGAACTGGACCAGTCAAGCTTTTTGCTCTAAAGTCTGAGAAACTAAGAAACTTGAACAGTTGTTGGTGAACACTGAAGTCAGAAAGTCAGAAAGACTTAGGATTCTATAACAATTATTTTAGATCATGTTCAATTTCAGTAAATGGAAAAAGTCAACCAGGAAAGGGGAAAATATTACATGTATGTAAAAAAAAAGGGGGGGGGGACATACCACCATAAGAGACAGTCAGATGATAGATAGG
>NW_003852405.1:34218337-34224535 GCF_000181295.1 Otolemur garnettii | reverse complement strand
GTTTGAACCCACCACCTCCGGTATATGGGGCCAGCGCCCTACTCCTTGTGCCACAGGCATTGCCTATAAGAGATATTCATAATGAAACTTCTAGATCACTGGAAAGAAAACTGTTAACAGAAATTCATTAGCCTGTTTAAAAATACAGGAATTGGCCAGGTAAGGTAGCTCATGTCTGAAACCCTAACACTTTGGGAAGTCAAAGCAGGAGGACTATTTGAGGACAGGAGTTTGAGACCAGTCTGAGCAATATATCTTATCTCTACAAAAAATAGAAGAATGAGCCCGGCGCACATCTGTATTCCTAGCTACTCGAGATGCTAAGACAGGGGACTTGCTTGAGCCTAGCAGTTTGAAGTTGTAGTGACTATGATGATGCCACTGCACTCTAACCTGGGCAACAGAAAAAGACTCTGTCTCAAAAACATTAAATAAATAAATAAATGATCAAAATACAGGGGTGTATGTTATCCAAACTTTTATCAAGCACATTCACAATTCAAAAATCTAGCACTCAAAGAATTGTTGATCAGCTATAGGAAATCCTTATTATCCGGAATCCAGATAATTAAAATTCTGTTATATCTTGGAATAACATATGAAAGTAGATCTTTTAAAATGCCTGCCTCTGAGTTGTTTCTTTTAACATTAAAGAATAGACAAGTATAAAGTTTTTACAATTACCTACCATATAAAGGCTTAACTTATGAGCCTAGATACATATACACATATATATCTAGATACAAAATATGCCTTATTAAAAATCTAATAAAATTCTTCTAATATTAAAAGTATTACAATAATTAATAGACATTATTTGGAAATAAGTATCCTGAAATTATAAATTCCTGCTTGATAAAATAACCAAGTATGGAAAAAACATGATTTCAGAAGACGTGAAAGTTAGATAGGATATCCTCTAATACTTTTCAAAAGGGTTATGGAAAATGTCACTATATCTATTAATTTTAAAATATTGAATTCTAAGCTGAATCAGCAAATAAAATAACCAAGTAGTTAATTTTAAAAAAACTCAAAGACAAAACAGATCCTAAAATTTGTAAACTCAAGTGACATGAATGAAGGTAACATAAAAAGCAAATATTTACTAACCTTTATTCCCTAACATCACAGCAAGATGTAAAGGAGTATTTCCTAAAATAAAAAAAAAAATTAAGTTACAAGGTGCAAAAACATAAGAAAAGTAGTTTCACCTCCTTTAGAGATCTCAATGACAGAGTTTAAACAAAAACAATACAACTGTAAAATAATACTGATTATGTGGCAAATTCAAATTCAGATGATGCCATGTTTTCTAAATACCATGTATTCCCCTTCCCCTTCCCTCCCAAAAAGGATAACCATTTTGCTTTTGAGATTTCTTTTCCAAAGAGATTCACAGATTCCTTTTGCTATGAATTTCTCTACCATATTGTTCTTTGTTCAACTAGCAAACAATTTAAATACCTACTCACCCTTACGAACAAAAATCAGTAAAACCCAATCCCAATTAAGATGTCATCTGTTAGATACTGACATGAAAATAAATTATTGTTATTATTTATTAGAATAGAAGAAGGTACAGGATGACAATGGAATACAGGGTAGAGGTCCTGACTTTGCTTGTACAGAGAGTTAAATATTAAAGGATGGATCACACTGAAATGAGTCGTAAAGGATGAGTTAGAAATTTGTAGGTGAACGAAAGCAATATTGAATAGCATTTAAGATATTTTTTAAAAATTCCCCAAATCACATTCAAATGCAAAAAGAGTTTATATTTGGGATGAGAGACAAACAACAAAAAAGTTATTATTAGTCAGAGTAAAGAACTTGAAGAACAGTAAACTGAACAGAATAAAATTAGAAAGATAAGGAAAGACAAGCTATGCTGTGGAGTTTGGAATATATTCTATAATTGATACCACATAATGACTACTTATCTCAAAATGAGATCCTAAGCCATACTTATAGCCTAAAGGATCTTGTTTATTAAAAAAAAAAAAAAAGCAAATCAATAGTAACATGTGAAAATAAAAATTAAACTTATGTATACCAATTTTTAGATTTCAGCAATTTTACAAAAGTTAACAATTCTGGCCAAAAAAATGAGCTAAACATTATTAAAGGATTAATATATATGATGAAATAAAACAAACTTCACTACTTTTTAAAACAAAATTTAGGAACTACCACAAATATATTCATTAAATTATAATTATCTCTGTTTAGTCATTTTGCAAAAAATAAATAAATAAACTCTCTCTTGATCTTAACGATTAGGAACAAGAAAACCATAATGGAGTTAGGGATATAATTTATAATATGTTTTTCAGAAATAAGAATTGGAAGTACAAATTTCCATTAGTGATTCAGATAAAAGAATCTCCTCCTTATGTGGGACTTAACACTGCAGTTTTCATACCTCAGAATTCTTCCCAGTTCAAGATATGGAAACCACTATAATATACAGTGTTTAATTTGTCTTCAGAAAAGAGGTTTTGCTCACAATATTATTTAAGAAATGAGTCTCAAAAGTTACCCATCTCATAAAGACACCAAAGAACACCCTGATCCCAAAAAGTTCTCCGTAATGTTTCTATTTCCCCCCAAAAGGCCTACAAAGTTAGGGGTTCTCAACTTCGGGGAAGTAAGGGGTTACTTATTAGGAACTCTAAGTAAAGGACAATTTTTCTACTATTGACTAACATTATGTTGAGTTCAAGCACTAAATGAAAATGCTTAAGAAAATTTTAAACATGGGTGGCACCTGTGGCTCAAAGGAGTAGGGTACCGGCCCCATATGCCGGAGGTGGTGGGTTCAAACCCAGCCCCGGTCAAAAACGGCAAAAAAAAAAAAAAACAAAGAAGAAAGAAAAAAAGAAAATTTTAAACACAGTCATACCAATAGATTAGGAACCATCTGTGTGTCAGCTTAATAAACTATTTAGTGCCTTAAAAGCCTTCAGCACAATACAAAGTTAAAAAAAATGAGTAAGTACCTATTTCCAATTTAACTGGTCTAGAATAAAGTCCTCTTTCATCTTTTCAAAATATTAACTAAATCCCCTAAGTTTGAACCCACATTCTATGACAATTTACCAAGAACAAAAAACAATCATTAAAAAGTAAACAAACCTGTTGACAAATTAGTGCCAGAAACAAAAGTTTAACACTAATAACTATGCCAAAATCAAAGCCTTTACTTTGGACTATCATTATTCTCTTTTCCATTAATTTATTTTTTTAAGAGACAGGGTCTCACTCTGTCACCTGCCGTTAGTCAATTCTCCTGCCTCAGCCTCCCAGAAGCTGTGACTTCAGGCATATGCCAACACACTTTACTAATTTTTAATTTATTTTGTAAAGACAGGGTCTCAGTGGGTTACCCAGGCTGGTCTCAAACTCCTGGACTCAAGCGATCCTCCTAGTTCAGCCTCCTAAAGTGCTGGGATTACAGGCATGAGCCATCACATCTAGCCTTTCATTTCTACTACTCTTTTAAACTTTAAGTTTTCATCATCATTTTTATTTGAGTATCTATAGCAACAACCTCCTAAAGGTCTCTAATCTTGCTCCATTTCAATCTTTTCTAAAGCTGTACTGGAATAATAATTTTAAAACAAAAACTTGATCATATTACATTTCCACTTAAGACTTAAATGCTCAGTATTCGATCTCTAATGTGGCATAAAAGGTTCTTGAAGATAAGCCCTTAACTTCCTTTCATGTCTTATTTTCTTCCTCACCCACCCTATCACTCATCTGAACTACATACAACCAATTTTCCTGCAGGCAAGGTCCTCATGCTTCTACACATATTGCTAACCCTTCCTAAATATTCCTTCTCTGTCTGACACAGTAATAGTTCTCAGGGCAGCGCTCAAGTATCACCTCTTCAGTAAAGCCTTTGCCAACCTGTCCTAAGCAGGTTGTTGTTCCCAAAGCCCTCAATACCTATCCAGCTGCTGCAGCACTCTTCACATTAACCTGTACTCATATTTTTTGTGTAACACATTTCCTCATTACTTCCCTTAGGATGACCAGATGCAGAGGGTGCCCCCCCCCAAAAAAAAACTGTGTATCCATATTGAGAAAGGTATATTTTGGAGGGCATCCTTTGTATATTTTCTTCAACTATGGATAATGAATGCTTTACATACAGCATCTGACAAAAATAATCAATAAGTATTTCAGGGCAGTAGGAAATAAATACATGGGGCTAGAGTAAATTAAAAGCTGGGGGCAATGGCTTACACCTGTAATCCTAGCACTGAGGATCCCTTGAATGTCAAGACTAGCCTAAGCAAGAACAAAAGCAAGACCCGGTCTCTACTAAAAAGAGAAAAATGAGCCAAGCTTTGTAGCAAGCTCCTGTAGTCCCAACTATCCAGGAGGATCACTTGAGCCTAGGCATTTGAGGTTGCTGTGGGCTAGGCTGTCACCATGGCACTCTACACTAGCCTGGGCAACATAGTGAGACTCCGTCTCCAAAAAAAAGTTCTTGTGAATAAAGGAATGAAATAAAACAGTATAGCACTTAACAATAATATCAAGAGTTACAGAATCCTGAAAATTACAATGCAACAGGTATTAACCTTAGGCAAAAATTATAAACTCCTTGGGCCAGTGCCTGTGGCTCAAAGGAGTAGGGTGCTGGTCCCATATGCCGAAGGTGGCAGGTTCAAACCCAGCCCCAGCCAAAAACTGAAAAAAAAAAAAAAAGATTTACAAACTCCAATGTTTCCATAATTAATTGGAAAAGTTTGGTATTTTTTTTTATTATTACTTAGATACATAACACACTTGTAAAACTCTCTGGGCCTAGAGTTTGGTCTGAAGGAACGATTTTACTAGAGTTCATTTACTTAATTACAGTACACTTATATTTTCTAATAACTAAATTTTTCTAGAATTCTGTTTATTTTCCTCTGTTGGCATATTTTTCTCACAATATCCTTTTTATATTAATAACATTAAACTTTATACTGATGTCCCACTTCTCATTCACAATATGTTGTCTTTTCACTCTTCTTTCCTCTTGATCAGTCTGTTTTATTAAATTTATCTTTTCAAAGTATAAACTTGTGGATTTGCTGCTATCTATTTTTCTAATGCAATAATTTCTGCTCTTTGATTATTTCCTAACAGGGGTAAGGTGATAGCTCATTATGGTTTTAATTTGCAATTCCCTGATGGATTAGTGATGGTCAGCCTTTTTTCATGGTTGTTGACTATTTTTCTCTCTTCTATTGAAAGGCTTCTGTTCAGGTCTTTTGGCTACTTTTTAATGTGGTCATTTAATTTTTTACTGTTGTTTTGAGTTTTTTGTAGATTCTGAATATTAGCCCTTTATCTAATGTACAACTGTGAATGTTTCACACATTTTGTAAGTTGTCTATTTGCTCTGTTAATTATTTCCTTTGCTGTGCAGAATATTTTTAATTTACGCTAGCCTCATGTATTTATTTTTATTGTTGCTGTAATTGCTTTTGAGTCTTAGACATAAATTGTCTAAGCTAGTACTTATAAGAGTTTTGCCTACTTTTTTCCTATAATTTTTGTGGTTTCATGCCTTACAGTCTTATCTATCTTGAATTAATTTTTTTGAGTTGTGAGCAACAGGGGTCTCATTTCATTCTTCTTCCAGGGGCTATCCAACTCACTTGCGTAGGTTGATTTTGTACCCTGAAAACGGCTGAATTTATTTACCAATTCAGAAATACCTTTATAAGAGTCTTTGGGATTTTCTGGATACAAAACTATACTGTGAATAAAAAGTGATTATTTGACCTCCTTTTCTGATTTGGATTCCCTCTTTTCTTCTTGTCTGATTGCTCTGCCTAGGACTTCCAGTACTATACTGAATACAAGAGGTGACAGTGGGCACCCTTGTCTTATTCTAGTCTTTGGGGGGAATGCTTTCAACTTTATCCTATTCAGTATAATGATGGTTGTGAGCTTACCAAATACCTGTATGATTTTTATAATTTTGAGATATACTCCTTTTGTAGAGGGTTTTTATCATAAAAGGGTGCTCTATTTTGTCAAATACTTTCTCTCCATCTATTGAAATGATCATATAGCCTTTGTCTTCACTTTATGCAGTAAATCATATTTAATGATTCACATATTTTGAACTATATTGCATTGGTAGAATGAAGACCACAACTTCCTGATGGATTATTTTTTTTTTTT
>NW_003852405.1:34209808-34217839 GCF_000181295.1 Otolemur garnettii | reverse complement strand
CGGCTGCTAGCTTTGGGTTTGGTTTAATGTTCTTTTCCCAGTTCCTTAAAATTTGTTATTAGGTTGTTAATTTGTGATCTTTGTCATTTTGATGTAAGCATATGAGGCTATGAATTTCACCTTTACAGACCACTTTTGCTGAATCCCATAGATTTTAATAGTTTGTGTCTCCTTTGTGGTTCAATCTGAGGAATTCTTTTATTTCTGTCTTTATTTCACTATTGACCCAATATTGATTCAACAGCAGGTTGTGTAATTTTCATGGCTTTGTACAGATTTGAGTTTCTCTTGTAATCAATTTCTAGTTTCATTTTACTGTGGTCTGAAAAGATATAAGGAGTGATATTAAATTCTTCTGAATTTGCTGAGATATGTTTTGTGGCCTAAGATATGATCTTGGAGAACATACCATATGCTGATGAGAAGATACATATTTAGTAGTTTTTTTTTAGAATACATATTTTGTAAATGTCTGTTAGGCCCATTTGTTCTAGAGTCCTGTTTAAGTCCAGTATTTATTTTCTGCTTCAGTGAGTTGTCCAGCTCTGTCACTGCAATGTTCAAATCCTAAGCAATTACAAGGCTTTTTATCTCATTGCTTAGAGCTAGTAGAATTTGGTTTATGAATCTGGAACTCCAGTGTTACGTGTGTGTATATATTTTGGATTGTTGTAAATTCTTATTGAATTGCTCCCTTTACCATTTTATGATGACCACCTTTGTCTTTATTCACCATTGTTCATTTAACATCAATATTATTATATAAAAGAAGGCCATCCCTACTTTCTTTTGGTTTCAATTTGTAAGGAATATTTTTTCCTATTCCTTCACCAAGAGTCTTTTGAGTCCTTGTGTGTTACATGTGTTTTCTTGAGACAACAGAAACTAGGTTGTATTTTTTTTATCCATTCAGCCAGCCAATGTCTCTTGAGTGGGACATTTAGACAATTAACATTGAATAATAAAACTGTTAGGTGAGATGTGGTTCTATTTATCATGTTTGGTAGTACCTTACTAGTGTACCTTTGCCTCTTATGCTGTAGTTTTATATGAGCTTAGAGCTTTAGCTTTTGGGTAATTTTACACCAGTGGAATCCTTTTGTATTGAACCACATGTGAGGCAGTTCTGAGTATTTCTTTCACTGCAGGTCTGGTCTTGACAAATTCCCTTGGTATTTGCTTGTCATAAGAAGTCTTTATATCTTATTCTTCTGTGAAACTTAGTTTTTCAGGATACAAAATTCTAGGCTGGATATATTCTGTTTAAGACTGAGGATGCGGGTGGCACCTGTAGCTCAGTGGGTAGGGCATCAGCCACATACACAGAGGCTGGTGGTTTTGAACCCAGCCTAGGCCAGTTAAAACGACAATGACAACTCAAAAATAACAATAAAAAATAGCCGGGCATTGTGGCAGACGCCTGTAGTCCCAAGTACTTGGGAGGCTGAGGCAAGAGAATTGCTTAAGCCCAAGAGTTTAAGGTTGCTGTGAGCTGTGACACCATAGCACTCTACCCAGGGTGACAGCTTGAGACTCCTATCTCAAAATAAATAAATAAAAGACTGAGGATGGGGCCCCAATCCCTTCTGGCTTGTAAGGTCTTTGCTGAGAAGTCTGCAGTTAGCCTGATGAGTTTTCTTTTGTAATTCAGTTTGATGTTTTCACCTCATAGCTCACAGGAACTCCTTTGTGTTAACTTTGGCCAGGCTAATGGCTATTTGTCTTGCTGTGTGGTTCTTCACAATGAATCTCCCAGGTGTTCACTGAGGTTCTTGTATCTGGATGTCTAAATCTCTAAGACCAGGGAAGTTTTCCTCAATTATTCCCCCAAATAGGTTTTCTATCCCCTGTGCTTTTTCTTCTTTACCCTCAGGATGCCTATGATTCTTCCATTTGCCCATTGATTTTCTACCCCCTGGTGCTTTTTCTTCTTCATGCTCAGGAAGCCTACGATTCTTACATTTGCCCGTTTTACATAACCCCATATTTCTCATGGGTTTTTGTTTATTCCTTTGATTCTCTATTCTTTCTTTTTGACTGACTGGGTTAATTTGAAAGAGTTGTCTTCAAGCTCTGAAATTTTTCTGCCTGATCTACTGTACCCTTAATGTTTTCCACTGTGTTTTGTTTTGTAGCTCCTAAAATGAATTTTTCATTTCCAGAAATTCTACTTGTTTTATTAGGATGTTCTCAAACTCCCAAGCTCAAGCATTCCATCTTCCTTGGCCTCCCAGAGCACTAAGATTACAGATATAAGCCACCATGTCCAGCCCTCGCTTGTTTTTTTAATACGTCTATCTCTTCAGTAAATTTTTCATTCATTTCCTGAATTGTTTTCAGGTTTCATTGATTTTTCCATTTTCTCTTGTACTTCATTGAGCTTCCTTATCAACTATATTTGCAACTCTTTATCGTTTCAGTATTTTCATTTTTATTGGGATCAATGGCTAGAAAGCTTGTGTGTCCCGTTCAGGTGTCCTTTTTCTCTGATTTTTCATGATTCCAGAGTTCCTGCACTTGATTCTGTCTCATTTGGAACAGTATCACTTCCTTTCTTTAGATTTTGCTTAGATGGGGCGTCCTCTCCACACACACTCTTAAGGGTATGTCTGTAGCATATGTTAGGTAATAATCTTTCACTTCCTTGTGGGTTCTTTAATGGGGGTCTAGTTTCTAGATGGATGCCTTTGGTTATAGATATCCTTAGTGCGGTGGTTTTTTCAGTTGTTAATTATTTCTAGGCTGTAGCGGTGGTGAGATATGTGTGCATGCAGATTCCTTGTCTCTTGTTGTTAAGGGAGGATTACAGGTGTCTGAAATCTTTTCTTTTCCCTAACCCTGTTGTCTTCTTATCAGTTTGAATTATACTGGGACACCCCAGTTTAATTTCTGAGATGGTTGGTGATGCTTCTTGGTAAGAGTCAGCCACATCCTATGTAACTGAATCAGTAAGTTCCATAAAGGGATGTTCAAGTTATCCACCTTGCCAGTAGGTGGCACGTGCCAGCAAGAAGCACCTGCAATGTACTACTGGGGAGACTGTGACTGGCTCTGTCCCCTCAGAGGAAGAACTCAAATGCCCCAGGCAGTAAGATTGGGGACCTGGAGCTTCCAGGGCACTCCTTAATCTCCACCACAGTAGAGGCAGGTGGAAAAGTGAGGTTGGGATAGGCCAGGTGAGCTGTCTCTGCAGGGGTCAAGGGTCCTCTCCTAGGTTACTGGGGAAAGCCATAAAGGAGGAGCTAAAGTGGCCCTACCAGGCCAGAAACTCTGCTTGTGGGCACAGCACCATCTGAGATTCACAATCTGGCTTTCAGGAATGAGTTTGTTCTTCTCCCCCTTCCCCTGCCCTGCAGTCTTGTTACAGCATCTGGTCACAGGTGGGACCTCAAACTAGCTTAACTCATCAGTAGTGGCACTACAGCTGGGTGGAAGTTTCTCTGTCCAGAAGCCTGTCCCATGCCAACATGACAGCTTTCCTGTGTAGAGAGGGGTTCTCCATGAGTGCTGTGACTCTAACCTATACTGCACTTTCCTTTCAGTTCTGACAACACAGGCTCCGTTGCCTCCCAAGATCAGTTCACAAATCTGTTCTCTGTGTCCATGTCTCTGAGCAACATGATCAAGTCCTGGGGATGTGGGATCTGGCCTTTGAGCCCATCCCTGGGTCCCCCAAGTTTGATCTCTGACCATGCCAGGAACATGTGTGCTGGTCCCAAGTTGCTTGTGGAACATGCAAACAAGTTCAATGTCCTGCTTCAAAGTATACCCTTGTCTGCTTCAGGCAAGCAGCACCTAGGACAGCCAGAAGGTGGGGGAGCTCACAGACCAAGTACACCTTGTTGTACTGCAGGTCTTTAAGAGAAAGGCTGTGAACCCCACTCACTTGGAAGCCTCAGTGTGGTAGGCACACCGACGCAGGAGAAAACAGCTACTTCTAAGAATCTTGGCTCTATCGCCCTTCTTGGCAGCAGAAAGCAGGGGATGCATAGGGAGGAAAAGGTCTGAATGGAGAACAGCTAGCACTCTAGTTTCTCTGCCCCTCTCTCCTGAAAGCAGCCTGCCAAGAATCCAAGCTCTGGGGTCATACAGACTCCTCAGGACCAGTCCCTACAGCTCCCACAGTCTGGGCCAACATTGGGAAATGTCTGTGTAGGAAAAGTGAGACAACAACTGAGGGGTTGAAGCTCCCTGGGAAGGATAAAGGTACACTGTGGATAGAGAAGCAATATGGTGTCTGCCATCTCAGCTCGAGTCTGCAGTGACTGCAAGTGACCCAAATGGGGCTGGCAACCTGGTGCTTTGTCATCAAGAAGCTCAGTTCACTGGTGGCAGCAGCTTTGGGGCTTGTGAGGGTAGCAAGGCTCTCCAGCAGCTTGCACATCTGCTGACGTCCAGAGGTGTGAGCAAGAGAGAAACAAACATGCCCACCCATCCTTTATGTCTCCAAATTTCTTGGAGGCTGATCTTTGCCACTATCTTGCTCCTTCTTATTCCGCTTCATATCTTCTTCCCATGTAATCAATGGTAGGTTCTGGCACTTTTCCCTCAGAAAAACACCCAATTGGTGTTTTGTTTTGTTTCTATCAAAATTTTTTCCTTCTTTCTGAGATGGCCTGGCAGCTGATGTCTCTGGTCAGCTACCTTTAGTCTTTACATGTATTGCTATTAGATGACACTGCCCTACAGTTTACAACATGTATCCTGTTTTATCAAAGTCTAATGTTTAATGGTACTTTCACCCATATTTGCAGCAACACAATGACCTTAGAACACTAACCACATTCCCTCCAGCTAGACCAGCGGTTCTCAACCTATGGGTCATGACCCATAGGAACTGTATTAAAGGGCCACAGCATTAGAAGGTTGAGAACCACTGATCTAGACTTACACACTACAGTTATCTAGTCCGTTATTATTTTGAGTTATACCCAATATTCACTTGGATTAACTTTTTTTTTTTAATCTTCATTCCTTCCTACATCTCTCACCTTCCACCAGAATCATTTTCCTTCTACTTAAATATAAGATGATATCTCAATAAAGGCGTTAGTGGAGGTATGGTAAGGTTATTAGAATTTCAGTAAAAGCTCATTTGTGATCCTGAAATTTTAAAATCTGAAAGTATTCTTTACAAGGGCCTTTTTATTGGGCCTCTTATTTTGCTGCAGTAACTATTACCAGGTTGGTCCAGCTCTAGACCAAAATGAGCTTCCTTGTCCGCTTGTTTATTTAGTATTAATTTCTCCATTCAAAAAAAGATACTAGAAATAGTTTTATTTTTTCCACTGTTTCAAGTCCTAATGATGCCAACAAATAAAGGCAAAAGGAAGAAGCAGGTTTGCTATAAGGCATAAACTTGTCTGTTTATCATATTAGAAATTTTCTCATCCTCTAATTCAGGGGTCAGCATGACACAAATAAAGCTTTACTGTCACACAACCACATGCTGATCATTTAAGGAGGGTTTTATGGCTGCTTTCACACAACAGAAAGTATGGGCTGCAAGCTTAAAATATGCACTACCTTGCCCTTTTATTAAATGTTTGCAGACCCCTACTCTAAATTAGTAGATTTACTTTATACTGTTTCACTTTTATTATAGCATAACTGCTGTGAGCCATCAATATAGTTTCATATATAATTACATTACTGTTATTAAAAATCTCTCTCATAATCTAGCTTAATTCTAGAGTCATTATTGCATCTTAATTGTAAAGTCAAGAGAAGGGTTTTTAAGTTCTGTTATTTCTCTTCCATCTTACCCAGAAGTAAAATCCATTCACTTTCAATCAATAAATATTTCCTGAGCATTATTATGTGCTAGGAATAGTGGAGACACTAGAAATTCAACCATTAACAAGCTAGAAATAATTTCTGTCCTCATAGAATTTATATTCAAAAAGGACAATAAGACAAATATAAAACAAGGCAAAATATAGTGTGGTAAGTATTTAAAAAACTAACAAATGATTAAAACTGAAAATAATAAAAGGAGATGTATTTTTCGTTCCTTTAGTCAGAAAAATCTCTCTAAAGAGATGTTTAAAATGAGATCTAAGAGATAAATAGGAGCCAGGAAATGAAAGAATGGAAAGCATTACAGACAAAGGCCAGAAATACTAGCATATTCACAGAACTGAAAGAAAACAAGCATGGTCTGAACACAGAAAAATCTGCATAAGATTAGAGAACTAGGCAAGGTCCGGAACATATAAGACTCTGTAATTAGTATAAGTGAGGAAGGCATTAAAGGATCATGAACAGTAAAGTGGCATAATGCAAAGTACATTTTAAGATCATTCTTGTTACTAGAGAATGAACTGGAGGGGGACATGACACCAATTATGAGTCTGGTGTATTCCAGGGAAAAGATGACAAAAATTGTTTGATCCCAAAGTGGTAATAGAGACCAAAGCAGAGTAGTTCAAAATAATTTGTTGATTAGATAAGAGAAGCATGGAGATTAGACAGGAGAAGCATTAGACAGGTGGAGCATAGGAGAAAGTGAATCAAAGAATGATCACAATGATTGTGGCTTGGGCAACTGGCTATTTAATGCAATTTTCAAGACTGGATGGCCAGGTAGAGGGAAGGAGGTAAAAAATGATAACTACATTTTAGACAAGTTAATTTTGAAATGTCTCTGAGATTTCATGTGGAGATGAATACAAAATCTATAACTTGAAGGAAAAGTCTAGGCTACATATAAAAATTTGGCAGTAAAAAGGAGAAAGATATTTACACTCAAACATCAATTTCTGAATATCCCTTTTTGTCTAATAGTAGAATAGACAGTAACAATTCTTTCTTCACTTCTCTTTTTTTCAGGGAAAAAAGAAGTGCTATGCTCTAATCCAGTAAGAAGAAAACATAAGGAACTGATAACTGATAATACTAACTGCTGCCCAGCAGGGGAATCGGGTGAAGAAAAACAAGGATGAAGGGGAAACTTTATGTTTTACAATATATCATTTTAAATCTTTGTAGAATTCTGTAGTATGTGAATGTAATGCTTATTGAATATTTTTTAATTAGGGAGATAGGCATCTACAATTTCTTAAACCCTCCAAGAATATAAAAACAGTACCTACTCAAGTTTCAAATAAAATTTTCCATTGAAAGTCTCAATCAAAAAAATTATGAACTAGGAATGACTTTGAGTTCAATAATCCAGTCCTGCTCAGGTATAGATAATATAGTCAGAGCAACCTACTACCAAACATCATGCTTTCCCTAATACATATATTTTGAGACAGGGTCTCAGCTTTATCAGCTGGGCTAGAATGCAGGCGTACCATTACTCCTCACAGCAACCTCAAATTTCCTGCAAGCAATCCTCTTGCCTCAGCCTTCCGAGTAGCTGGGAGTGCACCACTACACCCAGCTAATTTTTAAATTTTTTGTAAAGGCTGGCCCCAGCATGAGGGGATTACCTTGTTATTGCCCAGGCTGGTCTCGAACTCCTGGTCTCAAGCAATCCTACTGCCTAGACCTCCCAAAGTGCTAAGATTACAGGTATGAACCACTATGCTTAGCCCAAGTCAATATTTGAAATAGCAAAATAATAATAATCAATATTACCAACCAGCTAATAATGAATTTGCATTATCAACCAAGTGTATTATCAACTAAGTGCTCAAATGTCCTAAATTAGCTCCACCTACTATCCCTTGAATTTTCTATGTCCCCAACCTGTTGCTTAAAGTAATTAACTACACAAAGTATACTAAAAACATAAAATAACCATCAATATCAACTTTTCACAACGTAGTTTTTAAATGTGAAGTTGCCAGGAATGGATTAACAAACTATAGTATGTGTGTGCCATGGAATACTATTCACCCATAAAAAAGATAGAGATTTTACATCTTTTGTATTAACCTGGATGGAGCTGAAACACTCTCCTTAGTAAAGTATGAATGAAAAGCCAAATTTCCAGTGTATTCAATACTAATATGAAGCCAACAGACAATTTAATACATGCTCACATAAGAAAAAAATCAGTTCAATTAAGCGGGGAAGGGGGAA
>NW_003852405.1:34204133-34209572 GCF_000181295.1 Otolemur garnettii | reverse complement strand
TGTACCCTCACATTAGCCTGAAATAAAAATAAATAAATCTGAAGTTGGATGCTTTGGTTCTAACTTGGAGAACAAAATTTAATTCTGTCTTTTCAAATAAAAAAAAAAGTTACATCCCAGTAACACTAAGACCACTTTACTTTTAAAGTATGCAAATAGTCTTCAGAACAGCTGGCATATAATGGACATCTATTAAATATGCTGGGCACTATGCTATATACTTCATATCTTATTTAATTTGCTCAATACCCTGTGGAACAAATATTATTTCTATTTCACAGTTAAGAAAAATAAAGCTAATAACAGTTATTTCCCAAAATTTCCAAGAAATTGAGGGAGTTTCTGACACTAAAATTCATATTCTGTTTCCTGTATCAATAGTTTTCAAACTTTTTGGTCTTACGACTACTCTATACTCCAAAAATTATTAAAAATCCCAAACCTTTTGCATGTGCATATCTCACAGCTACAATAGTCAAAATTAAAACTGAACATCTGAAATTTAAAACTACAATAAGCTCATTACACAAAATAAAAATTTTTATAAAAAACATTAACCGCATTTTTAAAACAAATGAGTGACAAGAGCAGTACTATTTTATTTTAAATTATTTATAAAAACAAAAACAAATTTCTTGGCTTGGCGCCTGTAGCTCAGTAGCTAGCCACATACACTGGAGCTGGTGGATTTGAACCCAGCCTGGGTCTGTCAAACAACAATGATAACTACAACTAAAAAATAGCCAGGCGTTGTGACAGGTGCCTGTAGTCACAACTACTTGGGAGCCTGAGGCAAGAGAATCGCCTAAGCCCAAGAATTTGAGGTTGCTCTGAGCTGTGATGCCACAGCACTCTACTGAGGGTGGCATAGTGAGATTCTGATTCTGTCTCCAAAAAAAAAACCCAAATTTCTTTAATGTCTGGTTTAACAGAAGATAGCTGGATTTTTATATCTGCTTCTACAATTAATCAGGTATAAAATGTTCTGGTTTGACATATATGAAGAAGCTGAAAAACAGGAGTATTTAACAGCCTTTTCAGATAGGTGGGAATATTCTTTGTATCTACACCAAAACTCAGTAAGTGGTTATTTCTTATAAGTCAGTTACAATGTGAAATCTAAAATCCTAAGTTTTTTGCACTGTGTTAAACTGAAATACAGTGATTTCTCTTACACTTTGAATGGATCTTTTGCCGATGCCTGATTTTGTAACATCATGCAATGACCATCTGAAAAATATCAGTCGACCACAAGTTAGGAAGATCTTCCAACTATTGACATATTTCACTGTATAATATCCCAAAAAATCAATTTGGTAATATCACCTCCAACCTGACCAGAACAGTCTTTCAAGTATGGGAACACATCAAGCTTAGCATGCAGAGACAAGTTCTCCAAATTTCTAATTTTCATTTGAAAGGCTGGATTTTTTAATTGGCAACAAGTACTGTCACTTACTTTCCTTGAAGTCACAGGCTCACTTCATCGTCCAGAACACATTTGCCAAAAATTCAAATTATAATAACCGTACTTTGTCTCTAAGCTGTTCTTTCAAGTAAAAATGGCATTCTATGAAAATAGTGGCTAGTTCGGCTTCTAACTCAGTTTCATAATTTTTTTCTCCTATTTACCTTTCAGACTGCAACAGAAGAGCATCATGCATAACCCCCATTATTTCACAAAGAATACCAACAGGCATGTACTCGAGATTAAGATTTAATAAAATTCATCATGTGTACAGTTTAATCAAAAATATTAAATGAAATTGGCATTTGAATTTTATTTCAAAAAGTCTTTTTTTATTGCAAGTGCATGGTAATGAATAATAACGACAAGTAACCGTTTAGTGCCCTGACATGTTCTAAAATGCCAACAAATTTACTCACTGTCAGTTTTGTACCGTCAGTGAAAATATCAGCACAGTGAAAAAGGCAAAGGTTATAAAACGTTTCATTTTGTACACCCCTTCATCACAGATCAAAGTAGGAAATTAAAAGTACTAGAATCAACACAGCTCCAAGTTCTACAGATACCTTCTAGTTACCACCCAAGCACACAGTAAAAAGAGACAAATTCTTCATTTTTTTCCTTAAAAATGGTATTATACTACCAGAACTTACACATGCACATATAATCCTACATCTAAACCATCATCAACTCCTACCAGCTCTATCTTCTCAGCACTTCAGTTTTACATTGACCCTTGCCCACCCAAGTTTCTGATTCATATCAGCCAGAGTGAGCCTTTTAAAAAAAGAGAGTGCCACTCCTCATCTCAAAACCTTGACAGCTTTCCATATTGCTCAGAGTAAAAGCCAAAATCCTTTTACTCTGTTCTACATGCTTATAACCCCAAACACCTCTCAAATCTGACGTATCCTAGCACTTTCCCTTTACTCACTTTGTTCCAGGCACACTTGCCTTCTTCCTATTCTCTCAAAGTGGTACCTCTGCATTTGCTATTTTCTGCTTGAAACTGTTCTGCCTGTTAGCTGCTCCCTAATTTTATTGAGGTAACTGTTTAAATTTCTCTTTATTCATTGACATCTTCCCTGACCCTGACCTCAACAAAATAATGACTACCTCTCTTCCCTGCACTACCAGCATACTCTCTCTCTAGCCTCTTCACTTTGATGTACTTTACTTTTTAACAACTTATTAAAGCCAGGTACTGTGGCTCACACCTGCAATCCTAGCACTTCAGGAAGCTGAGGTGGGAGGATCACTTGAGCTCAGAAGTTAGAGACCAGCAATACAGCAAGACCTCTTCTCTACAAAAAATAGATAAATCAGCTGGTCATGGTGACATACACCTGTTGTCTCAGCTACTTAAGAGGATGAGGCAGGAGGATCACCTGAGCCCAGAAGTTTAAGGCTGCAGTGAGCTGTGATGACGCCATTGTCTTCATGCGCAGGCAACAGAGCCAGACCCTGTTATTTAGAAAATAAACAACTCTCACTTATCATTATGTCATACCACAGGTGTGGTATGAGGGTGACAAAAAGAGGCATGCATATTTTAAGAAAGGAAAAAACTATTAAAATTGTAATATTCATTATGTATCGATAATGTCTGACTCCTACAATTACAAGAGATACAAGATACAATATATAAAATAACAAACATCAGCTGTTATTGGGGGGTGTGTGCATATATATATATATATTTTTTTTTTTTGAGACAGTCTCATTTCGTCACCCGTGGTAGAGTGCTGTGGCTTCACAGCTCACAGCAACCTCAAACTCTTAGGCTTAAGCGATTCTCTTGCCTCAGCCTCCCAAGTAGCTGGACCTACAGGTGCCCACCACGATGCCTGGCTATTTTTTTGTTGCAGTTGTCGTTGTTTTATAGCTGGCCCCAGGCCGGGTTCGAACCTGCTAGCCTTGGTGTATGTGGCTGGTGCCCTACCCACTGAGCAACAGGCACCACCATTGTTGCTATATATTAATAGAATTTTAATACACTTTTTCCTTTCTTAAAATGTGTATACTTTTTTTTTGGCACCCTGTGTTTGTTAGTTTATTGTCTCTCCATAGAATGTGCACTCCATGGAAGCAGGCACTTTGTCAGTTTTGTGCAGTGTTTTAACTTCCACGGACCTAAAACATTACCATATATTATCAACAGCTTACTATATGTTTGTTGAATGAATAAATGAACTAACAAAAGAAAAAAGAAGCTATAAAGAACCAGAAAAGCAGCATCAAAATCTGTTTTCACTCTCCAAAAAGCATTTCACCCCAGGACTGGTTTCCACATGACTTTCTATGAAAACCAAAGGATAATATGTAAGCGGATAAGTAACACAGCACAGGGAGTTCTAAAGAATTCAGTATAGTGCTAAAAGTGAGAGCTCATTAACTGCCTGACAGGTATCTGCAGCCAAGAATCCAAACGCACTGAACTGAGTAGTAGATGAAAGGTAACTTACAGGAGAGTCAAATAAACCTAACACTTTAGAAGACTGACATACAGTGTGAATTCAAACATCAGATACAACCTCAATTGAAGTCCTATCTATGCTCGGTGCCCACAGGACAGTGGTTAAGGCGTCAACACGTGCATCAAGGCTGGTGGGTTCAAACCGGCCCAGGCCAGCTAAACAATGACAATTGCAACAATAAAATAGTTGTGGCCAGCACCTGTGATCCCAGCTACTTGGGAGGCTGAGGCGAGAGAATCACTTGGGCCCAGGAGTTTGAGGTTGCTGTGAGCTGTGCCGCCACAGCACCCTACCAAGGGTGACATAATGAGATTCTGAAAAAAGAAAGGAAAGAAAGTCAGTCAGTCAGTCCGTCCTATCCAAACCTCAAAAGCAAAATACTTCTGCAGAAAGTAATACCAAAGATGAGGGCAAGACACTGATACTAATTGGTATTACTACTTCATGAGCCTTCAGAGTTAAAATAGTTTCATGTCCATTCTCCCATTTGAGACTACTTATTTCAGAGGTTTAGTAAATAACATAATGTCATAAAAACCAGTTCCAAAAGAAGCCTGGTCTCAAACTCAGATCTGATTCCAAATATAGAGATGGCAAAAGACCTTTTCCCTTTTTTATACTCCTACTTTACGTTCTTTAATCTTGCTCTAAAACTGATCTCCTACCTTTCTCTTATAGAAATATATGGTGTAAGAACAGGAATATATTATTTCTCTGCCCCATTCTCACCAAATTCTCTAAGAATTGCACTTAGAACCCAAAGCATTCTGACAATTACATTGTTGTCTGAATTAAAATAGATTTCTATGACGTAAGAGTGACATTAACTTGGGGCAGCCACACTACACAGAACTCAATCTCTGATGAATCCTCTACACTTGTCCCTCCTCATGAGATGTCCAGACCTAATGTCACCAATAACTGCTCACTTCTGCTACCATTTTTGCCACAGTTATAAAGTCAGAACGTCTACTGTTACTGCAGCTCAGCATGCGAAGGGAAAAAGAGGCTCCTCTCTCCCTTTTAGGAAGTAGCTCTACAGACATGCTTGTATCACAACATTTGTAAGTGGTGGGTCAAGTCTTACAGTGCTGATGGCAATGCCATGAGGAATTACAGCCACTCAACTCAAAGACAGCCAACCCTACTCTGCTGGAGATGCACATAGGGAAGAAAGAGGAGAAAGGAGGAAGATCCTGCTAATCTAATCATGATCCCCTGAATCGACTCTGACAGGTCAATGGAGTAACAGATTTCACTACCAAATCACCCTCATACCAGCTCAAGGAATATAACACACTTTCAATGTGATAAGATCTTATGCCTCTAAACACCACTTTTTTCCAAAAGGAAACTGAGGTCTTTCAAAAATAAAGTTTTGAAAAGACTGCAAAACACAAAGCAAACAAAGAACACTAATTCTTTTAAAGATGTATCATCATTATCCCTCTCCTGTTCACCAGTGGCTTAGTTCAAGATTTTATTTCCCAGCTT
>NW_003852405.1:34201575-34203791 GCF_000181295.1 Otolemur garnettii | reverse complement strand
AAATAAATAAATAAATAAATAAAAGATTTTATTTCCCATAAAGAGCTTAGCTTTACAGTTGCCTCTTCTCAAAGAAATTCATCATGCCTTATTCTTCTGCATCACCCATCTCGAAGATTTTAGTGACAAAAACAAAGCAAAAAAAAGTATCAAAAAGATTTACATAGAATAAACCAAACATACCACATGGTCACCAGAGTATCCTATTTCCTAAATTCTCAAGTGCACATTTTTATTATTTCTGAAATTAGGATTTTAAAAAAAATCTCTAGCTGAAGATATCTGCCAGCCACCAAGCAGAGATGTTACATACGTTAACCATTTCATTGCCACTTCATTGAATATCTGCATTGGGAGGAATACTCTTATTTGAATTGTAACTTAAATTTAAAATATTTAGTCATTGTATGAAATAGCTTTAAGAACATATGACAATCTGGTAAAACTTAAAATCAATCGTATTTCAAGAAGATGACTTGTCACATGTCAGGCAATGTAATTAAGGGCTGTAGAAACTGCCAAATCTCTCAGAATAAATCAGAAATTTTTACATCTAGGAAAGACTAATTTGAATAATTCATGTATCCACAACTTTCATAATTCTAGCACATAAAAACTTCTGACTAGCATCCAAGAGAAGCTGCTTAACTTCTTAAGGATATTTAACTCAGGGAAAACACAAAACAAGTTTAACAAATAGGAAACGCAGTCAAAACCAAGGACGTCTTCTATGCGTTTCATATCATTCTCAATTTTAAAGGTGTTTTTAAAAAGCAAAATAATTATTATCAATTATAAAACATGACACATCACCTATGATGCTTTGCCAAATTTTAATGGCAAAAGTGATTCAAAAAAATCTTTACACTGTGAATGTGAAAAAAAGGCTTAGATTCAATCATTAATTTTCTACAGAAGAAAAAAAGTGGTAGATAGCTAAAGATATACTAAAGAGACAAAATTTAATAATTTTCCATGCTTTTAATCTACTACTACTTTTCTCCATTCAGAAGATATGTTTTGAATAAGTCATCAGCTACAATCGCTTAGCATATTTGAATACAGTATAGACATGATGTAGCTATTACTACATTTAACTTATACTTCGATATGTTTGGATCCACAATACAATATATTTCTCAAAATTACTGGTGGTTCAAAAAAGGCAATTCCTATGCAAACAATTCGCCGCAAAAGAAAAAGCTCTCTGTTTCCATTTAATTCAGTCAATAATTTGTGAACACAAACACACACACCCCAAAAAGTTTACCAAATCAAAGATCAGTGAAAACTGTAAGAGCAAACACGAACTAAATAGTGACCAAATTACGATTCAACAAGCTCCAGCTAAAATAAAAGACTAACAAAATAAAATTTAATATATATAAAATCTTGTACTGAGATTAAAAAAATAAACACAAGAAGGGATAGAATGGAAAGAGCAGACAATTTGAGAAAAGATATTTCTAAATTAGCATCCTCTTGTTTGCTACTTAACTGCGTAACTGTGTGCTGCTTTAGAGCAATAAATGCAGACTTACTGCTGCCTTTGCTCATAAGGCAAATATAGCTCCAGCACTGAGCTAGTTCTGGGCACCATCCTCTGAGGGAAAAATTAACAAACTAGAGTTCTACTGAAAGATAATAAAGATGCTCATTTATTTACTTAACACACTTACATAGTATTTACTGTTCCGGGGACTATTCTAGATCCTTTATAAACCATGTCATATGAGGAATGGATACAGTACTTAGGAATGTTTAACCTGAAGACAAGAGGAATATGATAGCTCTTGTCAAATATCTAAAAAGCTGTCAAGTGGATGAAGTAACATATTTGTTTGCGTCATCACATAAAAAAGAAATAACAAACAAGAGAGATGCAGGCTGTACAGAAAACTCTGAGAGCTGTCCAATATCAAATTCTCTTTATAAGGCTATAATAAGGACTAAATACAAACATACATATTAAAAAACTTAGCTATGAATTACCACATACACATCTTTAGAACTGACTTCCTTGTAATAATACAATGTGTCCCAATCAACAGAAATAGTTACAAAGAGGTTGATCATAGGCTTTGAGTCCTTGCTATTAGTTTGATTCCTAGCTTTGTGACTTATCCTAAGGATGTAACTTCAGCAAAGTTTCCCTGTTTCTTTAGGCTTCAATTTTCTTACCTTTGAAATGAGAATTTATGATTTACAGGGCAGCT
>NW_003852405.1:34189419-34192343 GCF_000181295.1 Otolemur garnettii | reverse complement strand
TTGGTGTAAAGATTCCAAAGAATACCCAATTTGCCTTGAATAGCAAAAACTTTCTGATAAATGGGTATCTTTTCAACTTTTTCTAATGACACTAACGCTCCACTTTGACTATGTGGTTCAGCCTAGTTCTAAGAATGAATATAATGAGTTTTAGTAGAAATGTATGTAACTCTGTTAGCCTTAGTACATAATCCCGTCCTGGTGTCTTCATTTAATAACAATAATAGTATCACAACATAAAATGCAGATTAGCAGTACTATACAAAATAAAATCTCACAAGTTATATTTTATAAATGCATCAACAGACCTACAGTTAGTAATTTTACTCAATTCTCCTTGCATTGACAGTGATGTATCTAGTGTAAGCATTACTACCAGTTCAGTCTACATCTTTTATTTTTTCTTCTTCTCTGAAGATTTGTATTTTATATTTTCACAATAATCTAGAATATAATTTCCTACACTCCACATTGGCTGAGCCAGGCCTAGGATTATTTTGTTCAGATGGGTGACACAGCTGCCTGGCTAATGACCTCCAAAATCTGACAACACTCAAAACAGTTCCATCACAAATGAAAATAACAAACTGGCACCCATTGCTCAGTGGTTAGGGCATGAGCTACAGGCACAGGGGCTTTTGGGCTCAAAACCAGGCCTGGGCTTGCTAAAACAAACCAAAAAATAGCCAGGTGTTGCAGCAGGGGTCTGTAGTCCCAGCTACTTGGGAGGCTGAGGCAAGAGAATCACTTGAGCTCTAAAGTTTGAGGTTGCTGTGAGCTATGAGGCCAGGACACTCTACCCAGGGCAACAAAGTGAGACCCTGTCTCAATAAAAAAATAACAAACTATGTAAGTCAATGAAGTCAACGCCTTCTTCACGCATTTTACTTGCCTCTCCCTAGGTCTCAGTATTTTTCTACTTCCTCTAAATCTGCCTGCTTTTTTTTCAGAGGCAGTTTCCTTCTACTATTTCTCATCTGTGGTTATCAGTGATTTAGTCAGATGTCTCTTAAGTAATCAGGAAAAAAGCAGAGAGACAACAGTTGCCAAGGAAACCAGAGCCAATAGCTGCAAAGGTTCCTGAAGGAAGCAATTTCTTTGAGACAGATGAAACACAGAGATTGATTAGGGAAGAGAGGGAAAAAAGATGCCAGAGCGTAGGGAGAGGCTAAGTCAATGAGATGGAAAGGAAATATAAAAAGAGTAACAGCCATCTATAAAATTATGTGTAGATCACCAACACCAAAGCTTGGAACAAGAGAATTAGGACAGGCACAGAGCCCAAGGAAAAACTTCCCTTTGGCCCTCTGAAGTTTCACTGAAAAATCAACTCATAAAAGGCAGATTAATTGGAGAAAGGAATACAAAACTTATTAACACGTACACAGGAAGAACAGCAGAATGATAACCATAGCTCCTCAGTGGGTTGCAGAAGCTTACGTATTATCCTGAGGTTACAGAAAGAATAGAGCCTCAGAGCATGGCCAAAATCAGGTGATGGCAGTAAATCAGGTTAAAGTGGCAAGACACATTATGAGAGAGGAGGCTTGGCTAGCAAAGGTAGTCTTGTTAGGTGGATAAAATCTTACAGCAGCAATCCCCAGAGAGAATACACCATAACTGTTTCTTTTGGATCTTCGTGGTGTCAGATTCTCAGTTAATCTTTCCTATTATAGATCCAGATAGGGGCAGGCCTAGCTGCATCTGTGCAGATTCACCACCCCCACCCCCACCCCCCACACACACACAGCTGTACAGGAGCACAGCTGTATGCTGGCTCCCAAACAGCTATCTTAAAAGAAATATATTTGAGGGTAAAATATGTTGATTTCCTTCATAAGGAGAGGAATGGGGTTTTCGGTGCAAGAAGAGATTATGGCATGACTGGTAAGTTATGTAAGAGATTAAATGGTATAGATGGATGGGGTCAGTAAACGTGTCCACAGATTCCCAGATCTGTTTTATGTTAAATTACTTTATTTTTCAGAATGCATTCCATTAACCTAAATATTCTTTAAGAACATCAGATTCAAAATGTCTAAAATGAAATGTCTCTTCATCAGCAACCCCACTGACCAAATCCATATTTCACTTTGATTATCTTTAACTCCTCCATTCCCCCCAAACCCACACTCAACCAGTCACCAGCTCTTGACCTTTCTACCTCCTGCATAGCTCTAAAATTAAACCGTTTCCCTCCGTTTTCCACTGACTGTACTTGGGTTTAGACCACTATCACTTGAAACTACCTCCAAACTATTGTGTCTCTGGCTCCCATTTCCCACCCATGCTTGCAACACTCCACATCACCCACTCCTTGAATTGCCAGATTTATCGAATAATATATTCATCAAGTAAAATATTGCATGGATATTTGCAAAACTTGCAATATTGTCCCATGTAATATTTGGAATGTATTTACATGAAAAAAGGATTTGTTACCTGAAATTCATATTTAACTGGGCATCTTATATTTCATCTGGCAACCTTAACCTTTGACCATTTGTTTGGCTTGTTTAGAGTTACACAGGTAGTTAAAGTAAAAAGCTAAGTGTGTGGGAGTAATAGCACCAAATTCAGAAAAGTGGTTTAAATGGAGCATGGAGTAGAAAAATGCCATCAGTTAGGAGTACGTAAGGAAATTCCATATGTGTGTTTGTATTATACGCATATTATTAGTGTGTGCTTTTTGTTTTGTTTTGTTTTTGGAGACAGAGTTTCACTCTGTCATCTGGCTTGGAGATGAACATAGCTCACTGTGATCTCAAACTCCTGGGCTCAAGCAATCCTCCCACCTCAGCCTCCTGAATAACTGGGACTACAAGTGTGCTTCCAATTCTAATCTAATTTTTAAATTTTTTTGTAGAGATGAGATCTCACTATGTTACCCAGACTGTCCTCCTCCCATCTTGGCCTCTCAACGT
>NW_003852405.1:34178389-34189399 GCF_000181295.1 Otolemur garnettii | reverse complement strand
AAAAAAAAAAAAAAAAAAAAAAAAAACTTGCAATATTGTCCCATGTAATATTTGGAATGTATTTACATGAAAAAAGGATTTGTTACCTGAAATTCATATTTAACTGGGCATCTTATATTTCATCTGGCAACCTTAACCTTTGACCATTTGTTTGGCTTGTTTAGAGTTACACAGGTAGTTAAAGTAAAAAGCTAAGTGTGTGGGAGTAATAGCACCAAATTCAGAAAAGTGGTTTAAATGGAGCATGGAGTAGAAAAATGCCATCAGTTAGGAGTACGTAAGGAAATTCCATATGTGTGTTTGTATTATACGCATATTATTAGTGTGTGCTTTTTGTTTTGTTTTGTTTTTGGAGACAGAGTTTCACTCTGTCATCTGGCTTGGAGATGAACATAGCTCACTGTGATCTCAAACTCCTGGGCTCAAGCAATCCTCCCACCTCAGCCTCCTGAATAACTGGGACTACAAGTGTGCTTCCAATTCTAATCTAATTTTTAAATTTTTTTGTAGAGATGAGATCTCACTATGTTACCCAGACTGTCCTCCTCCCATCTTGGCCTCTCAACGTGCTCGAATTCTAAGCATGAGGTCCCACATCCAGCCGAATTTTTGTTTTTTAGGCTTTTCCTTTTTTTTTTAAAGACTATATATGTTTTTATTTCTTAAGCTTAGTGATGTATACATAGATTTTAAAATACTTCTATGCTTTCCATATATCTCAAATATTTATTACATATTTTTAAAAAATGTAATGGCTCTCTAGATAAAGGACAAAGTTTGAATGTGGATTACAAACATCATGGTCTCGCTGACCCTGCTTACTCCTCTAATCTTGCACTTCCAGTTTGTAAGCCATAGTTTGGTTATGCTTACCATTTTTACTCAAAAGACCTAAACCTTTGTCCATACTATTTCCTCTCTCTGGTACTCTCCCCCTCTCTCTCTAGTCATTGAGTCTCAGCTTAATTGCCATTATCTTCAGGAAAACTTCTCTGGTACTTTATGTCTAGGTCAAGTGCTTCTGTGTGTTTCCAGAACATCCATTACTTTCCCCAGCACCTGCCACTTATTCACAGACTGTCATTGCTGACTTACCTTTCTCTATCTCCCACTCAATCTCCAAAGAGTTAACAGAGACTGTGTCTTACTCGCCCTAACATCCTTGGCCCCTGACCACTGCCTTGCACTAAAGGGCCTTCCGCAAACACTAACTTAACATTCTTGAGGTGTGATTTTATAATTTGTATTTAGATGGAATCATAAAGTTATAGCACCCCATAGTATATAGATTAGAAATCATTTCTTGGAATAAAGTTATTTTTCTGTCTTCGTATTACAAAGTTTGGTTTTAACATCATCTGCCACCTTAACAACATCTTACTTTGGTTTTTAGGATTACCACATTGTAAGTGTTTATCACACTTTACTTTTGCAGTTTCCAAAATAGTATCATCTGGGTCATTTTGAGGCATTATCATGAATAGAGAAATTCTATTGAAATTTTTATAAAAATAAGACAAATGATCATACAATTACTGAGGGCCTGAATTGCTAAAATCTAAACCTTTTGTGGGTCCTTCATTGTTGTGACCATTGGCCCAGGGAATGCCAGGAGCTACTGTTTGGAGAATACTGACTGACAGCCAAGGGTATCACATGGCAGCACTTACTAATGAGTGCGCTGGAGTCCAGGAGCTGGTCCTCAGTGTGACAATTAAAGAAATCAAATTTTGTCCGTACACTCAAAATGAGTCCATTTTTCCAGGGATGGGCTCGAGATTAACAAGAATAAAAGACTAATGATCTCAGATTTCTAACCTAAAATTAATGGTAGAGTGGACTAGAATTTCGCGAAAGCACATCCCCGTAGAAAAACCACAAGGAAAGCCAAGGAGGCAGAAGGCGGCTTGGTAAGCCTCAGCCAGAGCACGCGGAGTCTGCTGTTTGGTCCTAATGGTTAATGGCACTGTGTTCTGAGGGCTTGACGTGCCCTGTTCCTCAGGGGTGAAGAGTCAGTCTGCGAGGCAGATGGAGACTCCCAGGACTGGAGGAACAGCAGCAGCCTCCTCGCCCCACGCTGGGCAGCATGGCCAGCGCCAACGTGTGCCTCTGAAACTCCTTTTTCTTCCCATTCCTGGATGAGTAACACCCATTCTCCAAGCTCCTATGCGTCTGTTCATCACTTTTTTCCATTAGATATATGAGAAAGTCAGCGTGGTTAGTCCGGCCTGCAGCCACTTGGCCTCTTGGGGATTTTGTACAGCTCTGTGCTCCTATTCACTGTGTGATCATTTCAAATTTCACTTTTAAATAAACCCGCTTATTTCTCTTATGTTATGTTTTAAGAGAGAGCTTCACATTTTTGTCTATATACCGAAAACACATAAAATTATAAGCAAGATATTTTTTAACATTCCATCTTAGGAAGTAGGAATTGAAAATATTACTTAAAAATATCTACCAGTTCTAATATTTACTAGACATTTTAAACCATCCATCTGCATATGCATTTATATACCTTGACATGCACACACACCCATAATCTAGGACAATTATTCTTTATTTTTATTTATTTATTTTTATTTTTACTTTTATTTTGAGACAGAGTCTCACTAGGTCGCCCTTGTGATTCCTTCCAATCTGGCCACTTGATCCAGTCCTGGGTATACTGGGCCTGGATTTGGGTCCCCAAAAACCAATTCCTGACCATGCCAAGGAGAAAAGTGTTGGTTCCAAGTTGCCTGTGGGGTGTTCAAGAAGAATTCATGATCTTCTTGGGTTATTTCTGCACGCCTGTCTTCACTTTTCCCCAGTAACATAATTGTATTGGGTCCTCAGCTTAATCTCCAACATGTGGGGGTGGTGGTTCTTGTGAGTATCAATTAGCCATGGTCCCCTTGCTTGAGTCGGGCAATGCTATGATATGCTATAGAGTTGTTCTCCCTGTCACTGGTTGATGTTTGTGTGAAAGACCCAGCTGTGGAGATGTTTTTTATGCCTGTGGCCCCTAAGGTAGTGTCCTTGAATGCCCCAAGCTTTAAGAGAGACCCTGTAGCTTCCAAGGGGTTGCTTGGTCTCCACTGTCATTAGGTAGGAGGAGGAGCAAGGCAGTTTGTGGTTAGGTCACAGTCCCCTGCAAGGCTTTTCAAAGCAAAGCCTCTGCTGAGCTCAGAAAATGCTTTTCCAGCCACTAGAAGGAGCCTCTAGTACAGGGGCCACAATGGGCTCTCCAAACTGAGAGGGCTGTTCACAGGGGAGAGGCTTAAATGCAGGTGCTCAGACCCAGGCCTAGATCTTTCCATTCTTATCCAGGGACACAGTTTTTCTGTGCAGGGGAGGGGGTGGACGCTTTCCCAAGTCACCCCTCCTTAGACTCTCACAGCAGACTCTCATCAGTTCAGTTCATGTGTATGCTCCCTCACCACCCAGTCCAGCTTTCAAACCTTCCCTTGGTCTGTGTGTCTGAGTGTCTGACCCACTAGCACGTCTCTATGAAATCCTTGGCAATCAGGGAGTTCCAAAATTGTGCATCCCTGTTCTACCACCAGTCTCTGAGGAAGAGCTGTGGGTCTCTGTACCTGTGGGAACCTCTGCCTGTAGCCATGTACCTGATAGAGAGAAACAACCACTTGCAAATTTCTTGTCACGAATTGCTCTCCCTGTTGTAAAGAGTAGGGGAGGGCCTGCAGTACCTGGTCCCAGGGCAACCCTGAGTGTGCAGGTGGGGGTGCCATGGAATGAGGGTGCAAGGCTATTCCTCGCCTCCGCCTTACGGAGTTATCTAGCAAGGGGGATGAAAGCGCTCCCAGATCCTGGTTCCTCAGCACCCCACCCCACTCCACTCCATCACATATGTCTGCACAGGCTTCCTTGCCCCCCGAGTCTGGCTCCCAGACTTCTTTCTCCCCCACACCCCTTTGTACCTTTCTCATGTCGGGGTACACAGAGACCAACTTGCTTATCTAAGCCGCTGGTGTACAACCCCGAAAAACGCTGGTGGGCAGAAAGTGCCCAAATTGTTTGCCCCTGTTGCACCAAAAGTCCTCAAAGGGAAGAGGTAGGGGTCCCACTGTGAGGACCCCTCAGCCTGGGATGTGTGCTTGCAGGAGAGAAGCAGCCCTGAACTTCTTGGCTCGAACTATACTCCAGTTGTCCCGGACGGGGAGGGGCCAGGCTCCCGGACAGCCCAAACTCCCGCTGCCTTCTTAGCACGTTGGATGCGGGAGAGGCTGGGGGTGGGTCTGCCTGCAAGGGTGAAAGCTGCGTGCTGTTCTCTCGTGGCGTCCTCCTGGGGGGTGCCCCTCTCAGGCTGCCAAAACTCCCGGGGCTCGCTATTTCACCCGCACTGTTCCATATTTGCCGCTCTGTCCGGACTCACGACAGTGGAAAAGCCTTCAGTACACGTCGTGCCCCCTGTTCACCGGAGGCTCTTCTGAGGGGAGGGAACCCAGCTTCCCCTTCTGCGGGTTCTCAGCATCTCTGTTTCGTCCTCACTGGTATCTTCTCCTCCTTGTCCTCTTAATTCTTGGCTTTGTAATTTTCTCTGAGTCTCTCCCTGTGGCCCACACCTAACTTGTGACTCTTCTCCTCTCTCCTCTGTCCAACATGCTGCCTCCTGGCTGGACAGTCTGACAAGCGATGCCTCTAGTTGGCCATTTTGGACATCATCTCTCCAAAATGTCTTCCCCTTCAATACTCCGCCTCAGCCCCGTGAACTCTGATCTGTCTTCTCAACCAAATGGGGCCATCGTGCTCTGCTTGGGATCCCCTCCCTGTGCTGTGGTCTAGAACGTTCCTCCAGGCAGCAAGCCAGGTTACAATAGGGCTCATCTTTTTGGGGCCACTTCTCTAAGATATCCTAGTTCTTCATTATCTGTTGTCAGTAAACAGCTTGTAAAGCTGTACTTTGTCCAGTTTTCTGGACAGGAGAGGACAGGAGAGGAAGGCAGATGCCCGTTACTCTGTCATTATTAGAAGTGAAAGTCCAATTGTCTTCTTTGGAAATGTATTTTCATTTTAATACCATAAGCTATTTTCAAGTACTTTTTGAACGTATGTATTTATTAAAAAATGAGGTCAGTCCTTGAGAGATCCGCGGGGGTGCGGGGGGAGATTCATTGTGTGTTTTCTCATTAGTAGCTGAGTCACTCTTTCTCTACACCAGGGCTATTCAATAGAACTTTCTGTAATGAGGAAAACGTTCTCTCTCTGGGTCGTTTGATACAGTAGCCACTACCCACATGTGGCTACTGAGCCTTGAAATGTCGTTATACAATGGAGAAACCGAGTTTTACATTTTATTTCATTTGAATTAAATTTAAAAAACCGTATATGGCTAATGGCTGCTGAGTTGGACAGCACAGATGAAAAAACTATTTCCTGTGTTTCAGAGCCCATTTGTCACCTCAAGGCCCTTTGTCATCACCTACAGCTGAACTCACCTTCTGATTTTCTAGTTCTGAACTTCTCCCTAATGAGGGTACTGCCCTTGCTCCTTTATGTCTATTAAAATTTCACCTATCTCTACACTCAGAATTTGTGACTTCCTTCCTTCCATCTTTTCTTTAACACGCAGTTGTTGCAAACTTACTTTGTGCCTGGACATGTCAGACTATGATGAACAGATAAATAATATATAATCTTTCACTTCCAGGATATCAGAGTCTAATAAGGAAGGCACATACACAAACAAGTGAAGTATAATAGTTTAGTAAACACAACAACAGAAACAAAGGTTAAGAAATAACATTGTTGCATGTTTATTGTTGGCGACATTTGTAAGGAAGGGATCTGAGCACAGAAAGAAGAGGTTTTCAGGAGGACGATTTGATGTTAACTCTAAAATATGACATAGAAATTGGAGATTGCCAGGTGGAAGAATGAAGGAGGGTATTCCAGGTAGAAAGTGTGGAATGATTAAACATCACCACCTGTTAAGAAACTATCGACAGGTGATATTGCCAGAGAATAAAGCAAGTTTGACTGTGAAGAAGGGTTGTTGGAGAGTGCTAGATTATGAAATTTAAGAAGCAAACAGGATTGACTATGTCTTTGATATGGTCAAGAAATCCTGGCTATATTGTGTCAGTGAAGGAGAATGAAGACTTTTAATCTCAGAAATGACAGGGCAACTACTTAGAGGGCTGTTGCAATAGCTGTGATAACGAATGACGAGGATTTGAACGAATGTAACAGCCATAGAAATGAAAAAGAGGAGACTCATAAGAGAGACATAATGTCAAATTGGCAGGGCTTGGTTGGCTAACTGGGAATGGGAGGAGGGAGCGGAGGATTCCTGAGGGACTTAGAGTTATGACTTTGGTTATCAAACTGGTGTGATGATTCCAATGAAGAATTCAGAAGAATAGCAGTTTTGAGAAAAAGGATAATGATCTCTGTTTCGGACACATTCAGTTGGTAGTTAGTGATATATCTCTATAATTAAAGAGAAAATTTCAACCCGGCAATGGGAGAGGGCACTCACGCATGTACAGAAAGTTGTGTGTGAGGGAAGAATTTCCAACTGCACAACTGAACAGCTGGAGAAAATATTTTTTGGAGGGTTTTCTGGATCTTCTGGTTGTCAGCATTTAGTCTTCAGTAAGTTGAGCCAATTTAAGGTTTAAAACTGAGTAGGCTATACCAATATTAATCAGAAAATCAATTATTTTTTTTTAAAATTTATTTTATTTTATTTTTTTTTCTGCAGTTTTTGGCTGGGGCTGGGTTTGAACCCACCACATCCAGTCTATGGGGCCAGCACCCCACTCCTTTGAACCACAGATGCCACACAGAAAATCAATTAATTTTCCTACTTTTATGGTTATCTTGGTGGGATATATTAATCACTGGCTGTAATTCTAGTGGATTCTGAGGAACTTCGGGGTTCCATTATTGCAAATCTTCTGCGTTTAGCTCTATCAACTTTACAGTTGCTGCCCTATCACTCTTTTGCTGTAAGTTAAGACAATACTTTCTTCAAAGACCCTTCTCTTTAGAACAGACACATTGGTCTTTTGTTAAGGGAAATTTTCTGATTAATCTTTTTTTATTTCTCTGGGGTGGGAGGTAGTCCATGTTTAAGGGACTCCCTAGAGTTTCGTGTTAGAACTATCAAAAGTCCTGTCTGTTGTTTCGTTTTATATACCTTTTTTTTTTTTGTTATTGTTCTTTAGTCTGTTCACAATTTATAATGCTCCAATAAGCCACTTTAACCAAATAACCCAAGGGGGTAAAGGGAGAATCCCCTCTAACCTGTGTAGCTTTTGCTGGATATAAGACATGTTCTGGTCAACAAAGGTCATGGTACCCTTGAATTATCAGGACTTTCTGGATCTATATTAGTATGATTCTGATATGGTTCCAAAATTTACTTTAGGAAGGCAGGTGAATTTTGTTTCCTATTTTATTTTCTGAACCTTGTTCAAGTTTTTAAGTTTTGGGGATCCCTTTCCTAAGTCTAGCCAGCATATAATTTCAAAAATGTTGAATCTTACTTTTATCTCTATTGTTTGGGTTCTAGTTGGGGTCATGTGTTGAGATAACTAAAGTAGTTCCTGTTCTTACCTGGTTATTCGGGTCTCCCTTATGTAATCCATCAGCCTCTTTTTGGGCCTTTTCTTGGACAATGTGATGCTCCTCAGAGGTTAACAATATGCTAAGCAGGCTGTGGATATCTGTCCATGTGGGGTGATGTGGGTGAAATAGATTTACACAGATTGATTGCACATTTTGGGGCATCCCAGTAGTCAGGATTATCATGTTTCCAATTATATAGATCAGAAATGGTAAATGGGTTATAAACCCACATTCATTTTACTAGTTGTCGATTCTCTTTTATTCTTTTTATAGGGACTTGTCTCAAAGGGAATTATCCTGTTGGAAAGGAAGGAGGACTCTGACCAAATTTTTTACCCTGCTGGGTGTGTGAACAGAGACCATGTTCTCACTCTTCCCATTACTATCTCAGAAAAGAAAGAACATGAAGGATGGATGTCTGCAGAAGTCAGGGAAAGAAAGGGATCCCAAGTCATAAGGGGGGAGGGGAGTTAGTAGAGGTGTCATCTAAGAAAATTGGGGCTGTCTCTGGAAAGAACTGTGGAGAATCCTTAAAGAACTAAAAATAGACCTTCCATTTGATCCCACAATCCCATTACTAGGTATTTACCTAGAAGGAAAAAAAATCATTTTATCATTTGCACTAGGTTATTTATCTCAGTTCAATTTACAATTGCCAAGATGTGGAATCAACCCAAGTGCCCGTCAATCCAGGAATGGATTAATAAACTGTGGTATATGCTACCATGGAATACTATTCCACTATAAGAAGATGGAGATTTACATCTTTTGTATTAACCTGGATGGAGTTGGAGAACATTCTTCTTAGTAAAGAATCACAAGAATAGAAAAGCAGCATCCAATGTACTCAATACTAATATGAGATCAATAGAGGAACAAATACATGTCCACACACGAGAAAAACTCAATTAAATTCAAGTTGGGGGGGCAATGACAGAGTGGGGAGAGTGGAGAGGAAGGGGGATTGGTGTGCTCTCACCCAGAGGCACAGTGTAAGGGTGCACAGTACACCTCCGGGGGAGGGACACAACTACAACACAGACTTCCCTACAAACCCAAACAATGTAACCTAATTTTTAGTACCTTTATCTTAATCAGAAATAAAAAATAACTAAATACAATAAAAATAAATTAACCTGAAACATAAAAAAGAGATCAGGTCTGTAGCCAGAGCTGCTTCTGCTAAAGGGGGACTTTAGATGGGGAGAAGGCCAGTTTGGCTGCAGTAGTAATAATTCAGGAGGGGGCAGTGGAGGTGCTTATGTTTCCAAGGGTTTAAATGAAGGGATTAAGCACATCAAGTGGGTGATCACATAATGAAGAACAATTCTATTAAAAATGATTATAAATAGTTGTTTGTTTGGTCTAACTCTCTCATTCTTCTACATGCTCCTCAGGGTGGGAGGCTAGGCTTGCCGAGTTTATCTGTATCTATAGATGTACCTGGCATCCAGCACAGTGCCTGGCACATTCAATAAACACTGCTGCCGGGCAGTGGCTCACACCTGTAATCCTAGAACTCTGGGCGGCTGGGGCAAGTGGATTGCCTGATTGCCTGGGCTCGCGAGTTCAAGACCAGCCTGAGCAAAATCAAGACCCCTGTCTGTACTAAAAATAGAAAAACTGAAGCAAGAGGATCGTTTAAGCCTGAGTTGGAGGTTGCTGTGAGCTATGACGCCACAGCACTTTACCCAGAGTGACAGCTTGAGACTCTATCTCAAAAAAATAATAAAACTAAATAAATAAATATTGCTGAATGAACAACTGTATGGTGATATTATCTACCCCAATGCTCCTGGTGCAAAGCTTTTGGTTAAGATTCTGTTGATAAGTGAACATTTAGCGAGCTCAATTTACCAAAGATAAGGAAATGGACTTAGAATTTTGCTTATGGAAGAAATGTCTCAAGGGGTGTATCTAGTCACAAAAAAAAATTCTGTAAAGAGCAAAGGGATTTTTAATAAATAAATATGAAGCTATAATTGGGGGACATGACTCTAGGACTATGTATAATAAAAACTGTTCTACTAGGAATTCAGCAGGGCTCAAGTATAATTGGGTAAAATTATTCAATAGTCTTTAAAGTTGAATAATTTGTCTTAATGATGATTAAATAGGGTAATCATGCAGAAGATAAAGTATTTCTATTTATGAGTAATAATCTAAAGTATAAAATATTTTCTCTCCAATCTTTCTTGAACTACAACTATAGAAAGAAATTTTAGGCAGCTTAGTTTTTCTACTCTATTTTTCTTTGCTTCATAACAGCTATCCCTGCATTTCCATATTTATCTTTTCCTGTGTGGAAAAATTTGTACTTCAGGAAAATCACTTCCAATGGTCTTCAAGGGGTCTGTATGGGATATATATATATTTTTTACACATTTCATATAACACTGTGGTAAATAATTCACTTGGTAACAAATTTCTCTTATAAAGAAGTTAGTTTCATTTAAAACAAAAACCACAGTATATAAGTTGGCAATACCAGTGTGCTCCTATTATTTATTTTTTTTAGATTTCTTAAAAGCAAAGACTAAGTCTGGATATCTTTTTAATCACCTAACCATTCATTTGGTCACTTAACAAATATTCATTGAGCATTTTTTTATATGCCAGATAGAGATCTCCGTGTGGTGACAGGAGCATAAAATATGGCTCCCTTCCGTCCAGAAACACATAATTTAGCAAAATACATTTAAATAGGCAATTTACAATTAAACACAATAAAGAATTGTTATGGAGCCCGCATCTGTGAGAGGGAAACTAACGCCAGGTACAGTAGTTTCTGATAAATTCTGTCAGAAGAGGAAAAGCTTGAGCTGAGATGAGAGAACCATGAGTGTTAGCTCATCTCATGAGGAAGGGGGATGGGGATTCCAGGATAACATACTAAAGACCCGTAATCATGAGAGGACTGTGGCATATTCAAGAAACTGAATGTAGCTTACATGCCTGGGAAAGGTTCTGGACGCCAGGCAAAGGATTTTAGACTTTGTATCAGGCAGATCACTGAAGGGTTTAAAGCAGAGCACACCGCGATCACTCTTGCACTTCAGTTTTCAAAGTTCATTGTGTAGCAGAATGAAGGCAATGTGGATTGTCTAGGACACATAATGAAGAACTTGAGCCAAAACCAATGACTGGGCTTGCACATAACTGGTTCTGAATAATTGTTCGTGGAATGAGTGAATGAATACAGTTTAGTATTGTTATTCTTGACATGCTACATACATACACACAGCTTCAGGGTCCCAGTACAAATACAAGTCCTTCTTGAGAGGAGGTACTTCAGAGTACTATCAAAAAAGTTACTGTGGCTCCAAATATTGGACTACTGGTTGGGCACTGTGGGTCATGCCTATGATCCTAATACTGTGGGAGGCCAAAGCAGGAGGATTGCTTGAGACCAGGAGTTTAAGACTAGCCTGG
>NW_003852405.1:34168625-34178218 GCF_000181295.1 Otolemur garnettii | reverse complement strand
AAAAAAAAAAAAATGGGGAGGGAGCTTGATAAGTTTCCACCTATTTGGTACATTGTATATGGCACACTTCTTTGTTAAAGGACTCAACTACAACTTGGACTTTGGACTTTAACTTGTAAACACAAATAATGTAACCTAGTTGTATATACCCCCACATCAACACAAAATAAAAATAATAAATAACAACAACAACAAAAGATTATATGGGAGACATATAATCAATAATTTCCAGGGAGGTATTTCAGAATTTCTGCCTAGTTTAGTCCTTAGGTGCCAGCTTCCTTGTATAACATAGGCATGTTGGAACATTAATCACTCTAAATAGATCTGAATGATTGATTTTAATTTTAGATATACAAGATATCATGAGGATTATAGGGTGGCTGGAATAAAAATTATTAGGATAGAACCTAATCTCCCATTTTGTCCCTTGGCCAACATACCCATATCCATTACCTGTAATCTATTGATGGTTTGAATCTTACTTGATTGCCAGTGAACTTTATTCACTATTAATGAGATTATTTAAGAAATGGGCTCTGAATTTTAGATAATTTTATTGTACCTCCGTAGTTCAGGCCCAATAAATAACTTAAACCCAGGTGCACAGAGCTAAATTGCCCAGTCTGTATCATTAGAGGAGTTTATTGCAAATCAAAGTCCCTGAAGATTTACAATATTGATTTCACTATGCTTAAAAGAAAATAAGCACATAAAAGAAATAATTTTTTAAGAAGAAATGACAAATTTCATGCAAAGTCACAGCAGAGCCCTGGACTCAATTCCTTGGCACAAGCCAATCTGCCCATGAAGTCCTGTCTTCCCTAAACAAGGAGGGGGTGAATTTGCTGCTATTCCTTCCTACCTACCGTGATCTCTCACTGCTGATCCCACTTTAGGGCTTCTCCTTTTCCCAAATGCCTGGATTTTGATATTTGATATTGCTGGACATGGAGTAAGTCAATAGTAAACTAATTCACGTTAAGGTGTTAGTGATACAGCTATTGAGGTAAGTTGCAGCTAACACGTTATATTTTTAAGAGAAAATATTAATTAAATATGTATTGAAATCATTAGCATTTTGAACTTTATCCATGTTTTTCATCTCCAGTTTTAAAAATTTTGTAGGCTTCTAAAAGCTGGCAGGCCCTTAGGCATCCTAGTGCTTCATGGTTAAGTATCTCTGGAGCTACTTTTAAAGGCCAATTGCCTCTTTCTTTTTCTTTATATACTTGTTTCAAAATGTAAACAAACAAAGAAAGACCTCTTTATTCCTTATTGTTTTTTTCTTAGTTGATTTAAATAGTTTCAAATCTTTAACTGATATTCTGCAAGAACAGAAATATTCCTAACATTCTTAGCGCTAGAAAACAGTCACAGTAGTAAGTAGGTCAAATCTGTATTGTTCAGGAGACAAGGAGATTTTTGTTGTTTGTTCTGAAGGGAGTGATCCTTGTGAGAATAGGGGCCTTAGTGCTGGTGAGGCGTAAATTGTGACACGGGGCTGCTGCTTTTTCCTACAAGGACGTTGCCGCTAATTGTGTGACATTGAAAACATTTTGTGTAAGCATGTGAGGCTCCGGGAAGTTTTTCAAAGCCACACTATCTTTCTCCTCAGGAAGAAGTTCTCACTGTACTTGAAAAGAAGATAGTGAACTTTGAAAAGGGCCAAGATTGAACAGCTCCTAGGAAGCAGCCAAAGTTGCAGCATCCTCACCGCAGCAGCTTCTCTGTGACTTAAGGAAAACACGATTCTCTCTTATCTTTCGATTACTGTAGGCACTGGGTCATTGCAGAGTTCAGTGCATTTGTATTTGAGAGTAATGAGAACGCAAGCTGAAGTTTGAGCTTTGGGCCACTGTTAGCCCACGTTATGGCTGGACCAAGGGTAGGGTCAGGGGCCTGGGCCGCGGAACTGTGTGGCCTGTTCACTTTTCCTCGCTTTCAGTCTTTTTCCAGACTCGGGCGAACCTCACCCTGAGTTTATACAAGCCTCACAGCAGCCAGCCAGGCAGCTGCCCAGGGCCGGCGCTCAGGAATTCCTCCCGCAGGGACTCAGTCCGGCGGACAAAGCAGCCTCAGCTTCAGCCAGCTGGTGTCTCAGCTTCATCCAAAAGCCGCAGCGCGGACGCACCAGGCAACGCCTCTGCTGCCAGCCAATCAGCAGCAGGGGCCGCGTCGGGTCATCACTCATTGGTCCGCGTTGGCCACGCCCCGCGGCAATCGCCTCCTCCCGCCGGTGCATAAAGTCTCAGCCCGGGAGTCGGGGTGACCCGCTTGCTGCACTCGCTGTCGCCTCTTCTCTCGTGACTCTGCTCCCTTTCGCCAGATCCCTCTGTCTCTCTCCAGCCGCCGGTTTCCTAAATCTATCTTCGCTGTTTTCCGGTCTCCTTTCTTCCACCGTCAGCATGCAGAAAAAAGATGCCTCCTTTGATGGTTTCCTGCCTAGCTTCCAACATTTCGCCACCCAGGCCATCCATGCGGGCCAGGATCCGGAACAATGGACCTCCCGGGCTGTGGTGCCCCTCATCTCCCTGTCCACCACATTCAAGCAGGGGGCGCCGGGCCAGCACTCGGTGAGCTGGGTCTGTCTGGGGCAGCCCAGAGGTGGGCAGGAAGAAGATATGGCTTATACATTAAAATGGGCCATAAGTAATTTATAAGATGACTTATAAAGTAGGAAAGCAACCCTAATAATTTTTGCAGTAAAGGTTTGTATTGTAATACTCTATATGAGTAACAAAAGATGAATACATGTTACATTGAGCACCTCTTGTAATTGCAGAAATCAAAGGACTTGAGTATTAAGAATTTAATACATTTTTTTCTTTCTTAAAATGTGTATACGTTGTTTTGACAGCCTCTGTATATAGAAACATATATGATATATGATATCATGTATGTTACGAGTATTGTCTCATCACCTCCTAATGACAACCCTATTCTGAACTGATGGAATAGGTGAGATTTGGAATGTTAAGTAACCAGCCCAAGGCCAGTAAGTGGTGGAGCTAGAATCCTTACCCTGCTCTAGAACCCTACGCGGAGGTGCACTGTGCTATTACCCCACTAATGTCAGTGGTGATTTAACTCACTGCATCATTTCAGCAGTGGGGCTTAGTGACTAAGAGCACCCGTCCTGTGGTCTAAATTCTGACACTGTCTGCTCTGACCTGGGAGAGCTTGAGCATGTTACTTAACCTATCCAAGCCTCAGGTTGATCTTGTATAGATGGGGATAATAATAGTACCTACTATGTGAGTTGCTGAGATGTATGTAAAGCTGTTGGGTACATAGTAGTAACTCAACAGTAGTTTGGATTTTCACGATGTTCACATTTATGCTATTTCCATGTGATCCTCACAACGACCAAGTCAGTGGGAAGACAGATGTTAAATACCTGTTATAACAGGAAAAGTAACTGGCCACGTAAAGCCTGGGGAAGAAAGCTTTGTTAATCACATAGCTTTATCTTTCCAATGTCATACTTGATGGATCTTGGAGAATTTAAAAGTTGCTGAGGTTTCCAAGAAATTAGTTGACCTTTGTAGGTCTAAAACCTTATTATGCTTTGAAAACTACTTAAGTGTATTATTACGCCCCATTAGCCTAGGAGATTTCTTATAGACTTTGCCCTTGGTTTTGTGAGGTGGAGTTCTAAGGGCGGAACTACAACTGGTTTAGCATACTCTCAGCTGCTGTATTTTGGAGTCTACATGTGTACGTCACCTCTCTTCATGCATATGGTTTGTTCTTGGTGTAGGGTCTAGTGAATGCCTGGCTGCCCAAGCTTTGGAATTTTTTTTTTTAATAAAAAACCATTCAGTTGTGATATTAAGAATTAAATGTTTTCGGAAATCCAGCAGGGGTGGTTAAATCCAAAAGACTGTGCTTAATACCTTTCCAAAATCAGCTTATACCTCTAAAGGGAATTTGAAGACCTGAATGAGAAACATCTAAGTCTCTAGTTCCATTTGAATAGACATTGAGTGGGTAAGGCCCTTTGGCACTGAAACATGCTTCCTTACCTCCTTTAAAGTTAAATATCTGCAGTGAATATTTATGGAAAATGTGAGGTACCTTTCTGTGGCAGGAATCCAAGCATTATTTTCTGGCTGGTGGGAACAGCTGCAGGTCATGGTAAGGCAGCAATGGTGAGGTGTGGAGAGGGTATCCTGGAGCCCCATGAAATATATCTGTTCACCTGGTCAAAAATGAGGAGACACAGCAACAAAACTGTTAGAAATCATTGTTACCAATACTGGGAGCTTCTGAATCTGAAACAAAGGTGGAAAAAGTGTTGTGTTTTGTGACGTGCTAACTGAGGCAGGGAGAGACACTATAGGACTGTTAATCAGTGTTTAAATGCTGGGTTTAAATTCTGGCTTTGACAGTCCCTAGGTACTATAATATTTGTCTTCACATTCTCAAAGCCAGTTATGAGGATTAAATAAAATTGTTACCACCCAACCAGGTGAGTCCTTTGCCTGATGCCCAGATAGAGGCCAACACTGAGACAGCAGGTGTCATAGCAGAGAAAGAGTTTAATATGGAAGGTGCTGAGTGAGATGAGAGTAACTTTTCTAATCCATCTCCTTGAGAACTGGGGGGCTAAGATTTTTAGAAATAATCGGTGAACAAAAGGCTAGGGAATAGGACTGCTAATTGGCTGGGTATGAAATCGTGGATTTGGGAGGCAGAAATTATCTTCTTGGTGGAGACAGTCCCTGGGTAGAGGGTCGCAGGGTCTATTGGATCTGGCCACTGGTGTGGTTGATGACAGTTGATGCCCCTGAATATCTAGAAGATTTCATAAAGATCAGTCCTAGGTTTTCCCTGTCATCTACAGAAGCGACTAGAGACATCAGAATGTCGCTCCAGTCAAGGACATGTGACACTTATTTTATCCTCACAATAATTTTATGAACTAGATATCTGTATTTTATTCCCATTTTACAGATATTAAGAATGACTCTTGGAAATGTTGAGGAATTTACCTATTGGCTTGCAGCTCATAAGTGGCAGACAGAGAGTTCTGACAGAGTTTGACTTCAGACCCCCATGACAGTGTCATGGTTGTTTCTGTCTAATGGCCTGGCACACTGTGACCGGAGAACAGACATGTGTGGACTCAAATAGTAAATGTCTTGGAATTAACTCTAACATCTTTTCCTCAGGGTTTTGATTACAGCCGTTCCGGAAACCCCACTAGGAATTGCTTGGAAAAAGCAGTGGCAGCCTTGGATGGGGCAAAGTACTGTAAGTGATTTTTGTTTCACAGACGAGACTCCATCTTAAAATGTACCAAGAAAATTATATGACTTTAATGGAGAAGTCAAAAAAGAAAACAAAAGGAAAACATTTAAATAAAAGATAAAAAGAAAAAATCATAGAGGGCACAGAATACAAAACTGTAAAGAAATCAAGATTTGGTAGTCAGAAGTCTTCTTCTTCTTCTTTTTTTGAGACAGAGCCTCAAGCTGTCCCCCTGGGTAGAGTGCCATAGTGTCACAGCTCACAGCAACCTCCAACACCTGGGCGCAAGTGATTCTCCTGCCTCTCCCTCCCAAGTAGCTAGGACTACAGGCGCCCGCCACAATGCCCAGCTATTTTTTGGTTGCAGCCATCATTGTTGTTTGGCAGGCCTGGGCTGGATTCGAACTCGCCAGCTCAGGTGTATGTGGCTGGTGCCTTAGCTGCTTGAGCCACAGGTGCCAAGCCAGAATTCTTATTTTATTATGACTTGCAATTCTTTGCCCAAACTCCCTCATTGGCTATAACATGCATATGTGTAACTATTTACTATGGTAAATGTCTGCCTACATTATATATATTTTATCTTAAAGATATCTCATTCTTTTCTTTTTTTTTGAAACTGGGTCTCACTCTGTTTGCTGGAGAAGTGCTGTGGCATCATCATTGCTCACTGCAACCACAATCTCCTGGGCACAAGCGACCTTCCTGCCTCACCCTCTGGAGTAGCTACCTATGAGAATACGCATGTTTTTAATGCTCTGGTTTATTCACCTGATAATTTGTGCCTCCAAATAGCACCAATGTCTTTTTGCAGTAGCAAATAACCCATGACAATGTGCTCTCAGAGATTAAAGATTAACTCCTTGAACCTTTTTTTTTCATGAAGGGAGTGGATTGCTGTTAAGTCACTTTTTTTTTTTTTTTTTACATAAATGATACTAAATAAGGATAGGAGAGGGAATAGAAAATAAGAATCTTACGTATCCATTGGGATTAAACTTATCAGACAGATGTCAGGTCTGGTTCTGAGTTTCATTAAAATACTTGCTGAATTGTGTTTCCATGTAATTAACAAAGGAATAATATCTTTGCTCTGTTCCTTATATTTGAAATTTTTTATTTTGATAATTTTGAACTATAATTTAATTGGCAATAGGCCTTTTATCTCAGATTTTTGTAAAGAATTATTTCAAGTATTTTAGAAAATTTTGTAACAGAATTAATGTAACACAAAAAGTGTCTGTACACATTATTTTTTTAATCATAAAGATACCTTTTTTTTTACACTGGGTCTCACTCCATTTGCTGGCTGGAGTGCAGTGGCATCATCGTAGCTCATTGCAACCACAATCTCCTGGGCTCAGGCGACCTCCCTGTTTCACCTTCTGGAGTATCTAAGATCACAGGAGTTTACCCTCACACCTGGCTAATTTTTGTATTTTGTGTAGAGATGAGATCTTACTATGTTACTCAGGCTAGTCTTGAATTCATGGTCTCAAGAGATCTTCTCACCTTGCCCTCTCAAAGTGTTAGGATTACAGGCGTGAGCCACCTTTTGTAGCCACTTACTTTATTCTTCAAATAGAAAGGGGGATTTTGTAATATTAGAGAATTTTGGTAACTCAGACGTGAAGGCTGTCCTTCTGTCAGCAGAGACAGGGCACATCAAGTAAAGCCCACAAACACTCCAGGTGTTTTTTAGCCCAGTAGTCCACAAACTTTTTGGCACCAGAGTCTGCTTTCAGGAAGACAATTTTTCCACGAATGGGGTGGGGAGAGGATGGTTTGGGGATGATCCAAGCTTGTTATCTTTATTGTGCACTTTATTTCCATTATTATTACATCATAATATATAATGAAATAATTATACAACACACCTTAATGCCCAATCAGTGGGATCCCTGAGCTTGTTTTCCCACAACTAGAAGGTCCCATCTAGGGGCAATGTGAGACAGTGACACTGGAAGTGTGTTGCTCTTGTGTCCTCAGCTCCATCTGACATCCTCAGGTGTCAGATTCTCCTAAGGAGCACACAACCCACGGTTCCTCCTCCTGTGAGACTCTATTGCCTGAGCTGATGTGACGGGAGGCGGAGCTCAGGGGGCTGTAAACACAGAGGAAGCCTCCTGTGAGACTCTATTGCCTGAGCTGATGTGACGGGAGGCGGAGCTCAGGGGGCTGTAAACACAGAGGAAGCCTCCCTCATCTCATGCTGTGCCACCTGTTTCCTAACAGGCCACTGACCAGTACCAGGCTGGGGCCTGGAGGTTGGGGACAGGTTTTAACCTATAGGTCTGAGTTTTCCGTTTACTCTAACTTGATTTTTATTTTAGGTTTGGCCTTTGCTTCGGGTACAGCAGCCATTGTGACCATTACCCATCTTTTAAAAGCAGGAGACCAAATTATATGCATGGACGACGTATATGGAGGTAGGTGACCCCTTCCTTATACTGTGTCTAGTGACATGAGCCCTGAGTTATGTTAACAATGTAGCCAGTATGATGGATTATTTATTACCTTTTAAAGGTGTGACGGACCCCTCCACATGGTCTCAGATTTGGCAAAGGAAGAGCATAAACACTTAGGGTCCATGCTTTGGAACTGCTTGTAAGAAAGATTGTTTAATTAGAATTATGTTTAAACTGCTAGAAACAGCATATAGGACCTGATCAACTTTCAGAAATATTCTGCTCTAGAGAAGCTAATGTTTAGAGAGAGTGTTCTAATAATTTAAAATTTTTACCTACAATGAAGATGAACTATAAGTCAAAGAGCTCAACCCTGCCTCTTCCCGTCCCCCCTTTATTTTAGCTTTTGTTTCAGGGAAACTTGAAGTTTTGTCAAAAGTTGTGGACATCTTCCACTGAAGGGACTACACCTCGTATTTACATTTTAGTTATAGGGATCTGATAGATTTATCCCTTGAAGCCTATTCATGAATCCAAATTTAAGAACTTCCATTCCAAAGAGATTAAATGTCAGCCGTTTAAAGTGGGTGAGTGGGGAGGAGACGGACTTGCTCTCACCTTAAGCAGGCCTGACTTTTGTGTTCATAACAATAGCTATGAATTAGATGTACGTTTGCGTATATTCCACATGCTTCCAGATAATTAAAATGATTTCTAGGGTATTACTATCATTTTATATATTTCCTATCTGAACAAAAAGTTAAATATCTAAGTTCTTCGAAGGAAAAGGTTTCCTTTTAGTAATCATTTTATCCCTCAGAAACCAGCACAGTGCTTTATATTTTATCTTGGTCCTTATAATCATTGTTGAATTGAAATTTTAGAAATCTGAAACATTTAATTACTTTTATCCATGCATTATAAAAACCTCATGGCAAATATAGGTACTAAATCCTGAAAACTGTTGACTTTTGAGAATTCTGTATATTCTTTTTCAACCTTTTATTTCTTAGGGTCAGTCAAACTAATATCAAAAGTCTAGTTTATCTTTGATCATAGAGTGGTTTTCTTCTTTTCTGTTGGCTATCAAGAATAGCTATTTTTTCATCAAATTTGTCTATATGAAAATCAAATTCAGAACAGTATTTATAAAATATTTATTCTAAGTTGAATGATTTTTCTTCTTTCACTGTGAAAATCGAGGAGTTTGATTTACATGGTCTCATTTGTCTGTTGAAGTTTTAGAACTACACAGAAGTGATTGAGAAAGTGCAAGTGCCCAGTTCTTTTCTATGACCAAAGCATAATTAAATTGGAAAGTTTTTTGAACATTTCATTGACGTTAGTTGATTTATTTTAGATTTGAATACTAGAATGAAATTGTTAAACATGATACTACTGTTTCAGTGAGCCACTCACTGTGTGAAGTACATGGAATGAGTGTTTTGAGAAACACTTTCCATGTAATGCCACTTTTGTGAATATCAAGTGTGTTTTATGTGACTCTTGGGCTTTAAGTTTAAAGTCTAAACCATCTATCTTCTAACTAAGTACCTGAAGTAAAAAGAAAAGAAAAAAAAAATAAAGTCCCAGCCTTATTATCCTCTATTATATTGCCTTTAGTTGCATTTTACTGGTGACTGGGAGTTCCTTGTAATTCTCAACTGTTTATACCTGTAAGGAACAAACATTTCTTAATATAATGTTCTTTCCCTTTGATCTCATACTTTCCTGCCCAGGTACGAATGTGTACTTCAGGCAGATAGCATCTCAATTTGGATTAAAGATTTCTTTTGTTGATTGTTCCAAAACCAAATTGCTGGAGGCAGCAATTACACCAGAAACCAAGGTAACTCAGCTAGTTTTTGGTTCTGTACATTTTCTTTGTTTGATGTTTTATTTTCATCATTTCTGCTTACTAGAGGCTGA
>NW_003852405.1:34166642-34167934 GCF_000181295.1 Otolemur garnettii | reverse complement strand
CAGAAGTCATTATAGAGTTTGCATCATGGGAATGGAAGTTTGCCAACCTCCAAAACTGTAAGCCAGGACCTTTTTCAGTGCTGTAAAGAACACTGGCAAAAATAATAGAAGTAGAGAATGGGCCATAATCAAGCTTTAGCCTCCATCCTGGGAAGCTTGTGTGCTATGGAAGGTGTTTTGTGCCTGAGTGAATGGCATATGGGACATTTTTTCTTGTGATCTCATTTAAATTCTGCATAAGTATAAGAAAGGCAAGTGCCTTTTACACAGTATTCTCTTTACTTACTTGAATTAACACATTTTCCTCCCTTATATATGAAGCTTATCATGTATAGTAGAATTTTTAGGTCTATGTTAAACCTACTTGGTATGTATAGTAGATAAATAAGCATATTTTTAATTTTTTTATTATCACTAAGAATGATAAAGCTTGCCAGAAATAATTTTTATAAATTTATTAAATAATTCAAGACTTTTATAGAATATGAATTAGTTTAACCACCCTACCTTTTCTATAGGAAGACTCTAGAGTATGAAGATTGTTAAGCCAGCCCATTGAAATACTTTGTAGTAAGAAAAAGAATCATTAGTCCTTTTAAAAAGAAAGCTGCAGATAATGTCATTCAATACAGTGGCATCTTGTTCAACAAATAAGACTCTCTGGTATTTTCAATAACTACTGAAAGCATCTACTATCTATTTATGCCTGAATTGTGGTAGGTTTTGAGATATACAGATAAATATCATATTATCTTTCTCTCTTTTATTTTTTTAAGAGACAGTCTCACTTTATTGCCCTTGGTAGAGTGCTGTGGCATCACAACTCACAGCAACCTCCAGCTCCTGGGCTTAGGTGATTCTCTTGCCTCAGCCTCCAGAGTAACTGGGACCACAGGCGCTTGCCACAATGCCCTGCTATTTTTTTGTTGCAGTGTGGCCGGGGCCGGCTGGGTTTGCACCTGCCACCCTTGTGGCTCACCTTACTCACTGAGCCACAGGCGCCGCCCCATATTATCTGTTTTTAAAGGGAACTAAAGTTAGGTTTTCTGTCACTTTTATCCTTCAGTCTAAGCCCATGCTCTTCTAAAACCCATAGGTACCTATAGTTTCTAGTGCATCTGGCATTATTTAAGTTCATATGAAAGATATTTTTGGGCTCGGCGCCTATAGCTCAACCGGCTAAGGCGCCAGCCACGTACACCTAAGGTGGCCGGTTCGAATCCCCAGCCCGGACCCGCCAAACAACAATGCCGGCTGCAACCAAAAAATAGCCGGGCGTTGTGGCGGGCGCC
>NW_003852405.1:34165038-34166622 GCF_000181295.1 Otolemur garnettii | reverse complement strand
CTCTTTTATTTTTTTAAGAGACAGTCTCACTTTATTGCCCTTGGTAGAGTGCTGTGGCATCACAGCTCACAGCAACCTCCAGCTCCTGGGCTTAGGTGATTCTCTTGCCTCAGCCTCCAGAGTAGCTGGGACCACAGGCACTTGCCACAATGCTATTTTTTTGTTGCAGTGTGGCCGGGGCTGGCTGGCTTTGCACCCGCCACCCTTGTGGCTCACCTTACTCACTGAGCCACAGGCGCCGCCCCATATTATCTGTTTTTAAAGGGAACTATAATTAGGTTTTCTGTCACTTTTATCCTTCAGTCTAAGCCCATGCTCTTCTAAAACCCATAGGTGCCTATAGTTTCTAGTGCATTTGGCATTATTTAAGTTCATATGAAAGATATTTTTGAACTACAAGTTGGAGTTTACCTAACAAATGAAAACAATATAACCTAGATGTAGGTACCCTTATATTAATCTGAAATTTAAAACAATAATAAATAAAATAAATAATGTTTTTTGGCATCATAGGGAGAAATCTTTTTAATGAAAATTATGGGATGTATTCTCATATAGTCTATGTTATTTGTCTTTGAGAACAAAATTTCTAGATGCTGAACTATGTCTTTGGAAAATAATTAGAATAATTAATGTTAGCACTTTTTTTGGCTTATACATACGTTATCTTATTTGATACTTACAATAGCTCTGTAAGTATTAACAGCCCGTTACATTGATGAAGAGGATAAGTTACTTAGCTCTGGCCTCTCAGAAATTGCAGGAGAGGTGAGGATTCAGATTTGAACTTTTCAACTTCATCATCCAGGCATTTCCATTACATAGTAGCTACCCAGGTTGTTACAATGTATGAGATACGTGTTGAAGAATATTTTTATAAATTATTGTATTTACTGAATGATCTTAGCTTGTTTGGCTCGAAACCCCCACAAACCCCAGCCTGAAGATGATCGACATTGAAGCCTGTGCACACATTGTCCATAAGCATGGAGACATTATCATAGTTGTGGATAACACGTTTATGTCGGCGTATTTCCAGGTAAATGAAAATAAATTATTTTGGCATGATTAGTAGACCAAACATATGTATAATTAGGAAAGGGGGGGACTTACATTGAAAATATGATGAAAGTCATGGAAATCATATTTATTAGACAAAAAATTAAATTTTAACTTTTTCCAGGATTAGTTAATATCTTTTCAAAACTATATTAATGTCTTATATAGTAGTTGTGTTTTCTAACATGGTCTCAGAGCTTTCTAGTTCTCTTCAGATGTGTGAACTCTGAGAACATGGCTTTATTATGTCCCTGTATCTGCCATTGCCAAATGCGTAGTAAGACCTTCACCGCTAGGGGTTGGTGACAGACCAGGCATATTATAGTTGAGTCACATCTCATGTGTTCTTACACATACTATCAAGGAAAGGCTGTCCTCAATGACATCTCACTAGATGTCACACATATTTCTCCATTTCTTTTTTCTTTCTAGTTTTTCTTCTTTTTGCCTACTTTAACCTGTGTTATAAATCACTTCATTTGTGCTACATTATAGCTTTATTTATGTTTAAATATATTGCTTTCA
>NW_003852405.1:34161360-34163137 GCF_000181295.1 Otolemur garnettii | reverse complement strand
ATACGCAGAGAGAGCTTTGGCATCACCTTACTCTAAACGTCCTGTTTTTGAAACACCCTAGATGAAAAGGTCCATGGCCACCTGCACGCACATCTTCCAAGGTCTACACAACTCTAGTGAGGGTAAAACACACACATACAGTTTCTGCTGAAGAACGTGTAAATTGAAAGACATTGATGACGTTATTTTTTCCCAAATATTTTTAATCTACAGTTGGCCGAAACTGTGTATGTGGAACCCACAGATAGGAAGGGCTGATGTGTAATAACCGCAGTCAGGAGTCAGATGGAGATGAGCCACGTGTGAACAGCGATAACACACATCATGAGGGTTGAGGGTTTTAAAGTCTAAGCAGATTAGTTTATACTTGACATAAAAGTGGCTGAATGTTTATGTCAATTATTTTATGAGGTTAATGAGTAATAAAATACCAATGTATCTGCTGTAGTTAATAGAGTCGTAGACCAGTCTGCAACTGCTATAGAGAAACAGATCCGGGAGACCTGTTGACCTGCGTCTGTCTGCGGTTCCCATACCATTTATGCCTTGAGATCGAATACTGGCTCCAATACTTCGCATTTTTATTTGGTGGGAGAGAGGCAAGGGGAAGTTAATATCAGAGATCCTGGAAAAACTTAAAATGTACATAATTTCTACAATGTTAGTATTGGTTAGAATTAGGAAGGAATTTACAGTTGCAAGCAGGCAGGTAATGAAGCATATTTTGAAATGATTTGTCATTTAAAACAAAACACTTTTTTGTTTCAGAGGCCTTTGGCTCTGGGAGCTGATATTTGCATGTACTCTGCAACCAAGTACATGAACGGTAAGGCCTGTACAGTCTGCACTCTGAGTGTCTGTCCCGGGCTGGTGAGAATAGCACCGGTCTTGACTTTTCAATCTTTTCTTCTATGGTTCAGTAGTTTTTCTTCTGCGACTTATGTGTAAAGAAAAAAATTGCACTTAGATGAAATGTAAGATGTTCATTTATAGTGGACAAAACAAAGTTCGTGATTTATGAGAAGCAGATTAAAATTCACTATAAAATATTGTGATTTTATCCTGCTGACTTCCTAAAAAGAAATACCTAGTTTTTATATGATTTTTATTCTATTGTGATAAGTATTTTTTTCCTGAGAGCATTTTCAAGAGGAGGTCATGGTTTAGAAATTATAAGATAAAAAATTAATATGAATTGTTTAACCTAAATGTTTCTGATTTGTTTTAGGCCACTCTGATGTTTTGCTGGGCTTGGTGTCCGTGAACTCCGAGAGCCTCTACGACAGGCTTCGCTTTCTACAGAACTGTGAGTATCAGCAAGTCCAGGGTCCTGCCTACACTTGCAGTGACTGCATGTGGCATTTGCAGTCTCACTAAATGTGGTGAAGTGACAGCATTCTAATACTATATGAAAAAATTAGAAATAGAGGGAAAAGAATCTGATCTTTAGACGAAAGTAGTAAAAAGTTGGGTTATAAAAACAACATCGTTATAATATAGCAAGGCTTTATGAGATGGCACGGGAATGAGTTGTTATTTTCATATCAGTGCTAATTTTAATCATATCATGGTAAAGCCTAAGTGAATTTTTAGTTTTAAGACTTACTGGATTTTTTAAATTTTTGTCAAAAAACATTTGAAAGGAGAGGATTCATATACTCTACTTTTTATATCTGGAACGATGGTTGATTTTAAAGAGCACTTTGGGTATAAACTGCTATTCTTTAACAGATAGCTGTTATGAATGCATTCTCTGTTTATACTGCTTAGTTTATCT
>NW_003852405.1:34157594-34159035 GCF_000181295.1 Otolemur garnettii | reverse complement strand
GATAAATTAAGACTCTGAGAGAAGAGAGGAGAAAAGAGAAGAGAGGAGAGGAGAAGGGAGGGGAGGGGAGAGGAGAGGAGATCGCTTCTGAAGTTGTGGGGTAAGACCGCTGACTATCTCTCACTTCTACCCACCCCAGGCAATTGTCTGTACCTGCAGGTCACACCCATAAACCTCCATCATGAAATGCACTGGGTTACAAAAGACTTCAACTACAAGGGCACAGGGGCAGACATCTAAGTGTGTTCATTTGCTTAGCTCTCCCCATACTACAATCAGTTTGAGAGGAACAGAATGTTTTAATGCATTGGTGTGGCTGTTTCTCCAAAAGTAATTCCCTTTTTCCGATAAAACAGGTGAAACCTCACAGTAGTGTGTAGTTAGTGCACTGCACAAAGGCTGTTCTGAAATCCATTGTGCCAACAGCTTCCCAAACCCTGCGCCTCCTGGCTGCATCCACCGGGGGTGATGGGGGAGGAGGCCTTTGCTTAGTTGTCACAGAGGGAGGAAGGTTTGGAAAAGAGGCTTATGTTACTTCCTACACTGGACATGGCTTCAACTCACAGAGTTTAAATGCTGCAGAGCTAATAAATAGAAACCTGCCGGGTTAGTCAAAGCCCTCCTGGGGGGGGACCCTAATTTAGTACAGTTATGAGAATAATTTTGAAAACATTTGTAACATTCAATGACACTTAACAGTAAATACAGACCTCAGTGATTTTTCTTTGCTGTGTTAGTAATGCGTTAAATGGATATATTTAACAAGTGGTACATGTGAACGAATAAGTTTATAGATCTTGGTAGATATTTAGAAATTTTCTTTACTTAAGAGGTAATTACATAGCTAGGTTTCAAATATAATAATTTTGAAGTTTTAAAGCTCATGTTAAGTATTACTTGAGTGTAGGGGAAAATTACAAAAATACGGGAGTTTCACTTGGATCAGGTATTTAATCCTTTGTAGTTTAAACATAATACGCCAAATTGATGGAATCACTGTTAGAGACTTCATTCCTCTGAGATTTTTTCCTCTGAGATTCTTGCCAGGGCCACTTTATTGAAAATATTTTTTTTAGATTTTAGTATTTTTATTTTAATAAAAGAACTTAGTTTACATTTTGTTTGCTATAGTTATTTACTCTGGCTGACAGCTTGGGAGGATGTGAGAGTCTTGCTGAGCTTCCGTAAGTATATTTCTGTTTTTCTCAATATTTTAAACTTGATGTCAGCTTTAATGACTGTTTGGGAAAGGAGTACGGGAAAATCAGGGATATTTCAAGATATTTAGCGGTAAGACTACCATGGTGCTAACTCAGCAGAATGGACTCTACCCGGGTGAGCTCTAGTGGGGGCAGCTTCTCAGCAGCCTGTGTCCTCCCACATGCTGACTCCCTCCTTGCCCTGCCTCAAAGAGATTCCAGTGGTGATTGTGCTCAGGGTC
>NW_003852405.1:34156247-34157394 GCF_000181295.1 Otolemur garnettii | reverse complement strand
TGTAGTCTGCAGGTGAGTCCAAACTCCAACTTGGTACTCTAGGCTTTTACTGTCTCACCCGATCAATCCGTCCAGTTATCAAAGCTCTCGAGGATACTGGAACAGGAAGCAGCCTGAGGTCACGCAGTCCAATAGCGTATTTTACAGACCGTTTAGCTGGTTTATTCAGATGTCACATACACACATCGGGGGCCGTTTCATCCTTGGCTTTGCATCCAGAACAGGGAGGGGACGTACAAGGAGCCTGGATCTGGAGTTGAGGCCTAACCTCCCAATTCCTTAACCAAGGAGCTTCCATTTTTCATTTGTAAAATGAAATTAATGGTGATCACGTGTTGATTCCCTGTCCCTCCAAGCATCCCCGAGCCGTGTCTTGCCTCTCTGTGTGCTTCTGACCATGTAGTGTGATTATTGCAGGGGCAGGTCACCCTGGTCACCTACCAACTTTAACTGTATTAGATGCACATGGTCGTGTCTGTGTTTTCCTTTTCATAGACATTTACGGAGTAACTTGTCTGGGCAGCGTTGTGTTGAGGAATGTCCAGAGGACCCAAGTTCAGGCTGATTCTCTGCTTTCTCATTGTAGTATATTGTTTAGGGGGAGAGTCAGGTGATCTCACACTGTTCAAATATACATGATGTAAAGCTTTGAAATAATCTGTATAACAGGTGGCTTTTTTGTTAGTCTTTGCAGGAGACGCCTGCTAGTACAACTTGATGCACCAGAGGGCATACTAAGCATATAAAATTGGTTTATTTTTCCATGTTGTGAAATGCTTATTATTTTAGGACTCTAAAAATCAGACCTCTCCTGATTTATTTAGGAATTTGTTTAAAATTTTGTGGCCTTAAAACAGCGGTCCCCAACCTTTTTGGCACCAGGGACAGGTTCATGGAAGATGATTTTTCCATGGACATTGGGGGATGGGTGGAGTTGGATCTGCCTGCACAGAGCATTTGTAGCATGTTCGTGTGTAGAAACTTCATCAGAGTAATAAAAGGAGGTAGCTATTTACTCAAGCCACGACTGAGATTATCTTTCCTTGGGACTGAGTAGGACAGGAGAAAGCAGCGTGGCACTGAGTGTCCTGGTGGTGTGCAGGGAAAGGAAGAGTGTCAGCTGCAGTTTCCGGGGTGAGTGACACTG
>NW_003852405.1:34144955-34155162 GCF_000181295.1 Otolemur garnettii | reverse complement strand
TGTGCAGAAAAGACTCTTGAGGTGGCAAGGGTTTTGCCCGTAGATTTAATGACATCTTTTTCCTGTGCCCTGTATTGCAGCACCCTCCAAGTGGAAGTCTTAAATAGTATTCCAGAACGGTGATTAGAAGCTGCTTCCTGAGAAGATGAAATCTCCTGAATAATATAAAGGACAATTAATAAGCTTTCACAAATTTTTCAAGTGAAATTTTAAGGCACTTCATTACTTTTTACAACTGTGACTTTCCAGAGACCATCCCTGTTAACAACAGTTTTCTGCAAATCTTGACTTGCTTGACAGGTTAATTCTCTTAAGATCTTTTTGTTGATTTTGCCATTCACTTGCCTCTGAAGGAGTTGAGACTTGTGCTGCTTTAAAGGATCACGTTCTTTTTGTCATAGTCTAAGCCTTATTTTGATCATACAGAATAATGGCAATCCATTTTTGGTATTTTGTGAAGAAAGTTAAGTATTAAATGAATGTTCTGAATTTAAGTGTAATTTTTGCACATTGTTGAAAAGAGCATTGAAAGCAATGGTTTATTCTTAATTACCGTCTGCCAATGATCACATAGTTGAAAAATCTGTGAAATTACACTGTTTTAAAGTTGTACTTAATATATTTTAAAAATAAATCTTCCTATCAAATCCATCCCATTGTGACATTCGTAAATTATGTGACATGACCCTGTATTCCTGGGTCCTTTTAATTCCTGACATTGTTCTTAGACTTCTCTCTCATGTTGAGTTTTAGACATTTAATTAAGGACCTGTCATTCCCAAATCATAGTGTTTGCAGCTTAGTTATATATTCTACTTGGGCAGGTTAAAGGCCACTTTTATACAGAGAAATATTATATTTTGTATTTTTATCTGAAATGGCAAATATGTTGATGCTAAAGAAGGTATGTTTAAAACATTTTTTTACAGTTAAGTGCATAGTCAGACATTATCAATACACGAGAAGACAAATACAGGTGATCCCGGATGCAGAAGATCCTCGTCCTGAGAGTATCTTTAGGCCAGATTTGTGTGCAGCCTGGATCCCTGATGAACAATGCATATGTGGTAATACTGTAATGGCTCATGTGTGGTGATACTACAGCGTAATACTCTAATAATAATGCCCTTCTGCTATAATAATAAGTTACAGAAACCATTATGTTTTTTCTTTTAATTCAATCAAAATATAAAAAACAAGGTCAAACTGAACGTTAAATAGGAGATATGAGAAATTACAAAAAAATAATATTGAAGTTTAATGATAACCTAAGGTTGCAGCAAGTCTTGGCTAGAAGAACACTGTGCCTATTTTGATCTCCTAACTGCGTGAGTAATAAGCTTTCTGTTTCAATAATCAATCCACTAAGGTGCTGAGTAATGGGTGAGGCTTTCATTGGAGAGCTCCCTTTGTTACTTGATCCTTCATAATTGTCCTCACAGCCTGGTGATGGAAGCCTAAAGCTGTCACCATGGATCATCATGTCTGGCCTTTCTCCAAAGGCTGATTTCTACATTTTTTAATATAGTGGTCACCTTTCTCTTCACTTCAGGCTCACCTGGACTCTTGTTTTGGGGGATGATCATCAGGGGAAACAGATTTACAGAATTGAATGAAATAGTAACATGAAAGTGATTCTGTGCGTCAAGGACCACGTAAGCAATGAGAGCAACCACTCGTGTGGGGATGCTGTGCCAACGACCACGTACGCCCTGCCAGTCTGAGTGCATGCATGGAAAACCTTCCCAAATTATTATTTTAATTCTTTACATGCATGGAAGAAACTGGTTCCCAAATTATTTGTTTAATTATTTAATTATCAATTATCCTGAAGGGGAGCCCTGGGAGCCCATTCATAGGTACACAACCCTGTCATTCAGGTCATCCTCAACCCAGGGAGGATGAGATCCGTAAAGCTGTTTTTGTCCTAAAGGTTTTCCATGTCATACCTGATTCGGTTAAAAGAAGAAGATCACTGACCCTGAGGAGTAACCGCGCATGTGGGAGGGAAGACATGATGACACTGTGTTGTCCACATTCCGAGCTCCGAGCTCCGTGTAGAGGGGCTGGAAATTCTGTCTCTAGAGGCGAGAGCATGCTGAGATGGGTCCCGTCACACCGTGGTCTCTGGTGGGAGTGTCCCGAGGTGGTTCCTTTCCCCGGTGGTTTCTGGCGCACCTGATTTTTCGCCATCTCAGGACCTCAGGGCTGTGGAAACAGATGAAGCCCACCTGCCCAAATGAGAAGAGTGAAGGCTGTTTATTCTCAGCCAGGGACTAAGCCACCATCACCTGGGTTTTGCCGGAGACTCTCCCCACTCAAGGCAGGCAGATGGGGGGAGAGCTCTCCCGGGGGAAAGGGGAGGCTTCCGACAGCCCTGGGTGCAGGCTGGTGGCTGCAGGAGCTGGAGATGGCTCAGGGGAAGCAAGGCTGTTGTGTAACTGGTGGGGTGCGTGTTTGGCAGTCACTGGTTGGTCCCAGGTGGGAAGCAGGGACACACTCGGGAAGCTGTCAGTCCTTAGTAATTTCCTGCTGTTTCTGGATTGTCAGGAGAGGTAGCAGTCTGACTTCTTGTAGTTCTGATTTATAGTAGCTGACCTGGGTGGTTTATTATCAATTAGGATGTGGATTTCCTGGGTAGCGTGCTGCAGGTTGTGGGTCGAAGTTCAATTTTTACACATGACTTGATTATTCATTCATTATTTATTTGATATTGAGTCTGTCAGGGCTCTAGAGAGCAGTAACTGCTCAGTGTCAGTCAAGGGTTCCACAGACTGACAGAACCAACAGGGGGTGCGTGTGTGTGCACGTGCACACTTGTATATGTGTGGAGAGAGAGAGAGAGAGAGGTATTAACAGTGGTGGAGCAGTTGTAAGGGCTGCCAGTCTACAATCTACCGAGCAGGCTGGCGCTGCAGACTGACCTGAGTTGCACTTCACAGGGTAGACCAGCAAGCTGAAGATACAGGCAGGGATTGTATGTGGAAGTTCTGGGGTGGAACTACTTTCCCTGAGGGAAACCTTGGTCTTTACCCTCATGGCCCAAGTGATTGGATGAAGATTCCCACATTACAGAGGTTTAACCTCCTTTGTTCAAACTCTGTTTATTTTAATATTGATACTAATCATGTCTAAAAACTATCTTTACAGCAACATCTAAACTAGTTTAACCAAACACCTGTGCAGCACAGTGTACACAGAGAATTACTCATCACCTTCCAACTACAGGACATCCTGAAAAAGGCCAAACTATGGAAACAGCAAAATGATCTGTGGTTGTCAAGGGTTTGGGGGAATGAAGAGGCAGAGCAGAGAGAATTTTTAGGGCTGCAAGAATGCTCTGAATGACACCATAGTAATGGCTACATAGCATGGTACTTTGTGCAGCTCCATAGAAAGCACAACACCCAGAGTGAACCCTAAGGTTAACTGTGGACTTTAGGTGATAAGATGTGTCAGTGCAAGTTCATTGATTGTAACAAATGCACCACCCTGGTTGGGCGTGTTAATAGTGGGGAAGGCCACACCTGTGTTTCTTGAAGGTGACGGGCCAGGACTAATGTGTGCTCATCCTTCTCATAACTAATTTGTTCAAACAACATGATATTGAAAGGCATTAAAGTACATTGTCCAACTTGGATTAAATGCAAGTTAATCATATCAAGTGTGCCCCACACTTCCTATATTTAGGAACATAGTGAGCTGTGGATATAGGTCAGAACCACCCAAGCCCTCACACGGCCCCGCTAATAGGAGAGTCTTCCTGAGTGCCTGCTGCTAGGATTCAGCAGAGTCAACATCAGGAAGTAGAACACAAATATATTGGCTCGTCTCAAAAGAAAAAATCCTATTTGAAGCTCACTAACCAGGAACATGCAAGTTACTTTAGTTTAAGTGCCCAATTAAATCACAGGATTTAGTACCTGAATATGTTGGGGACGGGTGGTAGTTGCAGGGCACAACAGAATCTGTAAATACTATTTGGGTAGAAGCTGAATTTTAAATTGACTCAATAGCTCAGATTTATGCATCATAAGACACTGATTTTGTCCTTCCTTGTAGAGACAGGGTCTTGCTATGTTGCCCAGGCTGTAATGCAGTGCTATTCACAGGAATGATCATCGTGTGCAATAGTCTGGAATCCCTGGCCTCAAGAGATCCTCTTTCCTTAGCCCTTGGAATAGCTGGGACTGCAAGTTTTATACAACCCTAATTTGGCTGCCAGATTGGGGGTAGAAAATTATTTTTCTGTAATAAGAAGATCAACAAGTGAATGGATTCAGAAATTTTTGTGAACTTTGTAGTTTTGGCCTAACAGCCAGTTCAAACACAGATGCGCAAAGCTAAATTACACAATTTAAATCATTAAAGTAGTTGAATGAAGGTCCAAATTCCAGGTGGGAGTGTGCATTGACTTCATTTTACTTAAAGCTAATTTCAAAACAAACAGGTATTAAAAGTAAATACCACTATTGAGCAAGAATGTGCAGTATCTCCAATGTATGAGAGTATGTGGTGTTTCTCAAACAGTCCTGGCCATGTGGTGTTTGTTGTGCAGAGGTCTTACAAGGAACACAGTTTGGAATAATTTGGTCTATCATGTATGTCTCATTTTCTTAGAAATGACAACCTTCAATATAATGAAGTTGTCTTCTCCTAAATTTGTCTGTGTTTCTTTTACCAATATATAGTCTTTTTTTGTGTGTGTAAGATGAAAGTCAGAGCAGTCCCCTTATTTCCATCTGTCACTGATATCAACTGGGTTAGACCTTCCTATGTTTAAAAATATGTGGGGTTGGGCCACTGGCCACCAGAGAGGTTAACTGCCCTGCAGCGAAACTGATCTGCAAAGTGGAGAATCACTCCCCTTGGAATGTTTTCTCTATGATGGAAACTTGCCAGTAAGACAAGTCAAGATAATTTTAATTGCTGGATTACTAGCTGAACAAGACTTCTGCATGTCTGGATAGATCAAATTGCTTATCATTTTTACAGCTTCTATCTGTACCAGTTTGTGAGCTATACAAAAGATGGTGCTCACTTTCTCCACTGGACCACATGAACCTCTGCAGAGCCTTCACCTCTAAAGATAATGAAAATATCTGTATATTTGGTACAAAAATAGCAAAAGTAACACTCTGACCTAACTGCTTCCCACTTGGTCTATATACCTTTTACCCGTTCTCTCACATGAGCTTGTAAGAACCTATTTTTGAGAACAGCCAAGTGTGTTCAATTTTCAAGCTAGATATTCACTATATACGTTACTACGGGTATGTCACTTATCTCTTTGTATACGTAACTGAAATAAAGTAGTAGTGCTAGAAATTTGCTTCAGTGTCTCTCAAATATGAAATTTAATCGTTCCAGCAATAGTATTTAGATGTTTTTATTCCCACGTGATATCATTTTTAATTATTAATATGTCATATCAGAATGAGAGTCAGTTTCATTAAAAAACTTGTTTATACTGGCAAGTGAAGGTAGGTGTCATAAGTGCTATCCGGTGGGCTGTGGTCCTTTGTAGTCATCTACAGAAGTCTCAAATTAAGAACTTATGTTATAACGTCTTCTTCCTCCCCTTGCTCCCCAAATTTCCTCCCTAATTAACAAAATTTCACTGGTAAAAGGCAAAGGGAGAGCAATTCTTTTTTTCCTTTGAGGTAATGCAAAATAGACCTAATCCTTGCCTACAATCTGCTTGACAATAGCAATGTTACGTGAACATCCCTCCCAAGTCCTCACGGTGCCCTTTATACTATTCAGTCACAGAACCTTTCTCCATGGCCTGTGTTTAGTGAGAGCAGTAGAGGTCATCGCACACATATGCAGGAAGTACAGTGCTATTTTCGTAGTGTTTAACAACTATGAAACAATTTTCATAGTGTTTATAAAATAATGCACCTGTGTTTTATAAAAGTATTAAATAGTAAAGAAATTCAAAAAAGAGATATCTCCCATTTTCTCTAAAATATCCATCCAGGTTGAATCTCATTCCCAAGAGGAACTAATATTTTTTCAGTAAGTGTAAGGATAATGTCGCCCTGTTTCGTGCAAGCTAACTTACAAGAAAAATTAGCATCGCTGGGGCAGGGGGCAGAGGCTCATACCTATAAACTTAGCACTCTGGGAAGCCAAGGCTGGTGGTTTGCTTGAGCTCAGGAGTTCGAGACCAACCTGAGCAAGATGTAGACCCTGTTTCTACTAAAAATAGAAAAATTAGTTGAGTGTCTTGGTGGGCACCTATAGTCCTAACTACTCGGAGGGCTGAGGCAGAAAGATCACTTGAATCCAGGAGTTTGAGGTTGCTGGGAATTAATGATGCCATGGCATTCTGGACTCTAGTCTGGGCAAAAAAAAAAAAAAAAAAGAAGAAGAAGAAGAAGAAAATTAGCATGTACCCTAAACTATATAGCATTTACTGGATTAAAGTGTCTATCATGTATTCATTTAAAAAGCTTTGTTTTCTAAATAACTTGCTTAACCGAAACTTTTAAATTAAGTATTTTGGTAGTGTTATTATTGTTGAAAAAGAAATATATGCTCATGGTATAAAACATGAAGCAACTAAAATATAAAGAAAGTCATCTTTTCAAGCTAGGTGTGATGGCCTAAGCCTATGGTCCCAGTGACTTGGGAGGCTGGGCTGGGAGGATCCTTGGTGCTCAGGAGTTAGAGGCTGCAGTAATCTATGATTGCACTCCAGTGCAGACCCCAGTGATACCCTGTCTTGGAAAAAAGAAAGGAAGAAAGGAAGGGAGGGAGGGAGAGAGGTTGGTTTCCACTGCAGATCCATGGTTTCTTATACCAAAAGGAATTACACATATTAAAACATAAACACCTATTTAAAAACAATGCAATATACTTTTTTGAAAAGGAATGTATACATTGCTTTGCTTTCCTGTCTTAGAAATTAGAGATCAGGGCATAGCAGTGCATCTCAATATCCTCCTGCTTCCTGGCCACAATTTATCAATCACAATCAAACTCATCTTTTCAGGATGAATAATTAAGCTATTTCCATTCTTCTGCAAATAAAAATAGCAAAGTAGGTATGAAGAACATCCTTGCTCATCTTTGTACATGTGTAAAAATACATCTAAAGGATAAGTTTCTATGAGTAAAATTTTCTATAAGTGAAATTTCTGAGTCGTAGAAAAGGGTATTTTAAATACTTGATAGATAATACTAACCTGCCATCCAATAATATTTTCTTAATTTATGGGAGTAAAAAAGGCCTGATTTAGAACATTTGTATTGGTGCCATCTTTTAAAGAATTCTTCGTTATAGTAACACTAAATAAAGCGTCCACATTTGCAATTCAGCGTTTGTCAGCTAACATTGGGAGGTAAAACTAATTGGGACTGTTTTAGACCCTCCTGGTCCTTAAGTGCCACATTTAATCACATAAAACTACACCCATGTATAGGTATACATAGCTATTGAGGTAAGTGGCAGCTGACAACATGTTATATTTTTAATAGAAAAATATTAATTAAACATGTATTGATAATATCCATCAGTGTTTTGAAGTCCATCCATGCTCCTCCCCCCCCCATAAAAATTTTGGTAGGCTGCTAGAAGCTCCAAGGCCCTTAGGCACCACAGCATAGTGCTTCCTGGGTTAAGGGTCCCTGGAGCTACTTTGAAAAGCCAATCACCTCCTTCCTTCTGTTCACATCTTGCTTTCAGACTATACATTTTTAAGACCTGTTTACTCTTTATTCTTTTTCTCATTGGTTTAATACATTTTTAGATCTTTGATATTCTGCAGGAACAGAAATATTCCTAAAGTTCTTAGTACTAGAAAATAATCACAATAGTGTATGTAAGTAGGTCAAATCTGTATTGTTCTGGAGACAAGGAGATTTTTGTTGTTTGTTCTGAGGGGAGTGATCCTTGTGAGAATAGGGGCATAGGTGCTGGTGAGGCGTAAATTGTGACACGGGGCTGCTGCTTTTTCCTACAAGGACCTTGCTGCTAATTGTGACATTGAAAATATTTTGTGTAAGCAGGTGAGGCTCCAGGAAGTTTTTCCAAGCTACACTGTCTTTCTACTCAGGAAGTTTCTCCCTGTACTTAGAAGATAGTGATGTTTGAAAAGGCTAAAGATCAAATAGCTCAGAGGAGATTCAACAAGGCAGATGGCCACAGGACTATAGATCCATCTTGAACAGGTAGAAACACATTCTCTGCTTCAGGGATCTAATCTGTGTGTCTCCGTATAACATTCTGTAAGATATTCGGTAATTTTAACATATACTGTATTTTTGTTAGATGACTAAGTTTAAAAGACGTGGGTGTTTTTGTTTGCAAGCTGGCCACATCCCAGCCCACCCCCTTCTCTTCAGTATGGTTGGCTTTGGAGTGCAGCTCAATTACTGGACTTTCATTGTCTACTCGCTCAGTACACATCATTGCTGTTTGAAGGGCTTAACAGCTGTCAAAGAATCTTCACGGACCTGAAGATAATGTCCGGTGGAATGCAAGTGTACTGACATTCATAGCGTTTATATAAAAATGCCAGGAATCTTTACTTTTGCTCCCTTGATATAGCTTAGGACTATCATGTTACAAAACTGAAATACATTGATTTATTAAAGAAATGCTTTTATGAGAAAAAAAATTGAACAACTCTTAGGAGGCTGCCAGAGTTCTAATTAGACATCGCCATTGCATTTTTCTTGAGGAAAATATGATTCTCATTTCTGTTTCGATGATTGTTAAGTATTAGGTCATCACAGTGTTCAGTGTTATTTGAGAATAATGAGAATCCAAGCTGAAAACTGGGCTTTGGGACCACTGTTTTCTTAAGCAATATCCAACCACGCTGTGGTCGGAATCTTTCAGCACCGCCCTCAGGACAAAGGGTAGGGTCAGGGGCACGGGCCGCGGGAAGAGGGGCTGTTTGTGTGGCCTGTTCACCTTTGTTCGCTTTTAACACTAAGCCACTCTGTCTCCAGACTCGGGCGAACCTCACCCTGAGTTTATTCAAGCCTCACAGCGGTCAGCCTGGCCGCTGCCCGCGGGCCGGCGCTCAGGAATTCCGCCCGCAGGGACTCAGTCCTGTGGACCCAGCAGCCTCAGCTTCATCCACTGATCAGTTTCATGCACTGAGGGTCCCGGAAAAGGCGGCGGGGACGCACCAGGCAACGCCTCTGCTGCCAGCCAATGAGCAGCGGGGGTCGCGTCAGGTCGCCGTTCATTGGCCCGCGCTGGCCCCGCCCCGCGGCGATCTCCTCCTCCCGCTGGTGAATAAAGTCTCAGCCCGGGAGTCGGCGTGACCGGCTTGGTGAGCTTGCTGTCGCCTCTTCCCTCGTGACTCTGCTCCCTTTCGCCAGATCCCTCTGTCTCTCTCCAGCCGCCGGTTTCCTAAATCTATCTTCGCTGTTTTCCGGTCTCTTTTCCACAGTTCAGCATGCAGAAAAAAGATGCCTCCTTTGATGGTTTCCTGCCTAGCTTCCAGCGTTTCGCCACCCAGGCCATCCATGCGGGCCAGGATCCGGATCAATGGACCTCCCGGGCTGTGGTGCCTCCCATCTCAATGTCCACCACGTTCAAGCAGGGGGCGCCGGGCCAGCACTCGGTGAGCTGGGTGTGTCTGGGGCAGTCCAGAGTTGGGTGGAAGGAGATATGGCTTATACATTAAAAAGGCACGTAAGGAATTATAAGATGACTTATAAGGTAGGAAGGCAACCGAAAGGCTGTTTCTACACTCCATCTAATTCTAGCAGTCAAGCTTTGTATTGGGTGAGTTCAGTGATCATATTTCTTTTGATAAGCAGGACGGGAAGGAGCAGTTTGTCCAACCTGCCATATAAATTTGGAGTGAAATTCATGTGATTTTTGGCAAATTTGCAGTTTAAAACTAAGGGTCATTAGTTCTTCGAATTACCTTTAGCAGCAAAACTTTTAAAGCTATAGTAAAGAATCAGCTTAAAAAGTATTAAAGATCTGATCGCTTAACTAGAATGAAGGTATTTCTCAATAGCTGTATTAATAATTATGGAATACCTACTATGTGCTAAATATACATACATACATATATAGTATCCTGTGTGTTACAAGTATTATCTCCTCTCCAGTTAACAATAACCCAATTCTGAACTGAATTCTCTTTTTTGTGATGGAATAGCTGAGATTTAGGGATGTTAAGTAACAAGCCTAAGGCTAGTAGCTGGAATTCAAATCCTGCTCTGGAACCCC
>NW_003852405.1:34143631-34144666 GCF_000181295.1 Otolemur garnettii | reverse complement strand
GTTTTTTATGATGTTCACATTTATTCTATTTTCATGTGATCCTTATGACAACCGAGTCAGAGGCCAAGCCAGGTATTATGTACCTGTTACAGAAAAAGAACCTGCCTGAGTCAGTACAAACCTGACCTGGAAGGCTGTGAGAAGACTTCTGTTGATCACACTGCTTTTTTTCTTAGTGTAAAGTGATAGTTTACTTTTGATGGATCTTGGAGAATTTAATACTTGCTAAGGTTTCCAAGAAATTAGTTGACCCTTGTAGGTCCAAAACATTTATTATGCTTTGAAAACTACATCAGTGTGTTGTTATCCTCATATTAGCTGAGGAGAATTCTAGCTTTTTATTTTTTGAGGTAGAGTTCTAAGTACATGTCTACAACTGGCTTAAAAATACTCTTTAGCTACTGTATTTTGGGATCAAAAAGTATACACCACCTCTCCTCTATGCATACAGATTGTTACTGGTGTAGGAAATATGTGGCTGCCTAAGCTTTGGAAATTAAGTTATTAACCATTCATGTATGACATTAAGAATTAAATGTTATCAGAAAGCCGGCCGGGATGGCTAAATCCACAAGACTCTGCTTAAGGCCTTAAACAATCAGTTAAGACCACTGAAGGGAATGTGAAGAGCTGAATGGGAAACAGCTCTCTCCAACTGCAATATGCCTCTTTTCCCCCATAAAGCTGAATATCTGCAGTGAATATTTATGGTAACATGAAGTGGCTTTCTGTGGCAGGAATCCAAGCATTATTTTCTGGCTGGTGGGGACAGCTGCAGGTCATGGTAAAGTAGTGATGGTGAGGAGTGGAGAGGGTATCCTGCAGCCCTATGAAATCCCTTTGGTCAGCTTGCCAACAACAAGGAAACACAGCAACAAAACTGTTAGAAATCATTATTACCAATACTGGGAGCTTCTGAATCTGAAACAAAGGGGGAAAAAGTGTTGTGTTTTGTGATGTGCTAACTGAGGCAGGGAGAGACACTATAGGACTGTTAATCAGTGTTTAAATGCTGGGTTTAAATTCTGGCTTTGA
>NW_003852405.1:34141169-34142545 GCF_000181295.1 Otolemur garnettii | reverse complement strand
CAGACGTATCGTAACTAAAGAAAAGAGAATTGTATGGTAGGACATGCCCATAATTGTGGAGATGTCCATGTTAGAACTTTAATAATAAATCTCTTAGAATTAACTCTAACTTCTTTTCTTCAGGGTTTTGAATATAGCCGTTCTGGAAATCCCACTAGGAATTGCTTGGAAAAAGCAGTGGCAGCCTTGGATGGGGCAAAATACAGTGAGTAATTTCTGTTCACAGTCTAGACTCCATCTTAAAATGTACCAAGAAAACCATAGGACTTTAAAGAGGAAAGATGAAAAAGTAAAAAGGTCAAAAAAAGAAAAGAAAAAGAAAATCATAGAGGCACAGAATGTAGAACTAGATAAAAATAAAGATTTGTTAGTTCCAAATTCTTATTCTTATAAGACTTTGAATTCTTTGCACCAAGTGCCCCATTTGGTATAATATGTAATCATCAGGCACAAATAAATATGAATACAGTTAAAATGCCAGCATTTTTACTATGTAGTATTCATGTGAATACAGTCTTCATCTGAAGCTTTCAGTATAAATTGATAAAAATTAAGTAAGTTTAATCACTACCTATGAGAATATAAACTATTTTATACTATGGTTTATTCAGTTAATTATTTGTGCCACCATACAGCACCAAGGTCTATCTGCAGTAACCAATAACCCATGTTAATGTGCTGTCAGATTAAAGATTAGTTCCTTGGACATTCTCTTTTTTTTATGAAGGGAGTGGATTGCTGTTAAATCAACTTGTATTTTTTATATAAATATTAAATAAAGGCAGGATAGCTAACAGAAAGTAATAGTCTTATGTATCTATCATGATTAAATTTATCAGACAGATCTCAGGTCTAGTTCTGAGTCTTGTTAAAATACTTGCTGCCTCATGTATCCCTATAATTAATGATCCATATAATAATGATTTTTTTTCTATTCCTTAAGTTTGAAATTTTTTATTTCAACGTTTTTTAACTATAATTGGCAATAGGCCTTTCATCTCAGATTTTTGGAAAGAATTGTTTCAAGTATTTCAGAGAAATGTTATACCCAAGGCAGACTTGATATAACACTAAAGTATCTGCCTACATTATGTATTGTTGATTTTAAAGGTACTTTATTTTAATTTATTTTTAAACTGGGTCTAATTCTGTTGCTGGGCTGGAGTAGAATACAGTGGCATCATCATAGCTCATTGTACCCTCAAACTCTTGCACTCAAGTGATCTTTGTACTCAGCCTCCAGAGTAGCTAAGTCTATAGGCACACTCCCTCAACTGGCTGATTTTTGTATTTTTTTGTAGAGATTAGACTTTGCTATGTTGCTCAGGCTGCTCTGGAACTCCTGGCCTCACAGTATCCTCCTGCCTTGGCCTCCC
>NW_003852405.1:34136540-34140947 GCF_000181295.1 Otolemur garnettii | reverse complement strand
ACCATCACCCATCTACTGAAAGCAGGAGACCACGTGATTTGTATGGATGATGTGTATGGAGGTAGGTGACCTTCCATTCATACTGTGCCAACTGGTATTTTAAAGATACTAATAAAGAGAGCGCTGAATTATTAACAATGTAACCGGCATTATGGATTATTTACTACTTTTAAAGGTGTGATGGACCCTATGCTGTCTCAGACTTGGCAAAGGAGGACCATAAACACATAAGGTCCATGCTCTTAGAACTGCTTATGACAAAGCTTGTTCAATTATAATTATATTTAATCTATTAGAAAGAACACGTAAGACCTGATGAACTTTCAGAAATATTCTGCTCTAGAGAAGATATTGTTTAGAGAGAGTGTTCTAATAATTTAACATTTTTACCTGCAATGAAGATGAACTATAACTTAAGAGCTCAACCCTACTCTCCCCTTTGCCTTTTTAATTTTATTTTTTGGTTTCAGGGAGACCTTTAAAAATTTGTTGAAAGCGATGGGACCCTTCATCCCCAAATATTTTTATGACTACACTCAATATTTTGCATTTTAGTTTTCGGAGTTCCACAGTTTGACCCCTTGAAGCCTCTTCATGAATCGAAATTTAAGAACTTCCATTCCAAAGAGATTAAGTGTTAGCCGTTTAAAGTGGGTGAGTGGGGAGGAGATGGACTTGCTCTCACCTTAAGCAGGCCTGACTTTTGTGTTCATAACAATAGCTATGAATTAGATGTACGTTTGCATATATTCCACATGCTTCCAGATAACTAAAATGATTTCTAGGATATTATTATGATTTTTATATATTTTCTATCTGAACAAATAGTTAAACATCTAAGTTCTTCAAATGAAAAGATTTCCTTTTAGTAATCATTTTATCCCTCAGAAACCAGCACAGTGCTTTATGTTTTATCTTGGTCCTTATAATAGTTTGTTGAATTGAAATGATAGAAATCTGAAACTTTTAGTTACTTTTATAATGCATTATAAAAACCTCATGGCACAATAAAATAAATAAGTAAACCTTATGGCAAATATAAGTACTAAATCCTGAAAATTGTGGATTTTTAATAATTCTTTATATTCTTTTTCAATTTTATATTAACTAGGGTCAGTCAATTTAATATCAAAAGTCCAGTTTACCTTTTTTTTTCTTGTTGGCTATCAATAATAGCAATTTTCCTTTAAATTTGCATATATATAAATCAAGTTCAGAACACTGTTTATAATAAAAATTATTCCAAGTTGAACAATTTATCTCCTTTCACTATAAAACTCTAATAGTTTGAAATATATTCTCTTGTTTTGTCTATTAAAGCTTTGAGAACCTCATAAAAAAGATTGAGAAAGTACAAAGAATAGCAACTAATTCTTTTCTTTTACCAAGTGTAATTAAATTGAAATTAATTTTGAACATTTCAGTAGCATTAGTTCACTTATTTTAGATTTGAGTACTAGAATGAAATTGGTAAAAATGATACTGATGTTTCAGGGAGTATGCCACTTACGGTTTGAAGAGTAGAGACTGGGTCCTTTGAGAAACATTTTCTGTTTCATGTCACTTATGGTGAATATCACGTGTGTTTTATGTGACTCTTGAGCTTTAAGTTTAGTGTCCAGACTCTTCATCTTCTAACTCAGTACCTAAAGTAAAAAGAAAAGAAAAAAAAAATAAAGTCTAAGCCTTACTATCCTCTATTATATTGCATTTAGTTGCATTTTATTGGTGACTGGGAGTTCTTATATTTCTAAACTGTTCATACCCATAAGGAACAAACATTTGCTAATGCAGTGTTCACTCAGTTTTATGTCATTCTCTTCTGCCTCAGGTACGAATAGGTACTTCCGGAAGGTGGCATCTGAATTTGGATTACAGATTTCTTTTGTTGATTGTTCCCAGACCAAACTGCTAGAGGCAGCAATTACACCAGAGACCAAGGTGACTCAACTAGTGTTTTGGTTTTGCCTGTTTTCCTTGTAATGTTTTATTTTCATCTTTTTTGCTTACTAGAAGATACAACTTAAATTACATCAAATAATACGTTTTATTGGAAGCCACTGGAAATGCTACCCAGATTAAGATAGGTCGGCATCTCCCAAGTATCAGAGCATAGGTAATGTCAGATATGTAAATTCTGGAGTGCAAGTACATTTGTAGTTCTGTATTATAGTTTTTGCATTATCTTGGGCAAATTTAACCAAAGTCTCAATTCATTCATTTGCATAATGGGGATAATTTACCTGCTTTTTTAGTAAGGTGAAGGTAAGAGTTCAATGAGATAATGCACATGAAATACCTGGATACTTGGTAAGTGTCGAAAAATTTCCATGCCAGGGTACACGAATCTCATTGTATTATCAAGCTAGTATTGATTACAGAAGTGATCATCGAGATTGCATTACAGCAATGGAAGCTTGCCAAACCCCAAAACGTTAAGCATGGTGACATTTTTCAGTGCTGATAGGGGTACTGCCGTAAGTCATAGTTAGAAGTAGAGAATGGGCCATCAGCAAGCTTTAGCCTGCATCCTGGGAAGCTTGTGTGCTACCGGAGGTGTTCCATGCCTGAGTGAACGGCATATGCGGCGTTCTTTCTTGTGATCTCATTTAAATTCTGCAGGGGTAATAGAAAGACTAGTGTCTTTTATAAGTCAGCCTTTTCCAACTTTTTGCTAATGATTAAAGGGTTAGAGTTGTACCCAAGATTATGTTACAGTGAATGATAAAAAACGAACATCTTTTCCAATATAAACAATTACTTGGCAAACTAACACAGGGGTAAGCTTTTGGTGATTAAGGATTGCTTTCAAAGGAGCTTTTTAAAAATCTTGCTTGGGAGAAAAGACACATTAAAATAGCTGGTCTAGTCTTTCTCAGGGAGGAAAGCAAATTAGGAGTACGTTAAGTTTTGTCATTGGAATTTTACTGACTTAATAGATTTTGCTCTCTGAAATGTGAGGCTCATAGTTTGTACTAGAATTTTTAAGTCTATGGTAAACCTACCTTTTATTTATTTATTTTTAACTTTAGTTATTTTTATTATCAATAGGAATAATAATGCTTACCAGAAATGTTTTTTATATATTCCTTAAATAACTCAAGATTTTTGTAGAATATGAATTAGTTTAACCACCTTACCTTTTCCACAGTAAAACTCTAGAATAGGAAAAGTATTAAACTAGCTCATTTAAATAATAGGTAATAAAAATAAAATCAGTAGTCCTTTTAAAAAGAAATCTGTACATAGAAAATATTTAGAAAAGTTGTGATGGTTGTACAGAATGTAAATGTAATTGATGTCACTGAATTATATACTTAAGAATGGCTATGCTGGCATGTTTTCTCTTATAATATTTATTTTGCCACAGTATTTCGTACAAAGAATGAGATTAAAAACTAATTAAATAAAAAAAGTCTTCTAAAAACCCTGTTGATAATGTAATTCAATACAGTGGCATCTTGTTCAACAATATTCTCTTTTTTATTTTTTTCAACAACTATCAAGCATTTACTTTTATTTATGCCTGAATTGTGGTAGGTTTTGAGATATACAGGTAAATATCATATTGTCTCTTTTTAAAGTGAGCTACAGGCCTGGTGTTGTGCCTCCTGACTATAATTCTAGCACACTGAGAGGTTCACTTGAGCTCATGAATTCGAGACCAGCCTGATTAAGACTGAGACACTGTCTGCCAAAAATAGAAAAAAAATAGCTGGGTGTTATGGTGGGAGCCTGTAGTCCCAGGTAGTCTGGAGGATGAGGCAGGATGATCCCTTGAGCCCAGGGATTTGAGGTTGCTGTGAGCTATGATGTAGCCACTTCCCTGTAGCCAGGGTGATAGAGTGAGATTCTGTCTTTAAAAGAAAAAGTGAGCTATTACCAGGCTTTTTTGGTCACTTTTCTCCTTCATTCTAAAGCCCTTGTTCTTCTAAAAGCCACAGATAGTTATTTTATAGTTTCTCGTCCATCTGATACTATTTAAGTTCATATTAAAGATATTTTGGGCATCATAGGGAGAATTGTTTTTAACAAAAATAATACCATATATTTTTATACTACCTATGTCATTTATCTTTAAGAACAAAATTTCTAGTTACTCAACTACATCTTGGGAAAATAATTAGAATAATTAGCTTTAGCACTTTTTTTTTTGCTTATACATACATTATCTCATTTGATATTTACAACAGCTTTGTAAGTTAATAGTTACTTTGTAAGTATTAACAGCCCGTTACATTGATGAAGAGGATAAGTTACTTAGCTATGGCCTCTCAGAAATTGCAGGAGAGGTGAGGATTCAGATTTGAACTTTTCAACGTCATCATCCAGGCATTTCCATTACATAGTAGCTACCCAGGTTGTTACAATGTATGAGATACGTGTTGAAGAATATTTTTATAAATT
>NW_003852405.1:34135364-34136483 GCF_000181295.1 Otolemur garnettii | reverse complement strand
AAGCATGGAGACATCATCATGGTTGTGGATAACACGTTTATGTCGGCGTATTTCCAGGTAAACGAAAATAAGTTATTTTGGCATGATTAGTAGACCAAACATATGTATAATTAGGAAAGGAGGGACTTACATTGAAAATATAATGAAAGTCATGGAAATCATATTTATTAGCCAAAAAATTAAATTTTAACTTTTTCCAGGATTAGTTAATATCTTTTCAAAACTATATTAATGTCTTATATAGTAGTTGTGTTTCTAACATGGTCTCAGAGCTTTCTAGTTCTCGTCAGATGTGTGAACTCTGAGAACATGGCTTTATTATGTCCCTGTAGCTGCCACTGCCAAATGCGTAGTAAGACCTTCACTGCTAGGTGTTGGTGACAGACCAGGCGTATTATAGTTGAGTCACATCTCATGTGTTCTTACACATACTATCAAGGAAAGGCTGTCCTCAATGACATCTCACTAGATGTCACACATATTTCTCCATTTCTTTTTTCTTTCTGGTTTTTCTTCCTTTAGCACTGTAGAGACTATACCTGGACCTCTGCATCTTTAACTTATTTGTGTTATGAATCGCTACTTGTTTTATGTTATAGATTTATTTAGGTTAGGGAGACCAGACGTCTCACTTTTGGCGAGACAGTCCCGCTTTTGAACAATTTGTCCCGTGGTGTTTTAAAGAAGTCCCGATTTTTGGAAAGATGCACGAACAAGCGGGAGAACAGGAAGGGAATATACGGTTTTCAGCTGCCATGTGGCTATTTTGCCAGAATATGAGTTTTATATTATTTTTGTTAATTTTATAATGTTAAACTGTCATCTGTAATAATAACAAATAATAGTTGAGAAGTGATTATCGAGAACTGCTTCTTGAGTCTGCATTGTTGTCAGGCCCTGCCCTGCCCTGCCTCCCTCCCCGGCCATATTGTTCCACTTTACCAATGTTAAAATCTGGTCACTCTAATTTATGTTTACATACACATATTGCTTATATTAGTTTTTTTGGGGGGTCCTACAATAAAATACTTTAAACTGGTAGCTTATAGACAGAAATTTATTTCTCACTGTTCTGGAGGCCGGGCAGCCCCAGAGCAGGGTGCCAGCAGACTCGGTGTC
>NW_003852405.1:34133042-34134897 GCF_000181295.1 Otolemur garnettii | reverse complement strand
GTCCCTCGCCTGCGAGTGACCCAACTCTGCCTTCTGTCCTTGTCAGGAGTTGCCTCCCCTGCCCCTTCTCCCTGCTCCTGTCCTGTCATGCTCAGCACACTTCCTGCAGCTCATCTTCATCTGCAGAGTTCTTGGAACCCAGCTTGCTTCCTCCAGCTCTTTAATCAGGCAGATATTTTGAGCTTTAATTGTTCATATTTGCCCCCTTTTGTTTTGGGTCCCTAAAGTTGCCCCAGGCTGCTGCCCCCATGTGATAGCGTGACTCCTTGAGGAGCTTCCATAAACCTGTTCTTATGTGAGGGCACGATCAGGGTTTATTTTCCCTTCCTGAAACACACTTCCTGGCTGCATTGCATTCATGTAGCTGTATGGGCCCTATGCCTTTGGCTCACGTTGTCTGGCTGCTGCTTGTATCAGGTAAACTGATCTGTTTCCAAGTGAATAACCCCTGGCATCATCGGCGTGTCCCAGCTGATGTGTAGTGTAGAATTCCTTATGCCAACTGCTTGACCCACATGCCACCTCCACTAGGCCAGTTAATACAGTACAGGATGGCTTTAGCTGAGTCATTGTGAGTCCTGTATGTTCCCAGTAATGTTTACATGAATTTTCCAGCTTGGCTCCACCCAGGTTACTCATCAGGCTGGCCCTTTTTCTCCTATTACCATCACTAAAGTAGGTCCAGTTTTTCTACCTTTTAAAAGCCCATATTATGTTCCTCATGTCTCATTCCAGTTGAAATTAATCAGAACCCTGTCTTTCCTAGAAAGCCACATGTATTAGTTCCACAAAGCAAATCTCCTCCTGAAAAGATCCTCTTACTGTCTTACCCTCACAAAAACTGACCTACTCTCTCCTCCCTGCCTTCTCTTTCTGGGTCTTCCTACAAATCTCACTGCAGGCAACATGTTCACAGCAGCATGAAGATTCAGAGCAGTGTCTCTGGACTCGGGCAGTCCGGGTGTGAGTCCTGGCTCCATCAGCTCTTTAATCTGAGGGCTCTAGCTCATTTTTCTCAGTCCCTTTTCCTCCTCTATACAATCGGACCCTAAGGTACTGATGTTATTCAGTTACGTAAAGTTCTTTACACAATGTACATCAGGTATATAAAATATTTAGCGTGGTTCTTAGCACATAATGAGATGAACAGATGTTTGTGATTGGTGTTCATTTTTCCTTTTCCACTGGCCACAGAGTTTACAGACCACCAGCTGTAGAAGGGGCCTGAGACCTCATCTGCTTGATCCCCTCACCCTAGCAAAGGACAAGCAAACACATACGCAGAGAGAGCTTTGGCGTCACCTTACTCTAAACGTCCTGTTTTTGAAACACCCTAGATGCAAAGGTCCATGGCCACCTGCACGCACACCTTCCAACCTCTACATGACTCTAATGAGGTTAAAAAACACACCTACAGGTTTATGTTGAAGAACGTGTAAATTGAAAGCCATTGATAATACATTGTTAAGAGGAGAGTTGATTATGACTTTAACGCTTACTGTGAACAAAGATATTTTAACACTAGAGGATAGATCTGGAAGATAGGATCTTAAGTGAAATAAGCCAGGCACAGAGGGCAAATATCTCATAATCTTATTCATATGCGGAATGCAGAAAAAGTTGAACTCATAGAAGTGGTAACTAGAAACATGGTTTCGGGACAGTGGAAGGGGAAATGGAAGCAGAGTCTGGAGACCATGGTCAAGGCTGTAGTTAGAGAGGAGGAGTATGTTTTGGTGTCTGTTACACAGAAGGATGCCTATAGTTAACAATAAGGTATTGTAAAATAAGGAAGTAACATGAAAACAACCAGGTATGTCTCACAAGGGGTAGAAGAGGATTTTGCATGCTCCCA
>NW_003852405.1:34121055-34124529 GCF_000181295.1 Otolemur garnettii | reverse complement strand
TAACATAGGAACAAGTAAGTTTATATATCTTGGTAGACATTTTTAGATTTAAAAAAAAAAATTAAATAGTGATAATAATCCTAAGTCTCAAATGTAATAAATCTGAAGTTTTAGAACTCATGCTAAATATTACATAAGTATAGAGCCAAATTAGAAACAGAGGATTTTCACTTGGTTCAGCTTTTAATGTTTTAAATAAAAGTTTCAAGATGATATGAATAATTGGTAAAATTGTTGTAGTAGACATTATTCTCACTTTTTCCTCTGAGTTTCTTGTTAGGGGCATTTTTTAAAGAAAATGTATTTTTAGGCAGCCCCTATAGCTCAATGGGTAGGACACCAGCCACATACACCAAGGCTGGTGGGTTCTAACCCAGCCCCAGCCAGCTAAACAACAATGACAACTGCAACCAAAAAAATAGCCAGGCATTGTGGCGGGCACTTGTAGTCACAGCTACTTGGGAGGCTGAGGCAAGAGAATCCCTTAACCCTAAGAGTTTGAGGTTGCTGTGAGCTGTGACTCTACAGCACTCTAAACCAGGGCGACAGTTTGGGACTCTGTCTCAAAAAAAAAAAAGGAAAGAAAAGAAAATGTATTTTTAGATTTTAATAGAAGATTTCAATCCCTGTCTTCTTTGCTATAGTTATTTACTCTGGCTGAGAGTTTGGGAGGATTCGAAAGTCTTGCTGAGCTTCCGTAAGTATATTTCTGTTTTTCTCAGTATTTTAAACTTGATGTCAGCTTTAATGACTGTTTGGGAAAAGAGTACGGGAAAATCAGGGATATTTCAAGATATTTAGCAGTAAGACTACCATGGTGCTAACTCAGCAGAATGGACTCTACCGGGGTGAGCTCTAGTGGGGGCAGCTTCTCAGCAGCCTGTGTCCTCCCACATGCTGACTCCTTCCTTGCCCTGCCTGAAAGAGATTCCAGTGGTGATTGTGCTCAGGGTCCCTGGTCCCTGGGCCTGGGCCTGGGCCTGGGCCTGGGCCTTTGCTCTTTGGATCGGCCTTGGAAACGAGACTGGAGACTGGTGGACAGGCTGTTCGCAGGGCTCTGTGGGAGACAGAGAATGTGTCTCTGACGAAACTGTCAGATCCACTGTTCTCTGTCCTGTGGGAGGAACCTCTCCTAGCTGCGTGTAGTCTGCAGGTGAGTCCAAACTCCAACTTGGTACTCTAGGCTTTTACTGTCTCACCCGATCAATCCATCCAGTTATCAAAGCTCTCGAGGATACTGGAACAGGAAGCAGCCTGAGGTCACACAGTCCAACAGCATATTTTACAGACCGTTTAGCTGGTTTATTCAGATGTCACACACACACATCGGGGGCCGCTTCATCCTTGGCTTTGCATCCAGAACAGGGAGGGGGGCCTGGATCTGGAGTTGAGGCCTAACCCCCCAGTTCCTTAACCAAGGAGCTTCCATTTTTCATTTGTAAAATGAAATTGATGATCACGTGTTGATTCCCTGTCCCTCCAAGCATTCCCGAGCCATGTCTCACCTCTCTGTGTGCTGCTGACCATGTAGTATGATTATTGCGGGGGCAGGTCACCCTGGTCACCTACCAACTTTAACTGTAGTAGATGCACATGGTCATGTCTGTGTTTTCCTTTTCATAAACATTTACGGAGTAACTTGTCTGAGCAGCATTGTGTTGAGGAACGTTTGGAGGACCCAAGTTCAGGCTGATTCTCTGCTTTCTTATCGTAGTTTATTATTAGGGGAGATCCAGGCGATTTCACACCACTCAAATATACATGATGCCCAAGTGAAGAAATGTAATGAAATAACATTAGTAATGTTATTTAATAATGCTAATTAATAATGAAATGTTTGAAATCATCTGTGTGACACAGGTAGCTTTTTGGTAGTCTTTCCAGGAGATGCCTGCTAGTACGTCTTGGTGCACCAGAGGGCACACTAAGTTTATAAAATTGCTTTGCTTTTCCTCCTGATAAAATAAATACGTGTTACTTTAGGATTCTCTTTGTAAGAGTAGGCCTCTGCTGATCCTGTAGGGATTTGGTTTAAAGTTGCACGGCCTCAGACACTGTAGCTTCGGTTGTTACCCTGGTGCCAGTGGGTGAGGAGAGTGAGGTCAGGACTGGTCTGTTCTGTCACCCTCTGTTCTGTGTCCCCAATTCTGGTGTATCCGCAGTGAGGAAGGGAGAACATGAGGCCAGTGTGTTACTGGCACAGTCTCTCGGCCCAACAAAACAGACTGACTCAGTGACCTTAGGAAAGTTGCTTACCTTCTCTATGTCTCAGTTTGCTCTGTCGTAAAACATGGGCAACATTGTCCCTAGCTCTTAGGACTGTTGTGAGAACATAGGGAAAAAATCCCAACACCTTGGTTCATACTAAATACCTAATAAATATCAACTGCGACTGTGAATTATTGCTTTTTATTTGGTATCTACTATATTCCAGGTACTTATAAGTGCTTTATATATGTTTCTGTGACAAATGATTAAGATAGGTATTATACTTAATTTTCATCCATTAAAAAGTGAATTAATGCATACAAGTCACCTAGCAGAACCCGTGTCTCACGGTAAGCGCACAGTAGGTGCTGTCTGTTATTTTCAGGGGAGAACAACACTGAGGGTAGGTGGTAACTGTCACGCGTCCACAGAGCCAGTGTGTGGAGGGGCAAGATTCACTCTCAAGTCTGTTGGACTGTGAGGCCAAGTTCTTCTTTTACATGTCTAGTGTCACGTAAGGAATTAGGAGCCTACCTGGGCAGAGCATTTCAAGGAGGATGTTTGTGTGTAGAAACTTCATTAGAGTGATAAAAGGAGATGAACAGTGAGTGAGACTGTGAGCCTCCCCTCCCACACACCTCAGCCCATAGAGATTCTCCCTCCCAGATCCCTGGCAGTCTTCTTGTCCATGCTTGTTTGACGTTCCCTGGACCATTTTTTTTTCTTTGCAGTTTTTGACCGGGGCTGGGTTTGAACCTGCTGCCTCTGGCATTTGGGACCAGCGCCCTGCCCTTCTGAGCCACAGGCACCACCTGCTCTATATCACTTTTCTTTTCTTTGTCGTGGTCTTTCACTCTTACATTGTCACAGAAGGTCAAGAAAATCCCTCATTCTTGTGGCTTCACCCTCACTCAGGGGATGAAGGTGGTGGGCTGCCAGGTGGTCTGGGAAGCTCTTGAAGGCACCTGTGCCCTGGCTTCTGTGCCAGGGTCCTCAATGCCCGGCGGTTGCAGCCTGGCTTGTCTGCTGCTAGTGCTTCTGGGCGTCTTTCCCTGCTGGGCCTCAAAAGGTGCAGTTCCAGATCCATCCAGTGATCAGACCAAATTAATTCTGGTCGGCTTCTGGTCCAAGAGGCCTCTTCTAAGTCAGTGTCCAGCAGGTTGGTCAGAGGGCATCACTTCTGGCCAAAGCCTCCTTCAGGCAGGTGCTGAAATCCACCCACTGGAGGCTGCACCTTCCCTCCAGCCTGGGCGTGCTGGGCAGGCG
>NW_003852405.1:34105915-34120600 GCF_000181295.1 Otolemur garnettii | reverse complement strand
GTGAACTCTGAGGGTTTTGTCTTCCTGCTGTAGGCGGGGCCTGTGAGTACAGGGAAGTCAGCTAAGTACAGAGTTAAAGGTGTCCGTGTGCAGAAAAGACTCTTGAGGTGGCAAGGGTTTTGCCCGTAGGTTTAATGACATCTTTTTCCTGTGCCCTGTATTGCAGCACCCTCCAAGTGGGAGTCTTAAATAGTATTCCAGAACGGTGATTAGAAGCTGCTTCCTGAGAAGATGAAATCTTCTGAATAATGTAAAGGACAATTAATGAGCTTTCACAAAATTTTCGAGTGAAAATTTCAAGGTACCTCATTACCTTTCACAACTGTGACTCTCGGGACCATCCCTGTCAACAACAGTTTCTGTGCATCTTGGTGAATCCACAGGCTGGGCCGTTAATTTCTCTGTGTTGAGTTTCTATTCACTCGGCTCTGGAAGAGGGGAGACTTGTGCTGCTCTTTGGATCCTGTTCTTTTTTTCATATTCTAAGACTTATTTTGATCATGTTTACAATATAATGCTAATTCATTTTTTGATGTTTTATGAAGGATTTCATTATTAAATGAACTTTCTGAAATCAAGTGTGATTTTTGCATATTGTTGAAGACATCATTGAAAGCAATGGTTTACACTTAATTACCATAAGCCAAAAATCAAATACTTGAAAAATCTACTGTGAAATTCTACTGATTTAAGGTTGTATTGAATATATTTTTTAAAATAAATTGAATTATCAAATGGATCCCATTGTGGCATTCCTATATCATATGACATTAACCTGTATTCCTGGGTCCTTTTAGGTACTGACATTGCTCTTAGAGTTCTCACACTCTCATGCTGCATTTTATACATTTAATTAAATAGCTGTCATTTCCAAATCTTAGTGTTTGCGGATTAGTTACACATTGGGAGGTTAAAGGCCATCTGGTATTTTTATCTCAGTAGTACATTTGTTGAGGCTAAAGGCAGATGTTTAAAAGTAGGACCTTTCTAAGTGCACAGTGAGAACTTATCATGAATAAGTCAAATGCAGAAGATCTCCAGGTGATAGATGAGATACCTTCTTGAGGTTGTCTTTATGTCAGATTTGATCCCTGATGAACAGCCCATATATGGTGATAATGACAGTAATAACAATACTGTAGTGGCTCACCTGTGGTAATAACAATACAGTGTAACAATGTAATAATATCCCTATACTGTAATAATTATAGAAACTTATGTTCTTCCTTTTAATTCAAAAGAACGAAACAAAAACAAGGTCATACAAATAGTTTAAGAGATAGGAGAAATTATAAAAAGAGTATGAAAGTTAACTCTCCCCTAAGGTTGTATCAATGCTAGACTTACAGAAATGTTATGCTTATTATTTTGATCTTCCTAGCAAATCAATGATAACCTTTCCATTTCTGTAATTAGTGCACTCTGCTGCTGAGTAATATTTCTTGCTTTCATTGGAGCAATGCCTTTCATGTTTCATTATTTTTACTTCTCCCTTTACAATTGTTCTGACCGTCTAGAGACGGAAGCCTAATGCGTTCACAGTGAATGACGGCACCTGGCCTTTCTCTGAAGCCTAATTTCTACTTTGGTTTTCATTGTCATCACCTGTCTCTTCACTGCTGGGTCCCCTAGACTTGTAGTAGATTTTTGGGGGGGAGCATGATAATAAGGGTAAACACCAACTCTCAGAATCTATAAAGTTAAGATGAAAGTGATGGTTTGTGTCTCACCGTATAAGCAGTGGGACCAGCTGCCAGCCTAAAGGGGCTACGCCAAGGAACCAAATACCCCCGTGGGTTTGTTCACATGCGTGATAGAAACTAATCCCAAATTATTAATTTCATGATTATATTTACTTGCATGGAAGAAACTCCTTCCCAAATTATTAATTCTTTACATGCATGGAAGAAACTGGTTCCCAAATTATTTGTTTAATTATTTAATTATCAATTATCCTGAAGGGGAGCCCTGGGAGCCCATTCATAGGTACACAACCCTGTCATTCAGGTCATCCTCAACCCAGGGAGGATGAGATCCGTAAAGCTGTTTTTGTCCTAAAGGTTTTCCATGTCATACCTGATTCGGTTAAAAGAAGAAGATCACTGACCCTGAGGAGTAACCGCGCATGTGGGAGGGAAGACATGATGACACTGTGTTGTCCACATTCCGAGCTCCGAGCTCCGTGTAGAGGGGCTGGAAATTCTGTCTCTAGAGGCGAGAGCATGCTGAGATGGGTCCCGTCACACCGTGGTCTCTGGTGGGAGTGTCCCGAGGTGGTTCCTTTCCCCGGTGGTTTCTGGCGCACCTGATTTTTCGCCATCTCAGGACCTCAGGGCTGTGGAAACAGATGAAGCCCACCTGCCCAAATGAGAAGAGTGAAGGCTGTTTATTCTCAGCCAGGGACTAAGCCACCATCACCTGGGTTTTGCCGGAGACTCTCCCCACTCAAGGCAGGCAGATGGGGGGAGAGCTCTCCCGGGGGAAAGGGGAGGCTTCCGACAGCCCTGGGTGCAGGCTGGTGGCTGCAGGAGCTGGAGATGGCTCAGGGGAAGCAAGGCTGCTGTGTAACTGGCGGGGTGCGTGTTTGGCAGTCACTGGTTGGTCCCAGGTGGGAAGCAGGGACACACTCGGGAAGCTGTCAGTCCTTAGTAATTTCCTGCTGTTTCTGGATTGTCAGGAGAGGTAGCAATCTGACTTCTTGCAGTTCTGATTTATAGCAGCTGACCTGGGTGGTTTATTATCAATTAGGATGTGGATTTCCTGGGTAGCCAGCTGCAGGTTGTGGGTTGAAGTTCAATTTTTACACATGGTTTGGCCATGGTTCATTTTGGTATTGAGTCTGTCAGGGCTCTAGAGAGCAGTAAATAACTGCTCAGTGTCAGTCAAGGGTTCCACAGACTGACAGAACCAACAGTGCGTGTGTGTGGAGAGGGGGGGAGAGAGAAAGAGAGGAGCATTAAGAACGTCTGGTGCAGTTATGAGAGCTCGCCCATCTACACTCTACTGAGCAGGCTGGTTGACTGCAGCTTGACCTAAAAGTTGTAGTCTCACATTTGAAATCTGCAGGGTTTCCAGCAAGCTGAAAATACAAGCAAGAGATTCCATGTGGCAGTTCTGAGGCAGAATTGCTTTTCCTGAAGGAAACCCAGGTCTTTGCTCTTAAGGCCTAAGCTAATAGGATGAGGCCCACCCATCTTAGAGGCCAGCGTTTTTCACCATTTTTTATCTCACAGAACACTTGAACTTATAGTTAAACTTCTGCAGCACACTTAAATTATGTTGATCAAAAAAGAAGAAAAGGAGTAAAAAAATAGAATGTACTTACTGTGGTTCGAACCTCTTTTGAAAAAATTTAGTGATCTTTAAAAATGTTTGCAGCAAACCTAAGACCCTCTCACAGCACAGGGGTTGAAAATCACTGGTCTAGATGGTTGAACCTCCTTGCTCAGGTTGAACTTTTATAAATGTTAATCACATCTCAATAATTCCTTTACAGACATCTGAACTGGTGTGTAACCAAACAACTGTGCACCACAGTTAACACACAAAATTGACCGTGACACCCACGTTCTAGGCACTGTTCTTCACTGCCTGAGAAGGCACCAGGACATTTCCTAGGGTTGTTGAGATTTACCCACAGCTGTTGGTCATCTGCTTTTGGTCCCCGTACTAGTGCAGTTCACAATACGATGATGATTCAATGTTAAAACACGCTGCCTTGCCCGCTTCCTAGTCCATCTGGCTTTGAGGAGGGTCAGAGCCAGACAGCTACGTTCTGGTCACACTGGAGGAGGCCAGTCTTTCAGGACACCATGCTCTCCGAGTCGCTTTATGGGGCACAGTATGCAAAGTTCTACTCTACCCTGTGTTCACTCTATTCACTTTGAAATTCTAAGTGACATTAGTATGTCTCACCAAAGCCAGCAGGTCCCATCTTAAGTAACACACAGCATCACATCTGTATTCTGTCCACCTAGATGACATTTAAGAGAACACCTTGTTATGAAAATTGCAAAGTGTTAACATTCTCAGGGGGCCCAATTTGCTCACGTGTGTGTCCCGGAGCTTGTTCATAACTGACTTGTGGCTCCTTCAATTTACAACGTACAAGAAGTGGAACTTACTCTCTCAGTGTCCTTCTAGCACATCTTTTTGTTTTTCAGTGAATTCTATTACGGGTCAGATGGATAAAATGGTCCATTATTAGAATTTTATGACAAAAATTACTGGCTCTGAGGCTGGGTGCCCGTAGCACAGTGGTTACGGTGCCAGCCACATGCACTGAGGCTGGTGGATTTGAGCCCAGGCCACGTCTACTGAACAATGACAAATGCAACAAGAAAATAACCAGGCGTTGTGGCGGGCACCTGTAGTCCCAGCTACTCGGGAGGCTGAGGCAAGAGAATGGCCTAAGCCCAGGAGTTGGTGGTTGCTGTGAGCTGTGACATCACAGCATTCTACCAAGGGCAATAAAGTGAGGCTTTGTGTCCAAAAACAAAAAAAATTACTGGCTCTGAGATGTGACTGGTAAATAAGAAAGTAACAATAAAATCTGAAATGTTTTTAGAAATTAAAACGTCCATTTTAACAACAGCATAACCTTAAATGACCTGATTCCACAGAGGGACCAGTAAACAGCCTGGAACTACGACTTTATTTTGTATAACAATGGAAATCTTAATAGTATTTTTGTGACGTGAAAATGGTACAATAACTTTATTACTCAGTGGGACTTGAAAAAAAAAAGCTTGTAATGCACTTTTAAAAAAGACAAAAGGAACCCAAGGCCTCATAACAAATGGCTTAAGGAGGCCGATATTGAAAGAAATACAAAGGGTGGTAAATGTGCTTGGAGCAGATGTCATCAAGAAGTAGCAAATGTTATTCAACATAAGGAAATGTCTCTTAGGAATTATCTAAAGGGAAAAAATAGAATAAAAAGAACTCCAGTTTCCACAACTGAAGAATTCCAATTTCCACCATGATTTCATAATACAATATAAACGTATTGGAAAACAGTAAGAGCAATAAAAAATGAAATTGCTTTTGGGATAGAAATTGAAGATTGTTTGAAGAAAGGCTTGTTAAAATCTTCTCTTTAAAAAAAAACACATTTAAATCAATGTTGACTTATTCCTCACAAAATAAATTCAAATTTGTTCCAGTGAGAAGAGTCGGAGGTTGCAAACATTTCTTGTCTTACTGTGCCTTTAGAAGGACACGTACAGTGCAGTATGGGGGATTGGAGTCTCCTGACTTCATTAGTATTTTTATAATACTTTATATCTCGGTTCTTTCAATAGAAAAAATTTCAGGCTTGATTTGTTTTTTCTTCCATTTATTAGCTAACTTCTCCACCATCTACCTGTTGATTTAGAAGGGATGAGTACAATCTATGTTCTATGGAGAAGCAAAGGAAGGTTCAGAGTAGTTACGTGACCATTCCCCATCACTGGGCTAGCAAGAGCAAGTGGCAGGGCCGGGCTAGAACCCTGGTTTCTGGATGGCTTATTTCTTTGCCCTGGTGCACCTTCCTCAGTCCGGCATAGAGAATTCTCAAACCGATCAGCAAGCCACCCTTTTGAAATTGTAAGAGATTGTTATTATGTGATCAAAATGTCGTAATGCAAACCCTAGTTTCTAGTTGGGTGGTGATTTTGTGACATATATTTTATTGGCGTAGCTCGTTTTAGTTTGAATGAAAGAGCTGAGCAAAGTATCACCTTGCCATGCCCCTCAGGAGTGGTCTCTGAAATAAACGCACTGCAAAGCTGAGAACAAAGGGCTTGGCCTTTCATATCCAGCACTATTTAATCATTAGTTATGGATCAGAGATGGGGAGTGCCAGGGAAGTTGAGCAGGGACACATGGGTGACTTTACTGGTGAAGTGGCTGTTGTCAGCTGAGGGCAATTCTCGGGTGGAGGGTAGTGGGTGCCCTAGGTGCCTGTTAAAGCCGTGGTGGGGGGAGCTGATCGTCCCTGTAGCATCCACTAGTGGTGGTATTTATCTAACAACCTCCAAGCTAAGCCTAAAAAAGGTGGCTGTGGCCATACTGTGGTTATTGGTCTACAATTGCTCACTTCTACCTCTCTTTGTTTTTTCTCTCCTTTCTCATGTTTTCCTTTTTTGTTTGTTTGTTTTGTTTTGTTGCAGAAGTAATTTTTTCTGGAGAATTTAGGGACTTAAAGGGAAAAGGAGGTCTTTTTCATAGGCCTTTATTATAGAAAAGTAGAAATTAGACTTTGAGTTCAAAACCCAGCTCAGGTGTTTACCAGCTATTTGGCCTTGATTTGAGAAACTTTAAACTAAGCTACAACATCCTCTCTGTAGGAAAGAAGGGAGGAATAATATTTGCTGATATAATGCATGTTAAGCATGCATGCAGTAGGTACTCAATAATTGCTAGCTGTCCTCCCATGGCTTAGGGTATGCCTCTGAGTTTTCTGTAAATTATATGGACAGTGTTTTGAATAGTGGAATCATAACAAAAAGAACAAATCCTGTCCCTCCAGCTCTCCCTGTGGTTTAGATTTAGACTATTATGTTGTTGTTACTAAGAAACAAACTGGCTGGCCTGGGCTGGGGTGGCGTTTCTCATTTTGGCCTAGCTATAGCTGCTTGTACCAAGTGATGTGAACATTTGTTGGCTTTTTAAAAAAATTGAATGTTGGAGAAAAAAAATTGCCAGAGGACCTCGCAGACCCATATATGTAGCTAATACAAATGATAATAGGTTTTTTAAAAATCTAAAGAAAGTTTAAAGTGTAATGATCACTAAATAGCAATAATGATAATTGTAATATTATCAAAAGGTTGGAACGTGTTCTTGTCATAAAGGCGCCAAGAAAGGAAATTCCAAGACCACATATTTTGCAATTCTGTGTAGAATACTTCATAGCATATCTCACATGCCATGTTTATCGCTAAAATACATATTTTTCCCCAAATACAAAGTCCAAGTATAGACTCTGGGCACATACTGCCTGAATCTGAATCCTGGTGTTATTTCTCATGGGCCTTTCAGCTAATTCCTTCATCTCTTCTGTTTCCTCAACTCTAAAATAAGGATAACAATAGTACCTACTTCCATGGCATATTTTGAGCAATATCTGATATAATATCTATCTATCTATAAAGTGCTTTGCACAAGGCCTGTCATATGGATTGTCCTCCATTCACTCCATCCATGGAGAAAAACAGTATGATGAAAAACTGGCCCTAGTCTGCCTCCTCTATGAGCTTCAAATACACTGCACGTTCATTCTGCGTTACGTAAACAGTTATCACTTAAATCAATATTTATTAAGCTGACCAAATGTAGATGATGTGTAACTTCATCACTTCTACTTTCAAATGGTGCTGAATTCTACTTTCAGGTAGAATTCACAGCTCTCAATTTTTATTTGTTTATACCCAGAAAAATGTTCGTCCAATCTATTTCAGAGGTATTTTTTTGTCCCATCTCTGGTGGCCCTCTCTCACTTTCAGTTCCTTTGGCAGTCACTGTCTTGTAAGATCCAGAGAAATACAGATTTGCTGATTTCTCTACCTGATAAACTCTGATTTGTCCACCAACATCACCTGAAATGCTATGATTAATTCTAAGACCGTATTTACAGGAAAAAGCTGAGGAGGTAAGTTTTGTGGGCAATGCTGTGGGTATAATAGAAGGGATTATGAGAGGTAATGTAGTGCTTTTATAAGCTTCTGGGTTTTGATCTATGCTGATTTTTACTGAATACTTTTGTTGATGAAGCTGAGCTTCCTCCCTCAAGGCACTGTCTTTTCTCCTTCACCAAACTCTCAATGAAAAAGGCCAGGCGCGGTGGCTCACACCTGTAATCCCGGCACTTGCGAGGCCGAGGCGGTGGATTGCCTGAGCTACCAGTTGGAGACCAGCCAGAGCCAGAGTGAGACCTTGTCTCTAAAAATAGCCAGGCGCTGTGGTGGGTGCCTGTAGTCCCAGCTACTCAGAAGGCTGAGGCAAGAGAATCACTTAAGTTCAGGCACTTAAGGCTGTGAGCTATGGTGTCACGGCACTCTACTCAGGGTGACAGAGTGAGACTCTGTCTCAAAAACAAAACAAAACAAAAACAAACTTTCAACGAAGATCAGCTGGTGCTTATGATGGAGACGTCTGCTGCCACTCCAAAGAAAGTCATGCTCAGTTTTAATATTATTTCCTTTTGCTGAAGAATCAAATTTGAAGTGAAGAAAATCTGTGACCGTTTGTGAAGCGTTGTTATTGCAACTGGCACGGGGAGTGGTGCAGGAGGGAGAGAGATTAGTGTTTTAAGCCATTACAACCCTGTATTCCTTGTGTTTTCTTTATGTTGAAAAAAACTTTATTAAACATTGTTTAAAGATATAGGAAAAAAATCCCACCGACCTGCCCTGTCTTGTCAAGATCACGGTCTTTCCTTTAAAACACGCCTAGGACTCTGTCTCATTTGCTCTTGTGTCTCAGGGTTTATTGGGGGTGGCTGATGATGGGGGAAAAGACTGGGTTTCATTCAAAAAGAGTTTTAAATTGAGGCTTTTTAATATTTTTAAATGAAATAGAGACACATAAGCAGACACTACTTTCCTGTAAACTCATATATTTGCATGTTGACTTTCATAAGACATTGGGAACCTCAAAAATTGAAATATCTCTGGACCCGTGAGAATGCTCTTTTTCTTTAAATCAGAATTTCTCCCTAAAAAACAAAAGCCAAAAACTAAAACTAAAACAAAGATTAAAAAAAGGTAAAACAGGGTGGTGCCTGTGGCTCAAAGGAGTAAGGTGCTGGAGGTGGTGGGTTCAAACCCAGCCCCAGCCAAAAACTGCAAAAAAAAAAAAAAAAAAAGGGTAAAACAAAAACCAACTGACAAACCAAAAATTTCTTTTCCTTGTTTTAATTGCCATGCATTAAAATCTAATTTATACTTCAAAAGCCAACTCAAACATTCCCTCCATGAAGCCATCTCTGATCTTTTTAGCTAGAAATAATTTCTCTCTCCTGCAACCCCATATTACTGACATATATATTTATCTTAATGTCTTTATCTAGGCTGTAGGCTCCACCTGAGCAAGGACCCTTGTCTTGTTTTTCTTTTATACATCTGATATCCCTTAGAAGTTCCAAAGATACATTGTTTTTGAATGGAGACCTATGATAGCTCTATTTCTTGAGAGGTATTTTTCATTAAATTCTATTATTCTCTCCATTTCTCTGTTTCTGTCTCTCTTTCTCTCAGTTTCTAGCCTCCATGTCATGGTTAGCTGGAACCAAACTGGGGTGAAATGGTTTTCAAGCTCCAAAGTCCACATTTCTGAGCTCAAGATGTTTTTCACAACAGAACGTGGGATTTGCTAAGTGAGAATCAGTCTTCGGAGAATTGGATTAGGTGTTCCATATATTTGCAAAGATTTTCATTATTATAGCCTCTTTATATTTAATTTAGTGTGAAAGCTCAAGAAGTCTCGGCTTAACTAGAAAATCATCCTCTGGACAGATTCTGGGCTACCTACAACATGATTGGCAGCTGCTGCCTTCAGTGGCAGAAAAGACATTCCCTGGGGTTCTCAAAGGTCATTAAACAGATGTCCAGTTACTGCCGAGACAATGTTGGCAACAGCTCTACCAGATGGCTTCCCTCTGCTTATCCTCCAGTTTGTATCTCTCTTCTCCTACCCATCTTTAAAGGGTTCTATCTGCAGTGAACAGTGATTATGCCTCTAGGAAGTATTTGAATCATAGAACTCATTGGCCCTGAGTTGGTTTCTTCAAGACTAGTTTTAACCCACAAGGCAGCTCTTGGCTGTACAGGCGACATTTTCTCAGCTCTCTAAGGACCAGGAAGGTGATCGTACATACTGAGGATTTTTACCTGCAGAGGACGAGAGGACAGCAGTTTCCCTTTGGATGAGCCAAGTTAATTTGCTCTGCAGAGCCCTGTGAAAGCTCAAGAATATGAGAATCCATAATGTACGTGTAAAATGGTACACAAAAGATACACAATCTAGGGATTATTTAATAGTTGCTAAAAGAAACAAGATTGCTCTGGTGTCCTCCCTGGTGGCAGCTAACTAGGTTATTACCCCTCTTCCCTTCTACAGAGTCCTGGAGATTTAGTCTCTAAAGAAACTGAAACTAAAGTTATTTAAAAAGCAGGCAATGGGCCGATTTAGCCCTGGAGACATAGTTTCCCCACCATAAAACTGACAGCTAAGGAGCACTAGGTATTTGAGGACTAAGCTAAGGAGCACTAGGTATTTGAGGAAAGCCTTCAGCAGGAGATAACAAAAATCCCACAAAAATTTCCTCAAAACAAAAAAGCCGGGTTGGGGGCAGGGGGAGGAAATCACTAGAAGAACCAGACTCTAGAGCGAGCAGGAAAAAACTGAAGAAAATTAAAATCATTATCCTTACTGAGGTAAAAGTCATTATCCTTGTGGCAGATAAAGAGAAAGTATCTAGAAAGATATAAAAACAAAGAGACGGATAAGAGGGCCAGGTGCAGGGACCACGCCTGTGATCCCAGCTCTCGGGGAGGCTGAAGTGGGAGGATCCCTTGAGCTCAGGAGTTTGAGACCAGCCTGAGCAAGAGTGAGACCCCATCTCTACTAAACGCTCTACTAAAAATAGAAAAACTCGCAGCATGTTGTGGCAGGCACCTACCCTCCCAGCTACTTGGGAGGTTGAGGCAGGAGGATCACTTCAGCCCAAGAGTTTGAGGTTTCTGGGACCTATGACACCACCGCACTCTACTCAGGGCCACAGAGCAAGACTGCCTCAAAAACAAAAAAAAACAAACAAACAACAACAAAAAAGAGATGGATAATCAGAGGGAACAGGTTAGATAATAAGAGGATTAATCTTGGAGGTTCAACATCATGCTCATGAAGTTCTAGTAGGAGAGAGTAGAGTAAACAGAGGAAAGATTGTCAGTGAATAATACCGGGTAACTTCTTAGAATTGAAACACGGTGACTGCAGGTTGAAAAGTCCCAGCTCAGAAAAGGAGGAGGAAGAGGAAGAGAGAGGGGAAGAGGAAGAGGAAGAAAGATGGGAGGAGGAATGGAGGTAGGAAGAGAGAATTACATTAGGAGGAACAGAAGAAGGCGGAGGGGGGAGAGGGTGAGTGAGATCAGTTACCATATCGGAAAGTTAGTTAGTAACTACCACCTGATGAGTTGAGAGCCCCGGTGTGTACACACCAGTTAGAGTTTGAAGGCAAATATTAAAGAAATGTTAAAACCACAAATCGGACAAGAAGGGTGGAAGGCAAAGGGAACGTGGAGCTCCGATTTTGTTGTTGTCAGCCTTTGAGCCCCACACCAGCCTGCAGTGGCTGCGAGGTGGTCTCAGGGTCACAGCAGCCACGTCAGCAGCGACCAGGGAGATAATTCTGGAAGCAGGAGCTGTGCACCCGGAACGTTTTCTCTCCTGGTCCCTTACTTTGATGTAGTTGGGGATAACAAGAATAACTCAATTTGTATAATCAATTTTGAGTTCACTCTGTTTTTTGTAACATTAGGATGGATTAACTTGCTCATCATGTACAGTTGCTCTCATACAAGGATCCTATTTTGGTGCTCTGAGAATTGGGGTTTTTTAAAAGTTGAATCTGGGCTCCTGGATCACTGAGGAGCCTGCCAACACCAAGCAGCACACAGCTCAGTGGAAAGCCTCTGTGTAATTGAAAATGCTCCCCTTCCTCCCGCACAGGCTGGATGAGGCAGTTGTTTCCGGTGCCAGAAGCGAGTGTGGCCCGGGGCCCCCCAGCCAGACCGGGGCGCGGAGGGAAGCGCGGGCGGCCTGCGGCTCCGGGGTAATTACCCCGCCGGCCAAGGGCTTTGAAGTTGCGTGTGAAGGCAGCAGAAGCTCCAGGAGGCGCCCACATGAAAGGGCTCTCTTCCTCCTCCGTCTGCGCGCACAGAGGGACGGTGGCTTCGGATCCTTCCTCTTCCTTCCCTGCGGAAACCCACTGAGTTCTGCGCCACCCTCTGCATGAGCCTCCTTCCTGGGCCACCAGATTTCACAGAAAGTGAAATAAAGTCTGCTTTTATCAGCACATAACTGCTCTTCTGTGGCTTCATTCAGAAATAAGATCTGCGAAAATGAATTGCTTTTTAGAAAACTAGCATTGTTTAAAATCCCCGAAAGCCCTGGAAGCAAACTGGGCTCAGCAGCCGGTGCAGCAGGTGACGGCCGGGAAGCGGGACGCGCGCCAGTGAAGGCGCCGGGGCTCCCTGCACGTGACCGGGTCCTGCGAGCCCGGCAGTCCCACACTTTGATTTTTCTGGATGACCAAACCTGCCCTCCCCTGGGGTTCTTGAGGGAAAGAAATAAAATTCCAGATTTGTTAACCTTTATGGTCTGAAAGAGATGTGAGAAACTTCCGGCTTGTATTTGAGGTATATTTTATGCAGAAGCAACATCTGGTCTTGGAAGAAACTGGTTGAAAACATTAAGAGTCCATCGGGGGATGTAGTCCTAATTAGCAGGCAGCCCGAAGGTCGCCAGCGTGGAGTCACTCCCATCTGTCCTCAATCTGTCCCATCTGTCCCCAGTCTGTCCCCATCTGTCCCCAGTCTGTCCCCATCTGTCCCCAGTCCTTTCACCCACTAGACTCCGGATTCAAGTTAAGGTTCTAGGTACCAGTGTACAAGCTCGTCTGTCTCTCCTAATTCCTGCGGTTCCTTCTCCCCTTCCTGCTTTTTTCTGCAAATTATTTGGTCTACTTGACGTTGACCTTAAAGTGGAAAACGTTTTATTGTTTTGTCCTGTTTGGGACTTCATCCCTGTCTCTATCGTGACATGCTGCATTGTTTTTGATAGCGAGGTACATCTTACTTTTATTTTACTTTTCTGTTATTGCTTAGTACATCTGGTGTATGATAGGTGCTCAATACAGGGTGAAGGGTGTTCCCATATAATTATCATTTAAATTGAGGCACTCTGGGGAGCACAAGGACATACAATTAGTAGTTAAGCTGAGATAACAGGTACAAATTGGAACATAAGGTCACTTAATCAATCTCTATTTATAAAATGGAATTAATTTCTCTGGTGGTCACCTATCCATGATCTTTTCTAATCTCAGGAATCTTTCTGCTGTGCTTAAACCACTTCTCTCTCTTTTGATAAAGCTTGTTTTACTGTGATTGTGCTTTTGAAAACCACTATAGATGGGTCACACCTGTAATCCTAGCACTCCGGGTGGGGGAGGCGGTAGGATCCCTTGATGTCAGGAGCTGGAGCCTAGCCTGAGCCAAAGGGAGACCCCATCTCTACTAAAAATAGAAGAAGTAGCCAGGCATCATGGTGGGTGCCTGTAGTTCCCCAGACTGCTAGGACAGGGGGAAGGTCGAGGCAGGAGGATCCCTTGAACCTAGGAGTTTGAAGTGGCTGTGAGCTGGGCTGACACCATGGAGCTGCACTCTAGCCCAGGCGACAGAGTAAGACTCTGTTTCAACAAACAAAAAACAAACAAAAAACACTGAAAGAAAAATAAAGAAAAACCCAATAGGTGACTCCTGACTTGTTCTCGAGGCGGCACTACTTACTCCCACTCCCCCACTTTGGGAGGCAGTTTTCTCCCTGCTCTGACTCTTGTCACACTCCCCCAAGCAGTCACATTTCAAATCATACTCCTATTCCTGGATATTGGTTACTAAACCATCAGTCTCTTTCTTCAACAGGTTTATAAATTGGGGTGGGAGGAAATAGTTCCTGTTTTTTGAGGTCTGATTATAGTCCAGGCACCTTTCTCGACATCTCTATCCTGAAGTAAGGCACTCTTTCCCAAAGCTTGTTTTGTGAAATATAAGGTCTTTGGTTGTGCTGTTCAATATTATGTGAAAAAAACTTTCCTTGCTCATGTCCATGTGAGAAACGCTGTGTTGGAGTTAAGTACAGCATCTCTCTAAGTGTGCAATGTACATTAACAATTTCCATCACAGGACTATAGGAAGCTTGTTTTGAACTGGGAAATTCACTCCCCATCCTCTCCGTGGACCTTCCCTCCTTTATTTGGGAACCAAAGAACATCAACCAAGTCTAATTTTATAAAGAATACACTTTGGGAAAGTATAAATTCGTGTTACATGTTTCCTTTCAAGAAGGAAATAGGTTTCATTACAAGAGAATTCTGCAAAACATGCTGTTCCCTGAGTCACCACATAGCCAGGTGACTTTCATTATTTTGATAGCTCAAATTTAGGACTTAATAAAGATAATAAAATAATTTGCTGGGAATAAATAAGCCCAGGTTTTGTAAGCCTCGTGTACTCGCACACACGAGGAGCTCCTCCTTTTGTGTGGTTTGGCTTCTCGAGGCCTCAGTTACTCAGGCAGCTGTGGTCTGAAAATGCTAAATGGAGGATTCCAGAAGTAAACAAGTCATCAATTTTAAATTGTGTGCTGTTCTGAGTCGCATGATGAAATCTCACGCTGTCCTGCTTCAGCCCGCCCAAGATGTGAATCATCCCCTTCCCAGCGTCTCCATGCTGTCTACACTGTCTGTCTGTCAGTCACTTAGCAGCCAACTCAGTTACCAGAGATGCTGTGGTGGCACAATGATTGTGCTAAAGGTCATCAGAGCTGCTGTGGTGTCACAATGATTGTGCTAAAGGTCATCAGAGCTGCTGTGGTGTCACAATGATTGTGCTCAAGGTCATCAGAGCTGCTGTGGTG
>NW_003852405.1:34100700-34105813 GCF_000181295.1 Otolemur garnettii | reverse complement strand
CACAATGATTGTGCTCAAGGTCATCAGAGCTGCTGTGGTGGCACAATGATTGTGCTCAAGGAAACCTTATTTGACTTAATAATGGCTCCCAAGTACAAGAGTGAAGGCATATAATCATGATTGTTTCATTTTATGGCTAGTTACTGTTAATTCCTTACTGTGCCTACTTTATAAATTATGCTCTGTATTAATAATACATACTGGAAAATATACAGTGTACATATATAGGATTTAGTACTCCGTGGTTTCAAGCATTCCCTGGGGGTCTTGGAACGTATCCCTTGTGCATAAGAGTGGACTGACAAATTTTGATGAATTTCCAGTGATTTTCAGAAATAATCCCCAATTCTCCTTACTAATAATCTGGTGACACCTGTTATCTATTGTAGCAGGATGGCTTTCGTTTTGGCCTCTCTTTATTCTGTTCTGTGTGTTCCAGGTGGAACACTCATAATATGACCTGTCAGATTCCTTCTTTAGGGCTCTTAATACAAAGCCAATGTTTAATTATGCATTTATGCAAAGTGTAGTCTTTGAGTATCAACCCTATATTAATAGTCTTCTAAAAGGATATGCTTTTTAAAATACATTCAGCAAACCATCAGCTGCTTTTTAATTTGCATTAATACATAAAAATGAATTCCTGATGCTATAGCTCTGTTTCATATACTGTGGTAGGGAAGGGTTTATTTATTTATTTAATTATCTTAATTTCAGATTAATATGAAGGTACAAATGATTAGATTACAGTGTTCTCATTTTTTTAGGTAAAGTCCCTGTTGTAGTTGTGTCCTGCACCCAGGAGGTGTGCCATACACTCCCATATAGTGCCCATAAGGTGGGAGCACACCTATCCCCCATCCTCCCCACTCCCTCTCTCCTCCCCCAGACCCCAACTTGAGTTGAACTGAGTTTTTCTCTTGTATGGGTGTGTATTAGACCATCTACTGGCTTCATATTAGTATTGAGTACATTGGATACTTGCTTTTTCATTCTTGAGATACTTTCATAAGAAGAATGTGTTTCAACTCTAACCAGGTTAATACAGAAGACGTAAAGTCTCCATCTTTTTTATGGCTGAATAGTACTCCATGGTGTACATACACCACAGTTCATCAATTCATTCATGGGTTGATGAGCCCTTAGGTTGTCTACAATCACATTTTGGTGATTGTAAATTGAGCTGCAGTAAACAATCTAGTGCAAATGTCCTTATGATAAAAGGGTTTTTTTCTTCTGAGTAGATGCCTAGTAGTGGGATTGCAGAGGGAAGGCCTATTTTGAGCTCTTTGAGGCTCTCCATACTTCTTTCCAAAGAAGCTGTAGCAGTTTGCAATCCCACCAAGAGTGTAGAAGTGTACTGTGAAGGGTTAATTTTAAATTTGCTTTGGAAAATTGTGCTTGGACTCTGAATTGAAACTAGCGCTTCCTGCCCCTATGTAAAAATCTCAGATGTCATGAGGTTTAAAATCCCTTGCTCACAGTACAGTTGTTTATTAGTTACTGTTAAAACCCTTTGGTCTCAAGATTAATTTAACAAATCTGTAATAAAATCCTCAGATTTGCTCTGCCTCTTGTAGGCATAGAAGAAACAAAGACAAATTAGACAGTTTGAGCCCAACCTTGTATAGCTATTGATACGTATTATCTCTCTTTTCTCAGGGTTGGCAGGATATTTAAGGAAAAAAAATGGACATATTTGATGGAAATTTATAAATCAAATGAGAAAAGATATGGTGGAAACTTTAATGTAAAAATTTAATTAAGTTTTATATTAGATAGGCTGTCATATTCATAATACTACATTAATAAAAATAATATGTCAAGGAAAAGGACATTTGTATGATTGGCACGTATTCCCAGTATGTACCAATTTGAAGTACTAAATTCACAGTTCAAAGGCATAAATTTGGCCATTCTATTGATAGGTAATGAAATCTGATCTTGGAGCGTTAGATAACTCGCCCAAGCTCGTGTAGTTTGTGAGTGGAAAGGTCTCCAGGGCACTTCCTCGTGGCTACCATGTTCCAAATTTCTACTAGGTCTTTTTTTTTTTTTTTGAGACAAGGTCTTACTCTGGTGCTCAGGCTAGAGTGCTGTGGTGCAATCACCATGCCCAGCTAGTTTTTATTTATTTTTTGAGGAGAGGACTTTGTTATATTTCCCAGGCTAGTCTTGAACTCCTGGCCTCAAGCGATCCTTCTGCCTTGCCCCCACAGCGTGCTGGGACTACAGGTGTGAGCCACCATGCCTGCCCTCCATCTCCTGTAATTACTTGTGAGCACATGGTTTCACTTTTCAAGTAAAGTATGAAGGCCAAAGGGCAAGTTCCTCTAGGGCCCTCAGAAGCAGACTCAAGGAAGAACTTGACCACACTGTGGAGAGAGGACTCACTGAGGGTGAATATTGAATGGTGCGGTTTCTCAGTGGTCAAGTGAGGCATTCTAGGCAGAGGAAACGTGTGCTAAGGAAGGTGGTGAGAGAAAGCTTTCTATATTAATATTCTATAATCTCTATATTAGTTAGAACTTGTTTAGCACAGCTCAGGCCAGGGTATGTTTGTATAGGGACGAGATGAGAGGTGAACTGGGACGTATGGGTAACCTAGAGCCTGACAAGTTGATTCTGGCACCCTAGAGAATATGAGAGAGCTGTCGAGTGGCTACACATGGCCTTTTTTTTCCTTTTATTTCTTTGGGCAGAGTTTTACTCTGATGCCCAGGCTAGGGTACAGTGGGTGTCAGCCCAGCTCACAGTAACCTCAGACTCCTGGGCTCAAGTGAACCCCTTGCCTCAGCCTCCCAAATAGCTGGGACCATGGGCTCATGCCACCATGCCTGGTTAACTTTTCTATTTTTTGTAGAGACAGGGTCTTGCTCTTACTCAGGCTGGTCTCAAACTCCTGAGCTTCTATGTATATATGACTTAATTAAAAAAAAAAAAACCCAAAAAACAAAAGGCAAACTCCTGAGCTCAAGAGATTCTCCCGCCTCGACCTCCCAGAGTGCTGGGATCACAGGTGCGAGCTGTGCTCCCAGCCCATTGTTCTTCCATATCACAGATTCCAGGAGCAGGAAGATAATGGGCAAGTCACATTGTGAAGTTTGCGATAACATTTTAGGTAATTCAGCAGCTAGTCTGAAAACTACAGGGAAGGCAAGGAAAAACGACGCCTTTAAGCGGTTGCCCTGAGCGGGTGGTGGGTGGGTGACTGAGTCGCGCTCATGCCTCTCTGGGCCCGGCAGCTCTGCTGGCAGTCCTGGGACTGCTCCCAGCGACCTTCCTCAGTGTAGCTGTTGCCCCTGGGCTGCAAACCTGCAGAGCCTGTTACTCTGCTCCACTCTGCAGCCAGCTGCCTGTGTTTGTGTATCTGGACACATCTAACTGCAGAAAAGGTACAGTGAAAACGGGGCACTATAATCTCATGGGACACAGTCGCATCCGCTATTCCGTCTGTCATGGACCCAGATCTCTTTACGCAGCACATGATTATGTCTCCTTTAAAGGAAATCTTACATTTTGAATAAGTAGTAGATGCACATCATGGAACATTCAAAATTTACAAATAAAAAGCAGTTGAAAGTCATTCTTCCTCTTCCTTATCTCCTAGCTGCCCAATTCTCCAAATTTGCCCACTATTAACAAATTCTTATTTATCTTCCAGAGATGTTGCTCTTCCATGCATTAAATGTGTGTGCAATTTTTACTTTATAAAGCCCAAATATCACAGGTAACATAGACGGCCAATGGTTTCACAAATTTTGTTTTCTCCTTCTCTGGTAAGTGGATTCCTAGTTGTGATGGCTACATAGTCACCCTGTTGTAGATCACACTTCCAGCCTCCCTTGTAGCATGATGTGACCATGGACTTGGTTCCGGTCAGTGAATGTGAGTGACAGTGACATGAATAATTTCTAGTCCTGTCTTTACAGAGCCTCTCTCCTCCTTCCCTCCTTCCTTTGTAACTGGAATGAAGTCGTCCACCTCGGTCTGTGTCGCCCAGATGGCAGAGAGAAACGGGAGAAGAGTATCTGACACGTCAGTCCCCTGTGATAGCTCGGGATTACTTATTTCTGGACTGTAATGTGAAAGAAAAATAAAATATCTTATTTAACCTGTTGGTTTTGTTGTATCAACAGGACCTGTTGCCTAACATTAATACAGCATGCTGGTCTGCGCCTTGGTTTTTCAATATGGAGCAGAAATTATTTCATATTACATATAAAGCTTCCACATCCTTTATGGAATTTAATTTTACGGTGCACTATAATTTGTTTACCTAGTTGCAGGGCATGTACATGGGTGATAGTTTTTGTTTATAATGTTGCAACCTATATCCCTCTTCAAACGTTATTTTATACAAGTGTGAGAATATCTGCAGTGCCCACTTCTAGGCTACAGAAACCTGTTTTCTAATTTTAAGAGATATTTCCCAGCTGTCTTCCATGTTGTTGCCAACTTGCACTCCCAGCAGCAAGAAATAAAAGTGCCTCTTTCCTCAACCCTTGCCAACACAGTGAGTCAACACATTTTTTGATCTTTGTCAATCGGATGAATAAAACATGGGATCTCATTCTTGTCTTAATTTGCATTTTGGGAAAATCTTTCCTATATTAAGAGACACTGATGCTTCCTTTCCTACCTCCTTTGTGTCTTGTTCACTTTTCTATTGGGAGAGAAAGGTCTTGGCATAGATTTCCTGTTTCATGATTGTATTATTATTGTATACTCAAATCCAACAGCAACAACAAAGACAGGTTTTTTGAGTTGGGTAGTTTTTTTGTGGAGAAAGAGGTAGAGAGTGAATCTCAGTGTTCAGATGATTTACGTTTTTAGTATTTATTGTTTATGCTTTTCAACACAGGCCAAACGGATATGTATTTCACAGTTATTCCTTTTTGTACCGTAAAATGACAGAGTTACTTGGTATGTTATTTAATATCAGTATGAGTGCCAAATATTTCAATGGGGGTTAAATGTATTTTAATTTTACTATTATTCTCTCATTGAAGATAAAATAGACAAAATTGTTTTGGATTTCTCCTTCTTTTCATAGTTTTTAACTGACAAATTATTGTTTTCTTTTTATCTTTTACTCCAAATGAACGGCGGG
>NW_003852405.1:34095783-34100204 GCF_000181295.1 Otolemur garnettii | reverse complement strand
GTGTTGACACATAGACATAGCAGTGAAATCACTGCCACAATCAGTGACCTCATCTGTCACTCCCCGGAGTGTCCTTGTCCTCCTCTGTCACTTCTCTCTCTCCCTTCCCCAAACAACTATCACTGCACTTTCTGTCACTATACTTCACTTTGTTTTTTAGACTTTAACGTAAATAGACATAAAGAATGTTCTCTGTATGTCTAACTTCTTTCACCTGGCATTATTTTGAGATCCATGCATGATTTTGTGTGTATTAATCGTTGTTCCTTTTTATTGCTGAGGATAATTCATTTGTAAGAGGCCAATTATGTTCATGAATAGAAAGTTCATGTTCATCCTAGAAAAAGTGCTGCATACCTCATTGGTGAATATCACGGTGGTCACCGCTGAAGTGCTCCCCCAGGAGGCTATGCACTGATGCCAGCACCTAGTCCACCCTTCAAAACAAATTTGGAACTCTCAGAGTTATTGTCCTATTACTTTTGATGTCCTGAATGTCATTAAAATATCCTCCTTTCAAAATTTCCTTTATCTTCAGATAAAGAACAATGTCATTGGGGGCGGATTGAGTGAGGGGGGAGGGTATTCCAATATAGTTTACTGGATTAAAAACTCCCTTATAGACAATGCCGTGTGAGCAGATGCACTGTGCTGATGCAAGAGCCATGAGTTGTTGGTGAAAAGTTCAGGGCAGTTCCATCTAACTTTTTTCTGCAACCTTTTCAGCACTTTCAAATAGTAAATTGGTTAACTGTTTGTCCATTTGGTACAAATTCGTAATGAATAATCCCTCACACATCAAAAAGTTAGCAGCATCTTTTTGACTCTTGATTTGGATGGATGGAACTTTTTTAGTCCTGGAGAATTGGCTGACTCCACTGTGCACCTTGATGTTGTGTTCCAGGTCACATCGGTACCCCTATGTTTCATCAGCAGTGAGTGATGACACGGTCCAGAACGTCATCTTGCCTCTCCAAAAGGTCTTGGCAAACTTTCACCCTCCTTTGCTTTGGTTCATTGGTAAGCTCCTTCTGAACCAGTTTTACACACACCTTTCTCATGCTAAGATTTTCAGTTAAGATTTCCCTGACTGTTTTTCTATTTCTTATAGTCAGAAAAAGTTTTGGCCCACAATTTGATGAATTTTTGCAATGTTTTCATCAGTTCTTCTCAATTACCGGCCACCCTGACCTTTCTTCATCAGTGATGCTTTTTGTCCCCTCAAAAAAAGTTTAATCCATTTGTACACTGCCAATTTTCTTCATGACATTATCCCCATGAACTTGGATTAATGTGTTCCTGATTTCACTTCCACTCTTGACAAGTTTGGCAAAAAATTTAATGTTTGTTTATCCCTCTAATTCAAGCTCCAACATTTCTGCAGTGGCATGCAAAAACACACAACAACAATAATGAATGCCACTCAGCAAGACCCTGGCACAGGTGGAGATGAATATAGCTGTGAAACACTGAAATGCCAAGGATCTGAAACCCTGCTGAGTTGTTCATACGGTTCTGCCAACAAAAGCACATGGCATCAAGTTCATGAACTTAATTGTCATAACTTGTATAGATATAATTTATTTGTCTATTTATTTTTTCAATGAACATTTATTTGGGTGGTTTCCAGTTTGGGGCTATTATAAATAAATCATTCACAAGTCTTTTTCTTTTCAAACCACTTACAAATCTTTGAGTGGTCATATACTTTTGTTTCTCTTGTGTGGATTCCTAGGTGTAGAATGGGTACGTCCATACGGTTAAGTGTGTGTTTAACTTCTAAAGAAACTTTGGAACCATTTTCCAAAGCAATTTTCCCCCATACAACCAGCATCTACAGAGTCCTGCTCCCTTGCTGACATTTGGTATGCTCAATCTTTTTAGTGTTAGACATTCTAACAGATACACAGTGGTATTTCATCATGGTATTAATCTGCATTTCCTAATAATGACTAATGATGATGAACATATTTTCGTGTGTTTATTTTCTAACAGTATAATTTTAATTCTAGTGACTATGTTACGGAGAATGTATTAGTTCGGGCCACTGTAACAGAATACCATAGCCAGGGTGTGTGGCTTGAACCAAACAAACATTTATTGCCCACAGTTCTGGAGGCTGGGAGTCTGCCATCAGGGTTCTAGCATGATCGGGTTCTTGATGAGGGCCTCTTTCTGGTTTGCAGATGGCTGTGTTCTTGCTGTGTTCTCAGCAGAGAGAGAACTCTGGTCTCATTTTCTTACAAAGGTGCATATCTCATCCTTAGAGCTCCACCTTCATGACCTCATCCAAACCTCATCCAATCAGGGCTTCACTATGGATTTTGCAAGGGGGTACATAAATATTCAACCCATAGTGGGACCTTAGAGAAATGGATATTGAGCTGAGAATTGAGGATATTGAGCTGAGAATTGAGGAATGAATTGGGAGTTGCCTGGTTTTAAAAAGTACGTGTGTGCGCGCCTTTGTTGAATAAAGTAGGCTGCCAGTTAAACTCTCGGTATGAATTGGGTTTTCAGGTTTTACGCAGGACAGAATCTAAGCTACGTCAGAACTTGGAGCATTCTGGGAAGGAGGGATGCTGAAAGAAGGGTGGGCTGTTTGGGTAGAGTGTAAAACCCAGGTGGGGGGTTTAGCAAAAACCCCACACACTTCACTGGCTGGCTTTGTTCCCTCACCGCCCTGTTTCAGATTAGCGGGAGACCAGTAATTGACATCTGGAGGCTAAATGACCAAATACAATGAGAACTTGGCAACTGTGAACCTTGGAAGCTGTGGGCATTTGTCTTCTTAAAAGGTAGATGGGGTGCTTTGACTCTGAGCACCTATTTGGGAGAATGACAGTGAGGTCACAGCCGAGGCCAACAGGATGCATTGGAGGCTTCTGACTCCATCGCCCAAATCTCACCGAGAGTCAAAGCTCAGATAACACCTCCAGGTCAGAGTAAATCAAACTGAGCTCTGAGTGGAGGGTAAAAGCAGGAGGATGTAATTTCCGTCTCTAAATCGGATCACCCCCATCTGCCCATCTGCTGCATGCTGTTTGAGACAGACCTGGGTAATGGACCCAGTGGCTCTGAAGAAGGTGCAAGAATTCTGTGTTGAGTTGCTGTTTGCATAAAGCCTGCACCCCCAGCAATACCCTGCAACCAAAGGCACCGATCACACTCATGGCACTGAAGTCAAGCCTGCAGGCCCCTGGTTATAAGTCAGACATTTATTAAAGCAGTAAATAGTATGTATTTATTCTGAGAGGAATATATCCTGGTGAGGGTACAGGTTGGTTGCTTACATAAATGTTTGGTTTATTAAAAAAGCTTTAGAAAGTAGATGATCATAAATAGATAATGATACAGTAAGCACTTTAGCTTACGAATGCATATGCAACTGTCAATCTTTTGTATAGGACCAAAGCCTTTTCTATGTTCATTCATTCATTCATTCACTCATTCAATAGGTATTAAACTCTTACTATGTCCCAAGTACTGTTTTAGGTGCTAGAGATAAAAACAAATCTGTAAAACAGACAATATTCTCCATTCACGTAAACGTATCATAGGAGTGGAATGGGGGAACCGCGAGAATACCACAGACTTCTTATGGCAGAGCATGACTGAGCCCTACTTGGCTGTGTCCTTTCTCTCCCTTCTTCCTTCTTTTCCTCAAATATGTGTACAATCCTCATCACCAGATGCTCTGGGAGTTGATTACTGTGGTAAACAAATCGTTACTGCATTAAAGGAATGCCTGATTTCAGAGACTCACATAATAAATAATTACAATGCCTGGTGCCTGGATTCATGCCAGAGACGTGAATGACTCACCATGAGGGCTGCAAGAGGCAGCGACTACCTGTGTTTGGGACATTAAGGGAACCTTCTTCCTAGAGCAGGTAATATCACGCAGAGTTTTGAACAGTTGAGAGAATTTTTCAGGAGGAAAGGAGAGATCGGCTCTTACCTCCTCAAAATGGAAACTCTGCACACTTGCTTGGACAGTATGCCAGGGCAGAAGGCAAATCATGATTAAATACAGGCATGGCAATATTAAAAAATATTTCTTGTGATATTGCTACCATAGTTATTATTTGTAAATGAGTCTTTATCTTTTATAAATTCATGCTAAAATATTGAAAGATAAAATTATATGATGTGGGGATTTCCTTTAAAATCGTATGTTGGGGGGGCATGAGGTATAAATGGCTGTATTAGCCAAACATTGACCATGGGTGAAGCTAAGTGGTCAGCACCAGGGATTGGATTACTTTCCATCAACTGTAAGAGAAATTAAAATAATACAACTCGGTTCCTGACTTTGAAAAGCTCACAGCCTTTTGGGGAGAGACACTTCTTAAGAGACAGCTTTAACACATTAAGCCCGGTTCATAGCCCAGTATGAAATGACATACAATGTTAGAGAA